>NC_140125.1:64229026-64579026 GCF_964035555.1 Netta rufina
TTGATCGAACATATTTCTACATGTTGAAATAGATGTAAAGTCTTACATTAATGGTTTAACTAGACTGTTACTGATTTGTGAACGTTTTACTGCAAGCTAAATTTCATCCACATGAAATTGATGTTGTGTAACTACTGCTATAAATTCACACTCTACACTTCAGCTAGTTTTTCATGTAGATGAATTAAGAGAATCTTCCACCAGTATAACTAAACAAAATTTAAACGATGATTTCAATTAAATCATAAATGTACCTAGACTAAATCATAGAAATTCATGCTTATGCTTTCACCATCTACTCAGTTTTTGTCTTTGCTTCTGGATGCCCAGGACTGTACCTTAGAGGCTTGCTTTCTGAAAAAAGCTGAGAAGTTGCAGACGTGCCTAACTTCAGATGGATTCCCAATTACCACCCCTAGCTCCTTAGAACCAAGCCTTTTGTACCCAGGTCAGAATATTATTCAGATATACACCAAATGTATAATTCAGATCTCAGTGCAGTTCTTGTCAACACTCCTTCTACCTGCACAGATTTTCAGAACAGGTATTCTACAACTATAGACACAATCCATGGAGGACTGCATCTAAAAAAGATGAAGTCTTACACAGAGGTAGCAACAATTCCATGTTCAGCAGATGTTTACACAATCCAGTGTTGTCTTGTAGTGCAAGGGACATAAGTGGTCACCGCATTTCATTTAAAGTTTACTCTAAAGAAAAGCAAAGAGCAAAACACATTTATCTCACTGAATTCCTCACATATTTGCCTCTGAACTTCTCTGCTCCGTAACTTCAAGGAACACATACATAAATTTCAGCACACTTCTCACACAGTTGATGAAATTATTCAACTGCTTCAAAAACATCTAACGTAGGTGAACCGACTAAAAATTGCATCTCCTTAGTTGCTGGCACCTTAAGTAGGTTTCCTGAAATAAATATTTAGAAAGCTTACTTATTCATCTTAAAGAAAACATTCCCCGAAATCCCCTTAGAATTCACTGCTGTTCAAACAGATTGCTGAGTACAAACTTCAACGTATATCACAGTACATAAGGAGAGCATTAAACAACAGTTTTCAAGTAAATTACACACTCTAACACTTGGAACTTGCAACTTGGCAAATGAGGCAGTGGTTTTCAACCTGCCTACATCAAGCAGCGACTGGGCAGGGCCCCAGCATACAAGACCAGACGTGCATCTCTTGGCTGTGCAATCTAAGGCGCACACACACATCATGTGATGAAGAGGTCTGCGCTTTGGTCATGTATGGGACTGTTCTCGAGTTACATGATGGAGAAGGGCTGATTTCAATTACATTAAATTTTCAGATAAATTCTTAAGTATTACTTATCTGGTTTCTTAGATTTACTTATCTGGTTTCTAGTGATTTGTTGGTCCAGTACATGAAAACTTGAAAAGGCAGTCACACGGTCAAAATTAGGCATGGTAATAAAGTAGGGAACGTTTCTGTTGAACCCAAATTTTAAGTTGTTTTTCCCCTTCTAGTTTTGAACACACTCCCCTTGTCACATCAATCTTGACTTGACTCCAACTCATTCATAATTATCTCCACATTTTACTTCAGTCCACGCACTTTAAAAAATGAAAAGGCAGCCTGAAGTTGGAGATATGCTTGACTTACAGGAAGTAACAGTGCAGGATAGCTGCACAATACAGCCACATACACGGTAACTAAAACAAAACATGGTATATTCTTGATATCCTCAGGCAGAGTTCGGCTAAACCTAAATGAAAGTGCACTTATAGATCTCACATTTATTAGCAAGGACTCAGTGCCTGCAAGTATTCCAGAACTTCAATATCTATTAATAAACCAGTGGCAGCGTGGAACTGCTATCTGCTGACAAGACAGCCTTGATAATACAACAGCAAAGCTATGATTATACAAGCATTCATTTGAGTTTCCACTGCAGATCTGTTGACACTCCATTTTGAAACATCTGAAGTTTACCATTAAAACTTGACCATTTTGAACCCTTACAGCCAATTCAAAATGCTTGAAAACTTCTGGATCTGCAGTGAGCACAGACAACTTTCAGCAATAGGGTATGTTTTATGATTGCAAAGTTGTCTATCTGCTCTGAAACTGTACCACGAATAAGAGGTTAACAACCACAGTTGAGGAAAGCTAGGTCTAAGCATGGTTCCTAATTCACCTGTTTTATCGTAAGGTAGATCTTAATTCTCTTACTGCACAATGACATTTAGACTGTTCAGCACTATGGTAGCCCCATTGCCTAATAATAATATCGGGTAGAACAGGTACATAAGGCATAACTCAAAATGCTACAACAGCTGTCATCAGCTTTCCTCATGAAGAGGACAATTCATCAAAGCTTCCTTGCTCATATTACATGAGATTTGTCATCTCCAACACAGATACTACTCTGGGGACAACACAGCCATCACACTAAATAAGGCCCAAATTAGTGCTTAGGCATTATCTCTATATACATTTTTGTGCATACATTCCTGTATCTGCAGGTGCTAGGCAGGCATGTACGACACAGCCATGCTCTGGACATTAAGCTTTAGAATGACAAATTCTAGGTACGCCAATTACTTGCTTTGCAAGCCCACATTTTCTACGTGCAAAAAGGCAATACGGTCCTTGCTGACAGTCTTCCCAAGGGTGCTGTGAGGATAAAAAATTTGTATAGTGTTTTTTTCGTTCAAAGTGCTGTGTGCGGAGTGTACGTGCTACTCACTTTTATGAGCCATCACTGGGCACCTTTCTATGATGGTTAAATTCCTACGAACTTTATTTTCTTCTGTGGGTGAGGAAAGCCACTTCTCCTGAAGAATGCGATTTGATCCCTGTCCATTAGCAAGTGTTGCAAAAATGTCAGTACATTATCAAACGCAAAAATATTTTAAATTCCCAAACACCATAAAATTCTCTCATTTTACAACAGTTAAATGCATAAAGGGAAGAGGAAAGATTAGACGGAGTCAAAAAATCACCAACGTTACCATATCGTACAAAGAAGAAAAGGCAACATTTTGGAAGAAAATATCTTCTGAAAGCTTCCAGTGCCTGCTTTGGTGGAAGCTGAAGGCACCATGATGCTACCTGAATACAGCAAAAAGCATTCTGATGTACTATTAAATACCACAGATTTTATGTTCTATGAACCCTCCCAAGCTATGCAAGCCCAGTCCGATAATTATGACCAAAGCACTTTAATGGTTGTTATACCCATAAAAGCTACTACAAGAAGCTAAATTTACTCCCACATAAGGACTTTAAGAACAAAAGGGGAATTATTACTGAAAGAGATAGACGGTAATTGGCAAATAAACACACAAAGCAGTCTTCAATGTCTGTTTGGGACCAGCCTCTATGAACTTGTGCGATCAAATTCAGTATGGATCTGCATGAAGCAACTTCATGCCAGTAGAGACCTCACCAGAGGAGAAAAATCCAGCAGAAATATTTTGTGTGTGTGCGTCTGTGATTTAAACACTGCTGCGGTAAACGCATACTAAACTTTTCAGTAAAGTATGCAAGCTTCATGGGAAATCCAGGAAGACAAAAAAGACCGTAAGAAATTCTGTACTTTACCCAAAGAATTCAAGGCAGTAATCTCACTGTGAAACTCCCTACCGGTGAGGAAGAAATGCTCGCTTCCAACTATGTTACACTGAATGCCACTTCCTGGGTAACAGGCACCAGTCACAGATAAGTGTTACAGATCCACAAGTGCAACATCATTAGCGTGTGTCAAAAAAAATAATAAAATAATAAAATAATAATAATAAAGAAGGATAGATGTGTGTCCTGACTGCCATCAGAGCTGTAAACTTGGGCGATAGTTAACACTGGTACGATGACTAAATACACAACGATTCAGGCCGGTGGCAGGAGGAGGCGAAAGCAGAGACGCACTGAAACAAGGATTCCCGGGGCACACCAGAGCTCGCAGTTCCCTCCCGTGCAAGGCTTTGACAACTGCTCTCACCACCCATCCCACGACGGGAGGCGAAACTTTCGGGGAGCAGACGGCGCTTGGGAGACGCTCCCGTCCCCGCTCCCGCGTGGGGGCTGGCGGCAGGCGGCTCCCCGGCACCCCGCCCGCTTTGTTCTCCGCTGGGGGCCCGGGGGAGCCCCCCGATTCCCAGCGGGGCAGGGAGGGCGCCGGGAGGGCGGCCGTGAGCGCCCGGCTCCGCTCGGGGCCGGTCCCTGCCCGAGGCCGCGGCGGGGGGCGAGGCCGCGCTGCCCGCCACTCGCTCACCTCTTCCACCTCGATCTCCTTGTAGTCGATCTCCTCGAAGTTGAGCACCGGGGGGGTTTCAATCATCTCAGCGGAGGAGGCGGCAGCGGACATCCCTCCTCTGGCACCTGGGGGGACGAGAGCCCAGGGCAGGCCGAGGGGGGCGCAGGGCCCGGGGCTACGCGGGGCTCCTGGCCGCCGCCGGCTCCTGCCCTCCGCGGGGGCGCCGGGCGCCGAGGGCCTGGCCGGGACGAGGCCGCATCCGCGGCGGCCGCGGGCCTCAGTGGCGGCGGGCGGAGGCCCCGCAGGCCCCGGCGGCGGCGGCGGCGGCGCCGCGGCGCATCCCGCGCCCTCCCGCACCCCCCCCTTAGGCCGCGGCCTCCCCGGAGCCCGGCAGCCGCCTACGGCCGCGCGTCCGCGGCGCAGGGAAGGGGGCGCCCCCGGGGTGCTGCCGGCGGTGGCGGTGGCGGTGCGGGGAGGGAAGGGGGGGGGCGCTCAGAGCCGCCGCGCCGCCGCCACCGCGGACATGGGAGCCGCTTCCTGCCGCCCCGGGCCGGGCCGGGCCGCGCCGCGGGGGAGGGAGCGCAGGGGAAGGGGGCGGGATGGGGAACGGCGCCGGCAGCGGCCGCTGCTCCTCGGCCGGCCGCGGCGGGGCCACGGCCTGGCGGCGGCGCCCCCGCCCCCGCCCCCGCCGCGCCGCTCCGCCCCCCGGCCCCGCCGCACGCTGCCGGCAGGGGGAGCCCCGGCCCCGGCGCCGGCCCCGGCCCCGGCCCCGGCCCCAGCCCCAGCCCCGGCCCCGCTTCCTCTTCCTGCCCGCTCCGAGCCCCGCGGCTGTGGTGGCGCCGCCGCCATCTCGTGGTAGCGGGGACGTGCCCCGGGCTCGTTCCCCACACACAGCCGAGCCTTACTGCTCGCCTCCGTGAGGCGAGGGGCAGAGGGCTGGGTGTTGAATGTGGCTGACACACGCGTGTGTGTTTGTACACGCGTGCACAAGTGTGTGCATGTTGTCTCAGTTCTGCCTTCAGAGACGCAGCGGTGGTTTCTCAAGAGGAAGTGTGTGTGGGAGGGTGGCTGGGCAGGGGGTAATTAAGGGAGTGATGCACACACGCAGCACTAAAAGGGGTAGGACTCGTGAGCCAGCACACCTTCACCACGCCCTTTCCTGTCCACGAGTTATGGCAACAGCCCGCTCTTAACAGCTGGCGTGTCTGCTTGTGCTTCTGGCTTGAGCAGCGCGTTTGGGGGTGACCTGCTGGAGAGCAGCTCTGCAGAGAGGGGCCTGGGGGTCCTGGTGGGCAGCGGGGTGACCACAAGACAGCAATGTGCCCCTGTGGCCGAGGTGCCCAATGCTATCCCGGGCTGCAATCGGAAGAGTGTTGCCAGCAGGTCAAGGGAGGTGATCCTGCCCCTCTGCTCAGCCCTGGTGAGGCCACACCTTAGAGTACTGTGTCCAGTGCTGGGCTCCCCAGTACCAGAGGGCCATAGAACTAGAGGAGTGAGTCAGGAGGGCTACGAAGACAATTAGGGGACCGGAGCACCTGTCATACAAGGACAGGCTGAGAGAACTGGTTCTGTTTAGCCTGCGAAAGAGAAGAGTGAGGGGACACCTCATTAATGTGTATACATATCTGAGGAAAAGGTGTCAAGAGGATTGAGCTGGTCTCTTTTTAGTTGTGCCCAGTGACAGGACGAGAGGCAACGGGCACAAACTGAAGCACAGGAGGTTCTGGCTGAATATGAGGGGGCACTTCTGTGCTGTGAGGATGACAGGGCACTGGGACAGGTTGCCCAGAGAGGTTGTGGGGTCTCCTTCTCTGGAGATATTCAAAACCTACGTGGATGCCATCTGGCACAACATGATCTAGGTGATCCTGCTAGGCAAGGGGATTGGACTAGATGATCTTCAGAGGTCCTGTCCAATCTCAGCCATTCTGTGAATCTGTGATCCCTGTTTTGGTGCTAGATCTCCTAGGTTTAGTATGTAGGGCTACCCACGGTGCTGAGATGGAGTGGATGTAGTTGCTGTCTCTCACTGAAACAGCTGTGCTTCATTTCCATATGTTTAGCCTCAGTGCTATATATAAAAAGTTATGTTATTGTAAAATACTATTAATGGCACGTAATTTCAGCAGCTCCAGTGAGCTTTCATAGATCTTCCTCACTAAAGTGCTAGCAAATGTTTGTACCTCACAGTGAAGTCTAGTAAATGGGAAAGAGAGCTGATTTACACAGCTAGCCTGAAAAAGCTGCTTAAGCAATTAACTGGGAAAGAGAAGATCAAGATAAGGAGGAATATGGGCAGTAACCTACCAACATGACGGCTCCAAATGTTGCTAGAAAAAGCGAAGTAAAACCAGTCCTGTCACAGCTATGGCTTTTTGCAATAGATTGTCATTTTGGGTTGTTTGCTCCCTTTTTGCCTTTTCCTGTCAGTCCTGCTGGGAATTCCAAATGTCCAGAAACCCCCAGACGAACTGTCGTGGTGCAGGTGGTGCAGGTACCAATTGACTGCATTGCAAGCAAGATTAAACTCGTTTCCAGAACAGGTTGGATCAGTGTGGTTACATTGTGCAAGTGACCTTTGTGTGCATGGGGAGCAGGCTCATGTCCTGAATACATCGAATTCCTGTTGCTTACTGATTTTACAATACATTTTGGTCTAGAAAAATCTACAGAGGCTGGTGTTAGAAATGGCAAGGCTTCCCTTACCACAAAATCTGGTTAATATCTGCTTGATCCTGAAGTGGAATAATTAGGAGCCCCTAGTTTGTGAAAGGTTGTATTTAGATTTAGATACTGACTCTGGTGCTCTCAAGATGCATAGTCTCCGGATGACGCAGATCTAGCACCTGATATACTCAGGTGTATGTTGCAGTTTTGCCTTCATGAAAGCTGCCATTAGTGCACACCTTTATCATAGTGTGACATGGAGTCACAAAATAGGCACTTTTGTACCTGGACCTGATGACTTAAGGAAAAACTTATCACTGGTGTACGAGTAGCAGCTGCTGCTACTATGTCAGGTGCTGAGTGTGCAATATGTTGGCTCTTGGAAGATGAAGAATATAGATTTCTGAGGTATTGAGAAATTAGGTTAGATAAAAAACAGACTCCTAACATTTAGACACTTCTCAGATAAATTTGTAGTGATGAATGGATTGCTTCAGTCCTGTAAACACTTTTAAGATTTTGCACATGGAAAGTAAGGAGGAGATTGGTGACAGCCAGCATGGTTTCACTAAGGGCAGATCATGCCTGACAAACCTGGTGGCCTTCTAGATGAGGTGACAGCATTGCTGGATAGGGGAAGAACAACTGACATCATCTGCCTGGACTTGTGCAAAGCATTTGTTGCTATCCCCCATGATATCCTTTTCTCTGAATTGGAGAGACATGAGTTCGATGGATGGACCACTTGGTGAGTAAGGAATTGGATGGATGGTCACACTCGAAGAGTTGTGGTTGATGGCTTGATGTCCAGGTGGAGATCAGTAGGGAGTGGTGTTCCTCAGGGGTTGGTATTGGGACTGGCACTACTTAACATCTTTGTTAGTGACATGGACAGTGAAACTGAGTGCGCCCTCAGCAAGTTTGTCGATGACACCAAGCTGTGTGGTGTGGTCAACTCGCAGGAGGGAAGGGTTGCCATCCAGAGGGACCTGGATGGGCTTGAGAGGTGGGCCTGTGCGAACCTTATCAGGTTCAACAAGGCCAAGCATAAGGTCCTGCACCTGAGCTGGAGCAATCCCAAACACAAATACAGACTGGGTGGAGAACGGATTAAAAGCAGCCCTGAGGAGCAGGACCTGGGGGTGTTGATTGATGAGAAGATTGATATGAGCCGTCAATGTGTGCTTGCAGCCCAGACAGCCAACCATATCCTGGGCTGAATCAAAGGAAGCGTGGCCAGCAGGTCGAGGGAGGTGATTCTGCCCCTCTGCTCTGCTCTCGTGTGGCCCCACATGGAGTACCGTGTTCAGCTCTGGGACCCCCAGCACAAGATGGACATGGACCTATTAGTCCAGAGGAGGGTCACAAGGATGATCAAAGGGCTGGAGCACCTCTCCTACAAAGACAGGCTGAGGGAGTTGGTGTTGTTTTGGAAAGATGGCTGCTTGGGTGGTTGTACTTTAGATGGCAGTTGGTGATCTCTGGTAAATATAATTGAATGTTTGGCTTTCTGTTATGTTTCACAGAACTCTCTTGAGGATACACATCAGGCAAGTGACAGTTGCTGTCTTTTATATTTTAGCAGTGTGATTCCTCCGTTACCTTTATTTTTTTGTTGATGAGAATTAAGAGCACAGAGGACAGCATTCCAATTATAGTTGTTTGTAAGGTTCATTTCCTTTCTGAAATTGATGTAGAAATATGTATCTCAAAAATAATGAGTTCTCTCTTTTGTGAAAGTGGAGTCATCATCATTATCAAAATGTCACTGTTGTGAAGATCAGATAGGGTTTTAAGGAAGTGGTAATTTTGCTGTTACTTCTTTTTGTTTTCTGACTGACAGTCTTAATTAGCTATGTGTTGGGTTTGAGGACTGAGGATAACTTGTACGCTCCCAAAATAGAACACTTTAAATATTTATTCAACAAACACATTTGAAAGGTGAAGGAAAAGAAAAGCACTCCAGCTGCATCCATCATGGGCTTTGTTTATCTGGGAGAAAAGCTTTGTTTAGAAGAAAAGACTAGAACTTGGGAAGGCAGTGTTCTTTCCCTCAATAGTTTATCTCTCACGTTGGAGAGAAATTACATTTCAGGGAAGGTCAGCACTTAAAGATTGTTTGAAATCTCAAGATAACATGTCAAATTTCAGGTTCCAGCTCCCTTAAAATTATCCCATGTAACAGCTGTAGGAGTTTTTTTAAGAAGAACAAACCATCATTATTTTAAGGTAAAGGAGGAAAAAAACCCAACAACTAAGTAATTTCTTTAAGAAGACTTCACCTTGTGTAATACTTTCAGTATATGCATTTTCGTTTCAGCTGGTTAAAATACCTAAGTTTAAGCAAGGGAAGAATGATGCTAGAGAGCAGTGGTGGAAGGTGTTGAATGGTGTCTTGTTCAGTATGGTGCAGTTCTTGCCTAATCCGCTCTTCTCATGTAGCTTCTTCGGCTCTTGTCGTAAGATTTCCTGCATGGGTTGCAGCATTTAGGTATGTCTAATTTGACTGTGAATCTCAGTTGCAATCACAGAATGGTTGAGGCCGGCAGGGCCCTCTGGAGGCCATCTGGTCTGACTCCCTGCTCAAGCTGGGCCACCCAGAGCAGGCTGCCCAGGACCTGTTCAGGCTTTTTTGAGTATCTCCAGGGAGTATTGGATCAGTGTGGTTACGTTGTGCAAGTGTTCTCTGTATGCCTTGGGAGCAGATTTGTGTCCTGAACACACTGAATTCCTGTTGATTCTTGCTCCTCCAAGAAGTCTCCACAACATCTCAACATCTCTGGGCAACCTATTACATTGCTTGGTCACCCTCGCTGTGAAAAAGTGTTTCTTGATGTTCAGATGGGACCTGAACCCGACTCCCGACTCCTCCCATGTTTCAGTTTGTGCCCATTGCCTCTTGTCCTGTCACTAGACACCACTGGAAAAAAACTACAGTTCTTTTTGCGTTTTAAAAACTCTTGCAAAGCAGCATAAAGTTTTTTTTTTTTTTTTTTTTTTTTTTTTTTCCTGCAGAATACTTTGTGATAGCAGCCCCAACGTGCTTCATGTTTTTTTTTTTTTTTTTTTTTTTCCTTATTTTCCTTTCTGCACAGACTTCTCCACACTATGTAAAAAACTTCTGAAGGGCTGTGAATTCACTCAAATACCTTCAGCTGAGGTATGCCTTATTACTTGCAATGAAAAGCATACATTTTTAAAAAAATACAAGCCTTGCAAAACAAGTACGTGAGTTGCTTTGTGAAATACCAAACACAGCTGTATGCAAGGAACTGTGTTCACTTTGATAAAGGAAAAGGAAGTTCTCTCATATGAATCTTGCAGTAACTCAGGTGGTCAGAATTGTTCCTGAAGAGTGCTCTGCCTCTTAATCTGCGGCATATGAGATCTCAAAGGTTTCTAGCAGCCCAAGCTACCCAGAGAGCAAGGAAATAGATGTAGTGCAGCCACTGTGCACAAAGGGCAAAGTAAAGGTGAGAGATGATCTAGATGCAGTCCCAAAACTAAATTAACACTTCACCCCTGTTGCAGCTGGCAGCAACTGGGACTGGCTAAGTGGCTAATGGGAAAAGATACTAAAGAATTAGCACAGGGAGAAGAAGAAACCCATGGTAATAGACTAGCTGATCTTCAGTTGAGGGGTCTAAAAGATATGGTATGTGAAGGTTCCGATAGAGGATATGTTAAGGAAAGGCAGAAGTGTTTTCAGGCAACTGTGAAATAACAAAAGTGATCTAGGCATCTAAATACAGTCTGCTCTCAGAAAGCTTTAAAGCTTTCTTTTTTTTTTTTTTTTTTTAAGGAATAATAGAGAGCATGGAGGTAAGTAGAATAAAATGTCACATCTCTTTTTTAATCAAGGGTAAATTATCTCAGATTAACAAAGGATCATTTTTGATAAATTCTGTGATATTTTTAGGCACAAGGAATGGAATAGAACTATTCTATCTTGATTGTATTTGATTTATTGCCTTGTGGGAAATTATTAATTAAGCTGGATATGATAAGAATCATTAAAAGAACTGAAAGTGGGTAAGGAGAGCATGAGAGCAGTCAGAAGACAGTGGGGACCATCAAAAGGGAAGTACTGGAATGGAAAGAAGTTACTAATAGATTTTTTTTTGAGATTGAGTTTTGAGATCAGCTTTGTTAATCTTAATAATTCCATTAATGATGTTGACAAAAGAATCAGGAGAGTGGCTGATACTTTCTGGTGACACAAGTTTAGACAGCATCGTTAATGGAGAGGAGGATAAGAATATCAAATGGGAAAAATTAGATGACTCTAGGGACAAGAGAAATAGAAGTGGCTAATATTTAAAATATTAAAGTGCAAGTTTGTGAATTAACTTGGGGACTCCTGGCATCTTCTTGTCCTTTAAGAGACTTATTGGGAACAGATGAAGAGTACAGCTTACATATTTTAACTTGTTTCAGGAGGACTATGAGTCTTGTAGGTAACGTGCCTAGAAAAAAGTCCAAGCTTGTATATATCCTGTATGATATACGTGATAAAGCTATACAGGGTTATGCGAGACCTCATCTAAAAGCCCCTACAGTGCTGGTTATCGGTGTTCCAAGAAAAATAAATTGAGGCCAACCTAGATGCAGAGAAAAGCTACTAAGATGGCCAAGATAAGAGAGGGCTTACCACAGAAGGGAAAATAAAACAACTTGGCATGCTTAACCCTGCAAAACAGAGAGGATATGTGTTGCCTCGTTTTACAGAGATTGGAAAGATAAAGATATTGGAAAGGTAAGCAGTGCTGATGAAAAAGTGATGTTCAGGCAAAAAGAAACTTCTTTTGGCACAACAATGCTGTTAATACATGCAAATTGGAAACCTGAAAAAGCTTTCTAGCCACCAGGGCCGAAGTTGCTTAGCTGTGTGGTGCCTGATCAGTGAAATCATTTATTTGACATAACTACCTGTGAGAGCAGAGTACTGTATTCATTGCCTAGGGAGATCTTTTCTGATCTTATGTTGGCCAAATGAGTGCTATTAAAAGTGTAAATAATATAATGAATTCTAATCATAGTCTTTTTTTTTTGGCTGAGTATACATTGAAATGAACTCATATGTTTATTACTTGAAAAAATATATTTTTGATAGATTTATGTGAGTAAGGCTTTGTTTTGAAATACAAGATGAAGTGTGGAGGGACTTTTAAAATTAAAAAAATTAAAAAAAAAAATAAAAAATTAAAAACAATTAAAAAAATTAAAAAAAAATTAATCTATTTTTTTTTCAATCCTGGAAAAGGATTATTGATTTTGTTTTTTCTTTACCATCTCTATAAACTTCAGACTTATGAGTCAAAAGAAGAGGAGGGAATTCTTGCATGTAGGATTTTTAAGTGATACTAGAAAAGGGAGATGACAGCCTTCTGTGTTTTAGGCAGGACACACGAGTGTGGAATGCCACAAAGTGCTATAATAGTGGACTGGAAGTAAGAGGGGAAACCACTCATGGTTTTAATCCTGTAATAAGAATAAAGACTAATGTCACCTGTGCACTTTTCCAGAAAGGCTTTTGAAAGTCAAGAACTCATCTTCAAAATGTTTCCATTTTCCTAGAAGATCTATTCTGCTATTTAAATGAGAAACAGGGATAGGTGCTCTGTGTACCTAGTTTCTGTTTTCATGCCAGCTAGAACTGACAGCAGCAAGAACATGGAGAGCTGTAGGTAATTCGGTCAAGTAAGCCAGCAGGTTAGAAACACCTCCACAGAAGGCTAGGGAAGGGCAGCCTGATTCTTATGGAGTTTGCAGTACTGTAGCCTTTACTTCAACAGCCAAATCAATGGAATAAAGTGCTGAGCCAATTAACTTATGAAGACCTAATTTTTGGCATCTCCTCAACATTTTCTAGTATCTAAGCATGTAAATCTTCAGTGAGCACAAATCCATCTTTCTCTTCATATCAGACCAGTAGGTTAGATGTTAATGACACTTCAGAGGCTGCTACACCTACTAGTTTTACTAGTCATAAATTTGCTCCTTGTAAAAAGGTTTAGTTTCTTTAAAATTTGAAAGAATTGTGAAATACAGGTGTCACATTCTAGTGGAGAATCCAGCCCTAGAGACACTGAGTGTTTTACATGGGTGGTGCTGTTAGTCATTGCTCTTCCACCCTATGTGATCCAGTTTATTGGTGCAAGGGAAGGGATCCAAGCTATGTGTTGTTACTCCCTAGCTCAATTAATTTTTAAGTATTTTACATGAAGTGGAACAAGAAGCTGAAGAACACTCAGTGCAAATTACCCCAAAATTGTATTTAATGACATCTTTGGGAGATGAATGTTTTAGGAGTGTTTGAATCCTCTTGGGCAAAGAGGTTTTGGACGGTGGTCCGTTGCACATACTGAACAATTCAACAAGAAGGGCTCATACAGTGATACTTTTTTTTTCTTTTTTCTTTTTTTTTTTTAATCTCCTGTTGGCCAGTCTAGCACAGATTTTTTTTTTTCTTGCAAAAACCTTAAACCAAAACATTAAAGATGAGCAATGAAAGAGCTGAAAATAGCACAGCATGCAGATGTTTCCATTTAGTGGCTGAATGGTTGAGAAACTATTTCATGTTGTGTGATTGAGGAGTGGACTTGCAGCTGCAAAGCACCTGCACTAGCAGGTGAAGTGGCCAGCAGGTCAAGGGAGGTGATTCTCCCCCTCTGCTCTGCTCTCATGAGACCCCACCTGGAGCACTGCGTTCAGCTCTGGGGCCCCCAGCACAGGAAGGACATGGACCTGCTGGAGTGAGTCCAGAGGAGGGCCACAAGGATGATCAAAGGTCTGGAGCACTTCTCCTACAAAGGCAAGTTGAGGTTGTTCAGCCTGGAGAAAAGAAGGCTCTGGGGAGACCTCATAGGGGCCTTCCAATACCTAAAGGGGGTCTATAGGAAAGCTGGAGGACTCTTTGTCAAGGAGTGTAGTGACAGGACAAAGGGTAATGGCTTTAAACTAAAAGAGGGTAGGTTTAGGTTAGATAAAAGGAAGAAATTCTTTCCTATGAGGGTGGTGAGGCCCTGGCACAGGCTGCCCAGAGAAGCTGTGGATGCCCCATCCCTGGAGGTGCTCAGGGCCAGGCTGGATGGGGCTTTGGGCGGCCTGGTCTGGTGGGAGGTGTCCCTGCCCATGGTGGAAGCATGGAAATCTATGATCTTTAAGGTCTCTTCCAAACCAAGCCATTCCATGATTCTATGATTCACCACTACGGTGGCAACATGGCATGCGACAGCTCTCCTCTTGCATCTAGGAAGTAGATGCACTGAAAAGCAAAGAAATACCATTGCCTGAATCACTTCCTTCTGGGGTCGGGTAGTTCAAATTCTCAAAGCCATTTCATTACCTATTCATTTACATTGATGAGAACCGTAGGCCAACACCCTCTAGGGAATCTAAATCTGTATCACTTGGACCCTACTTGTGAAGAGGATTTAAATATGTGTATCTCATGACTGTGGACAAACCCACCAAATATAACTGATATCTAAATTCACAGATGACCTGAAATGTTGACGATGAGACTTACATATTTCTCTGAGAAAGTCTCTTGACCTGTATCCAGTAATATACTGTGTCCAGTTCTCGTCTCCGTGGTGCAAAAAAGACAGAGATCTCCTGGTAAGAGTCCAGCAGAGGGCCACAAAGATGATACGGGGCCTGGAGCATCTTCCCTATGAGGAAAGGCTGAGAGACTTGGGTCTGTTTAGCCTTGAGAAGAAAAGACTGAGAGGGGATCTTATTAATGTTTATAAATACCTTAAGTGTGGGAGATAGAGGGATATGGCCAACCTCCTTTCAGTGGTTTGTGGAGACAGGACAAGGGTCCACAAAATGGAGCCCAGAAGTTCTGCACCAACATGTGAAAGAAGTTCTTTACGGTGAGGGTGACGGAGCACTGGGACAGGCTGCCCAGGGAGGTTGTGGAGTCTCCTTCTCTGGAGATATTCAAGGCCTGTCTGGATGCCTACCTGGGCAGCCTGTTCTCGGGAACCTGCTTTGGCAGGAGGGTTGGACCCAATGATCTCTTGAGATCCCTTCCAACCCCTACAATTCTGTGATTCCACAGCACGAATGCAAATAGATTTAAGCTTTCTTTTTATACAGCAAAAAATGAAAACAAAAATTCCCTCCACCCCCAAGACAGCGTAAAATTAAAGACTATTCTACGTGCTTTGGCACTGTATCTAAGTCTGGCTCAACTGGCAGAATCCAGTAAAGAGTGCCCCATAATTAAATGTCAGTAAGAGCTAATGGTAAAAAAGTGCTGCCTGTTGGTAAAATGCATGAGGGAAGCCTGCCTTTTGGTTTGGCCAAGACACAAGCCACTTAGGAAAGAAAAAAACTAGTTACTCTTCTTTATTAGGGGCATTAAATTCAGAGATGCCTATAAGAAGTTATATTTAAAAGTGCGAAAATTACATTTAATAGAGCTCTTAAAATATGACGACTGGGTGACTGTTTCTTCTGACAGCCAGCAATTACTTAATCATACAGATTTCTTTCACTGTATAAAAGAAATGGAGAAAAGCAGGTGATAGTTCCCTTTGGGCATCTAAGGATTTGATAACCTTGTTTCTTCAAATGTACTCAGGAATCTTACTGTCCCTAATCTCTGCATCATTTACTGAAAAGCAATAAGAAAAGTCATCTCAAAGGTCCTGACATTAGTTTGTTTATGTCATAGCCTTTAATTTTATGAAGTGTTTGCAGGGGCAGAATTCGACATACCTGAGACAATTGTTCTCTTCATTCAGCGTAACCAGAGAAATAAATTTGCAGCAAATGGAAGTCAAGAAAAGAATCTGAGCAAATGTAAAAGGAGGCATTTTTCTTCCAAGGAAGTTTTCACATTTGACTTATGAAAGATTTTGACTGGAACATGACTTCTTCAAAACAAGTAATTTGACGCTGGGAGAAATCATGCATCACATATGTTGCTGGTGCCTGGATCTATTTCATTCATCTTAGAATTTTATGTTTATATTATAGGTATTTCCTGAAACTGACTGCTCAGTGGAAGAAATCAATGCTGAGGCTGTTTTTATTTCCCCACAAGGTGGTACTGTGGTACTGACTATAGAAGTCTTGTTCTGGCTACAGTTGATTTATTTCTGCAACCCTTCTGCAAATGTGTTAAAGGCAGATTTTTGTCTGTGAAGGAGACAGTTCTGGTGTTACAATCAAATTTATTATCAGAATGGTCTTAAGGCTCTTTTTTTGGTGTGCTTTCTTTTCCTAACTTTTTTTTTTTTTTTTTTTTTTTGGTCTCATTAAAAATAGATTTTCTTGCAAGTTAAGATTACCAGAAAAACTCCATTATAGCTGTTTGGACTTTTTCACCTTTTATTACATTTTTTAAATCTAATCAGGCCATTTCAGACTCCCTTATTTTTCAAACTAAAACAGTTCCTGTATGGTTATTCAGAAATTCATCTTTTTTTTTTCTTTTTTTTTTTTTTTCCTTCTTCAGTTACATGTAAGTAAAAACAGGCACCTACAATTAATTACAGAAACGAAAGAATAAATTAAAAACATTAAATATTCAGGAGAATGCATTTCTCCCCCCTGGAAACAGACCTAACCACTATCAAACAGAGAAACGAAACATAATTAATTGCTTAAATTGAACTCTGCAAGCAGTATTCCAGCTGCTTGCAGAGGCCTGTAGCTTCTGTCATGAACATTAGCACACCCACCATCACATTTGATAAGCTGCATAATTTCCGTGGTTGTGTCTATATAGATACACCACCACAGTTTATATTAGAAAATCACGTAAGACTAGGGTAGAGGCCCGAGCACTAGTGTGCAGGCATGCATGCTGTTAAATGGTCATCACAGCCCTTGACCAAGGCCAAGGCCTGAACACCAAATACTCCCCCAGACAGAAATTGCTTGGGTTTGGCTGTAGTTTGTGCTTTACTGTGAGGAGAGATGAGCTTTATATTGACATGGGCCATGCAGTGCCTCTTGGTCCCGAGATCAGAGAATGGGCCCTGGTCCCTTTTATTAACCAGGATCAATGCAGCCATGAGGACCACCTGAGTAATGCTGTTGCTCCAAGCTAAGTATGCACTTGGGTAGGTTTGGGACTGCTCAGTTTTAGAAAAGCAAACTTATTTTCAGTGATATAGCTTTTACATCCATCATTTTTCTGTGTGGTCTGTTTTTTTCACCCCATGTACATGGGTATGCTATAGATAGCCTGAAAAAGCAAATACTCCGCATATTCTGGCCTTACCAGATATGAAACATATGAGCTCTAGTTATATATCTATATCTGGGGGTGGGGGGGAGGGCATTTGCAGGCTCACATTTAACTTTTTTTTTTTTTTTAAATATATATTAGAAAACAGTGATCTTGTTTAGTGATGCCTTGTTTAGTGATATTTAACCAAGTTTTAGAAAACTTACCTATTTTTCTGTAGAGTTTTGGTATATTCCTCCTGAATTGAAGAAACACATTTGAGAGCTGTATATGGCTATTATCTTTCAGACCATCCTTGCAAGTAGTGTCCCACTTCAGATTCTTGTGCTTCATGGCAGGCCAGGGACTATGACATACTTCAGGCAAGTGGTTGAGACCCCAGGCAAGTCATGAATTAAGAAGGTGCATCCATGTGGCACCACATAATCCTTTATCAAGGCAGAGGGAATGTTTCAAGTCCACAAGCAATCTAGCAGGCATTGTTTGCCAAGGTGCACAGCATCCCCTTTGTGGCCTCTAGGTCAGAGGATAGAGCTGGTCCTGCTGAGGTGAAAATGGGACACCAGATGCTCCTTGTTTGCAGAATATGTGACTCTGCAAAACTGAGGTGAGTAAGTGGGAGGCATGGGAACAGCAGATAGATGCTAAAATAAGAGCTAAGGAAGAGCTAAAGATCTAAAGTCCCCTGGCAAGTTCATGATTGCAAAGCAGATATACAGCTGTGGGATGCAAGTCTCTGATATCAGTGGGGTGTCTTTTGTCAATATTGTGCTTGTATTATTATGCTAACATTGGAGTGGGATAGGAGGTATTTCTACTCAAACATTCTGCATGCTCTACAAAAGGGGTCGCTTTTTTGTGCATCAGATCCCAGGCAGAGGATTTCCCTATGGTTATGCCTTCTCAAAGCATAAAGCTAAGGTCTATTAAATGCCTGTACACCCTATCTGGCTAACAACCTAACAGAACCATGCATCTTCAGCTTTTGACTCAGCTATTGGCAAATCTCCATCTATTACTCTTCTTTCTTCCTACTACTTTTCTTCATTCCAAAGAAGTCTTCTGAATCTTGGGGCTTTCCTGCAAATGTAGATGCTTAAAATAACACTTTCTGTGGGTTCTTTTAGATTTTTTTTTTTCCTTGATTCAGAGTATTAATTCTATGTGGGGGGAAAAAAGCACATGCAATGCCCTTGAAAGGTGTTCTGGACCATGAAGCAGTATCTCAAATGTGTTTGAATTAGGTCTACCTACAAAAAAAAAAAAAAAAAAAAAAAAAAAAAAAAAAAAAGCATGTGTCTTAGGCAGGCTCTTGAGACTCCTGGATATTAGAAGCAGGCTGGAAGGAATCACACTGAAGTGGTTTGCCAGTGGTACATAGATAGCATTGCTCGTAGGGATGTTTAGTAACATGGGTATAGTTCTTGTTTCCAGGACTTAGAGCTCATAAAAAGAAGGTGAAAAGTGATTAAATACTTTTCTAACATCATTTTTTTCCATGTCAGAATTTGCTGTAGGTGCCACAAGTTATCTTTGCAGGGGGAAAAGTGAGCTATATAGCTACAAGCAGGAAAAGGAGGTGCGTGTATGCCCTATAAAGTGGGAATCTTGTTTCCCATGACACTGGATCCTGGTAACAATATTGCTTTGTTATAAGAATGCACTTCAGAGATGGAACTGAAGCCATGCAAGACAACTTTCAGGATCTTACTTCTGAAAGCAGGGGAATATCACACAAAGAAGAGCAACAGATACTGAAAATATTTTCCCTGTGGCTTCCAGCTTTGGTTCCTGTTCCTAAATGCTCCTTCTCTGAAGCCTAAGAAAAGTATTAAGCTGGACTCACCCCTTCATGGCCCAGAGCTCACATGCACTCTGAAACATCTGCAGACTCTGACGTAAAGCAACCAGAAACCCCGTTGTTTTATGAGCCATTTTGGGCTTTAGGGAACCTTTGCTAAAGCACAGCTTTAGTATTATGAAAAGAAAATTAAAGGTCGCCTATTTGAGATGACCACCAAAGGGGACCGCAGGATCAAGATTACAAGAAATCTTTTAGGAATGCGCTTAAGAGCTAATAGAGCTGAGAAAATGACCTTTTGAAAGTCTTATTCTGTAATTTCTTTGTCAGCTGTTTTTGCCAGGTATGTCTACAAGATGCTTGTGGGTGAAATAGCTGACCCTCAGAGCTTGGGAGTCCATATACTTTCAACTTCTATTGCTTTATTTTTTTTTTTTTTTGGAAGAATTCAAACATACATTCTAGTCGCCAACTGAAGAATGGATGCTGGTTTATCTAATAAATGATATAAATTGCTGGTCTGTTCTATCTGGACAAAAGAAATGAAAAAGACCTCAGATAAAGGCCTTTCTTTATTAAAGAGCCAAAGACATTTTAGATCTCATTTGGCCTCCATGCCCTACTCATTCCTCCTCTCTTTATCTAGTGGTGCTTTGCTAGTACAGTTATTATCCTTTTCAGCTACTCTAAACATATTATTAATTCTGCAGTTGGCTTTCTACCTCTAGCCCTTTTAGTAGTAAACTCACTAAAATCCTGTAAGGCTATACACCCCAGGAACAACCTACATGTTTCTTATCTGAGTACACAGACTCTGATTCTCTCTGAATGGCCCATTTGGGCCATCTTCTTGTTCTGTTTGTTCCCTTGTCTTCTACCTTCTCCTTGTTGTGTTCTACTGTCTTCATCACTTCTTTTCCTGCATCTGGAAAATGTCTGTTCTCATTTTATGGATGTTTTGCAAAAAATCAGGGAAATAGGAGGTTAGATTTAGAACTTACTCCTGACTGCAAGAAGGGTTCAATATCTACACTGAGATATTAGTGAATGTCCATTTTGATGTTACAGCCTGTTTTTTTGCATCGTCTAAAATTGATAGTCTATACTGTTGTAATGATCATATTGGCTAGTTTTAAAATCCTTGGATTCATCTTTAGAGGCTCATTTAAATAACCCAACACTTCAAACAATTACTTCTCTCTTTCTGTCTTCATTAATAATCCCCTCACACTCTCTTTGCTACAGTGTTGTTTCATCTTGTGTTTGTTTGTCCTAGCTAATTTAGATATTAAGTCCTTGGTGACTGACAATGTGTCTATCTATGCAAAGCACACTTAAATAAATAAATTTAATAATAATTAATAATAAATACTCCAGCTGAAAGCAATGCATCTGAGCTAGCAAGGACAGCGCTGACATTGATGTACTCCATTTCAGCAGCAGCGCTTGCTGTTCCCCTGCCACAGCTCCTTGAGTTAATGGCTGCTGCACTCTGAGTAGTGTCAGGCCCCCTCTTGCAGTCCTCCCCGTCATAAGGCTGTTCCACCACCTCTGCCTTGCCTCTTGTCCCTGAACAGTTTGAAATCCAACCCTCTGAGCTAGCACACTCTTCAAGGTGGCCAAAAAACAAGAGGAGGGCATACAGTCTGTTCTGGGGGACAGGATCCTGCAAATCTCTGACATCTCCCCTGAATCGCTATTCACAACTAGTACTAGTCCCTTACAGGCAATTAGATTTTTACATCTCTATTCAATCACATCCTTCTGTGTCATGTGGGACAACCTATTTTTTTTTTAATTACTTATTTTCTCTTTTTGCTTCAGTTCTCTGTATTTAAAAGGCTTGCAAAGAAAGTAAGCGCTTTCTTGAAACAGGCTATGTAGACGCTCAGGCAGAATCGTTGAAGCTGGCAGGAAAGAATTCATGCAGTGTGTGTTATCAGTTGTCTAAGCTAGAACGCTATTTAATCTGTTATTCCTGGTGGGCACTACCTTGTAGAAAAATAATATTATTACAGATATAATCTTTCAGTTAGTAATAAAATCTCAGGAGTGGTCTTGCTTAGAAAATGGAGAACTGAGTCCTTCCCGAGCAGAGGTAAACTGGGCAAAAGCTGTCCTTCATATGTCTGCCTGAAGAATTATGACTTCTGATAGAGGCAAGTTAGTCACAGAGTAGTTTGCCTTTGTATTTCATTAAGGGAGGAAGGGATTACTCTACATATACTCTCTGTGGTCCCTCCAATAGCTGGAACTGCAATAAAAGTCAGGAAAAGAAGAGCTGAATAACAAGCAGCAAAATCAGAAGAGTTATTGTGATTTACATGATTATTCATCCATCTGAACATAACAATTTTTATCAGAGACGGCAACATTTATAATGTGTCCACTATGGTAGCTGTTTTATTCCATATACTGCCATTAAAACCAGAATATTGGGGTGTTGTGGCCAAATGGCTACTGCCATGAGTAGTGTTTGTCATTTGGGGTTTATTCTCCCATTTCACTCCTGGGGAACAGGAGTGAGTGGTCACGTGCTTTAGTGTTTGTAGAATCCTTTTAATTTTACATAGGCATAAAATGTCCCTTGGAGGAGGAGGTGGGATGACCTGTGGGATCCGGGCATGACAGAGTGGATCACAAGGCAGTTCTTTCTCAGGCAGCTAACTTCTCCTCTTACGTGTGAAGATTCATTGTGACAGAGCTTTCTGGGGTCCATGGAGTATTTTGAGTATAAACACTGCAATCTTGAGCTGATTCAATACTTTGCAGAATCAGTGGAGAAAGTAATATGATTTGTTCTCTGTAATCAGCTAGTAGGTGTCTCTGAAGGTCTGATTGTTTCGCGTTCAAATAAAATGCACTGTTACAATCCAGATGGGAGTTAATGAAAGCATATATAACTAAGATGGACTTGCTTAGGATGGTGTCTTATAACCAATCAGAGATAAAAGAAAGCATTTATTGATGGCTACAGCTCCTTGAGAGCTCAGTTTGAATGAGAAATCCAAACCTTAATTAAATACCGTGGGCTTGCAGTGTCAAAAAAAAGTTATTACAGAGTGGCTCTAAACTTTCTGAAGCGTGCTCCACAGCCTCCAACATAACCTCTGTGTTTCTCAAGTTCTAGATTGTCCAGCGATTTTTCAAATATGAACCACTCTTGGCTCATTTGGTGATGCTGGTATATTTGCCCTCACTCTCTCCACAGCTTTTCCCTAAACAGTAGTAAAGGTGTGGCCACTGACTGCATCTTTTATACTTTACAGTAATGTGGGCTTTACAGTAATGAAGGCTGTGCAGCGCTGCATGCTGTCGCTGGATGGTTGGCATCTGAGTCCGTATATTAGCTCTCCATTTCATGGCTGCATGTAGATGCTGGCAAGGCTGTGGGAGAGAACTGTTCCTTGCAGGACTCTGTTTTTAAGGAGTCTGTTGATGGACAAGTGTTTTTCTCATTACTATGTGTTAGGTGCTTCTAACCATAAGAGAGACAACTACATGTATTTTAGCCTGTTCTTCATGATGACTCCAAACGGGACAGCATAACCTGTCAGACCCATTCACAGATTACATTTGCAGTTTATCTCTGGGCATGATGGAGATCATATGCTCACTGTACTGAAGATCCTATAAACTTTCTGTGAGGCAGACAAATGCTATGTAGCATCTTCTAGTTTTTGTTTCTTTTGACAGCAGTATGTCAAGTCAATGTGAATGAGACTCATCTGCTCAAATACTTCTCTCTGTAGCTGACCTAATCACCTTCCCTTATAAATCAGGGAAGAAAACTAAGCAATTCTAGAGTGCAGTTTGTCTTATACCAAAATTAATACCTCAAACATACAAGAGGTATTGTGTCCTGAGAGTCTCAAAAATAGTGATCTGTTCAGGCCAGGGGACAGGCTGCAGCTTAGGGGACAACAGATGACTATTTGCATATTTATTTTTTATTATGAAGAGGAATCTCTGTAATCAGTATTCCAATTTTCTGAAGTACTTAATGGGAATTTTATTTGTCATCATCTGTCTTTTTTTCTTTTTTCTTTTTGGGAGAGGTGAGACAGGATTCCCTTCTTTCCAATTCAAGTGTGTCTTCCATCCATATCTTTTAAAAGGCAACTCTATGCAGGGATCCATTACAGTGAATGAGCTGAAACAGAGAGATATTGTTACTTAAACAATACAATGGACTTAATACAGAACTAACTGCATGTTTTCTTATGAGCAATATAGGAGGTCATATCAGATGATTCAGTAGTCCCTACTAGCCTCAAAATCTATTAAAAAACCTGAACAAGTTCAATAAAAATGTAATAGCATTTTACAGAAATTACTCTAAACCCCCTAAGAATTAAACAATAGCCATTAATAGCCTTTTTATGATGTTTTCACTATATATTTCTGAAGCAAGAAATCCTACAGAGAGGGATATATTTCTCTTTAAATTGATGATGTGATGGGGGAAAAAAATCCTCACTTGAACAATCAGCCCTGGTATAACAAGAAAGCTTATTTCCTAGTGTGGATGCCTCATATGCATTTGTAAGTAGCAAGAGCAGTAATTTAGAAATGAGAGGGGGATTTCATTGGAACATGGATTTTCAAAGTACCACTATATGTATCATTTAGAAAACCCTTGGCTCTGACCGCTGTGTGCAAATGCATAAGCCAGTGTGTGTGGGCAGTGTGAGTCATTCAATTTTCCTACTATATAATAATAAAAAAACAAATGGTGTTGAAGCTAGCATTTAGGTCTAGAGAAGGAAGCTGTGATAATGCCATGAATCCTTGCACTCAGGGATCAGCAGTGATGGCATACAAAGCAGACACAATGACAGGCAGACTCTTACTTAAGGGGTGTTGATCTGAATCACAGACATATTTATCCAATCTTATTTCTATCTCTCAGCTCCTGTACCTCAACTAATACCTTTAAGAAAATGAGTGGTGCTTTAAAACATAGTAACTTAAGCCTACAGGAATTAAACACACTTGAAAACAAGTTAATTCATTCTGGTTAATATCACAGATTTCTGGCCTTTCTTCCTTCCTCCTATTCCCCTCAGTTATATCTGTTTTACATTTTAATGTAATATATTGTACTGTAGAGACAGTAGTTTAAATTCATGGTAGTGAAAAAGAATAGAAACCAAAAAGTGCTGCAAAGCCATGTGTCTTCTGGGGATACCCATAGCCAAATGTGTCTGGAGAACTTCCCTTCATAGGATGTAGTTTCTGCATCATCCCTAGTAAGAGACATGATTAAATGTCCCTTAATGCAGTTAAGTAACTACTCTGCATATACAAACATGTTTGGCATGGAAGAAAAATACTTTTTATTGCTTTTATTAGCATTATTGTATGAGGACTGCAGTAAGAATTGTTTTTATAAATCTTATTTATGGCAAGACATGGGTATTTAAAGAAGATGAAGTGTGGAAAGAGAAGATGATTTCAATAATTTTTAATAATCAGACAATCAAATTCAGGTTTGCAGTCTGGTTGGAGATAGTGTAATGGTCCAAATTAAGAGAATTGAGAATGATGACTGTCAGAAAGGGAGTGTTAAATAGGGAAAGAGTCAAGTCTCTAATGCCATTGCAATATTCACAGATAGAAAATAGCAAATTCAATGGCACATAAAACACTGACATGTTGACTCTGGAGGAACTTGTCGAGGCCGTTTGCATGACTAGAATATTAATTTTGATGGCAAAAATTCTGTATGCAAAATTGGCTCATGAAAGTGCTTCTGAACTGCTCAAGACAGAAAAAAAATGGGTCTGAAGTGCTTTAAGGGTGAAACATTATTTTTAGGTGCATATAACATGCTGAACTATGGAGACTCTAAATACTAGTAAAACTAAGTATTTTTAGTAACGTGCTAGTGGCGATGCTTAGTGATACAAGAGGAATGTGGAAGTACTGATATGATATTCAGGCATATATATTTTTTTTCCCTCTGTGTAGAAGGGACTGTCAGAAGTGCAGACATGCCTTAGCAATGTCCACAGTTCCTTTCCACCTCTGCTGCAGTTGAAATGCTGTATATGTTCCCATGAAATTTTGATCCAAAATGGAGCACAAATTATGGGAGGGCTGAAGACTGTTTATTGTTGCTGAAGCAGTAAGATACAAATTAATAAAGAAAGCAGCAGCAACAAAATGCTGCCGGTCACAATTTGTGGTATAAAATTAAAGTAGACAGCCCAAAGGAACTGGTGACAATAAGTAAATAACATTTACAAATATGCTGGAGGAAGAAAAAAAAAAAAAAAAAAAAAAAGGCAAGAGAAGCAGTCAGTCTCTTGATAGATGACAAGGGTATTAAAAAACAGAGGGATGTTGTTTTGCACAACTCTTATCTTTCCGTCCTTGTTCTCACTCATGCATCCTAAGCTGGAAATGGCATCCTCTCATGTCTAATGGGAAGGGATGTATAATGTAAAGGGCATAACAAGAACAGACATATTCCAGTGCCTTCACTGCAGCTTGTGTGAGCTTATCACTATGCAGGGAGCACCAAATCTTCAACCCCTTAACAAACCTCAGCCCAAATTTGTGGCAAAGCTCACAACACCAAGGGCAAATCATGCCATTCCTGCATGGTCTTCAGATCTGTCCCATCCATCTTCCCATGGCACGTCCATCCTGACATAAATGAACTGCTCACAGCTCTGTGTAGTTCTCCAGGACTGGGCAAGTGAGGATGCAGCATCTCTCTGGCTTCTTTCTGCATCAACACTGGTTCTTTAACTTAGGGTTTATCTGCTGTGCGAGCAGACACAAAGAGTTCAGTTCTTGCAGAAGTCACTGGCATAACATGCAATTACATGGTTGCAGATTGTGGGGCTCCATATAGTAATCAAAGCTTTTGTTTCTCTCCAAATGTAACAGGGAAGAATGTAAGTAAACTTGAAGTTTTGCTTTCCCTGGAGTTTTAATGGCTAAGGCAGAGGGCAGTGCTCCTCACATCTAGCATTAGGCATTTGCCAGATCTGTGTAGAAAGGAAACCAAAAGGATTTATGGAAGGAAAGTAATGAGAGCTTGATAAACAGGGGAATTGCCCCATAGAGAATCTCTGTGTTTGTCAGAGAGCCTTCATCAGGGCTGGACCTGCACTTGCATCTGAGGCTGTCCAAAGGGGACCTGCAAATGCACAGAGCTGCAGAAATGGGACAACTGGCACCGGATGTGCAGCTGAGGTTTCCCTGGGTCTATCAGCTGAGTGGGATGGAAGGGCAATTTTAGGGGAACTCCAGGTGAAGGTGTCTGAGCTGGCTGTGTGCTGACTGCTGGCTTGGTGTTGAGGAAGAGCCTGGGGCGGCCATCAAGCTGCAAGGCTAGGCCTCATCCTGCAGCTGGGCTTGGTGGGCCAGGTCAGGTCTTGCACGAGGGCTGGCTCCCCTCACACTGTCGGGAGAGACCAGCTCAGAGTGTCCAGGTGAAGCCCCAGCAGCCACTATAAAGGAGGTGAACGGACCTGCCCACAGCCAGCCTGGGTGGAAACTTCAAGGGGAGGGTTAGCTGAGTTATCTGGAGTTACTCAAGCCCTTAATTTCCAAAGCTCAGACCTCTTAGCTGCTTTGAGCCACACTGAGTTTGTCTGTGTTGTGGTTCTGGAGCTCAGAAGGTGAAATTTAGGAGAACGGCAAGTGGTTGAGGCTGCTGGCTGCTCTGCTTGTGTGGACTGATGTACTGTGGCCTCCCTTACCTTCACTTATTGAAAGCTTGAATAATAAGCAAGTAAAACTTGTAAAACCCTGCAATAGATTAACTAATGCAAACTGCTTTTCCACCTCACATAGCGATTATGAGCCATTTCTAGTTGTTCATTTAAATAAATACATTTTTTTTCCATAAACACACTGTACAAACAAATACATGTATAAATGCTCTAATTTGAAAATGCATTCTTGTTTTTTGATGATGTGAATCACCTCTGTCTGTTTATAGAAAAAAAAATGTAGATAGAGGACTGTACTGAAATGCAATGAAGAATTTCATAAAGTGAAATTCCTACAGCAGTGTTGCTGAGCAGGACTTAAAACACATATTTAATATATATATATATATATATAAACATTAAAAAAACAACACCCTAAAACAAACAAATGAAAAAACAATCACCCACCCAAACAAACCCCACCCAAACCCAAAGATGATATATGTTTTATGGAACATGGAATATAGGAAAGTTAATTTCTCACTTGCAATCTTATTTTTCTGGGTCTGTTTTTTTTTTTTTTTTTTTTTTTTTTTGTATGTGTGTGTGTGTTTAGCATTTTCAGACTTTGTTCTGTAACAACAGTCTAGTTGCAAATACAAAGCACTGTTTTTATTTTGTTTGTTTACATTTTATTTACAGCATTCCTACTTTGCCAAGAGGTGTGTTAAATTATTAACAGGTTGTGTCCATGTTCACAGAAAGCTAAATTGAATCCAGAACAACGTGGGCTTATTAAAAGACTGGCTAACAGATTCACTTTGCCCACAAAACTGTGCACTGTGGTCTGAAGTATTCCTTTTCCAATTAAAGCTATTTATTTATTTTGATTTCTAGCAGTTGTGGTGCGTTCTTGTCAGTGGTATTTTTTTTCCACAGAAATGCTCTGTATTTTTGCAGGAGTAAAACTGCATGGTTAATTGGTTATTTTAACACCTTTAGTGCAATATCTCCATGCTTTAACAGGGCTATAATTTTTAAATGTGGGTCCATTATTTTCTATGGCCTGAACATTGGCAGACTTCTCAAGTGTCTTGCTTCTCACTGGTGTTTCTGATTTCACATTAAAATCCCTCTTTGTCCCTCCTTAGTCCCCGCTGATGACCCTTATTAACCAGAAGGATTTCTAGAGCTGAAAAGCTTATCAGGTTAGAAAGGTGCATGTTACAAAAATGGGGTTTTGTCAGAACTTAAAGTAACCATTGGGATAAAGAAAGAAAAGCCTATTGTATTGTACTGGGCTAAATAAAATTAAAGATAAGTATGCCATAAGTTAGCTAATTTTTTGTTAGCATTTTTTTCTGCTATGGTGGGATGAAGCATTAGGCAGAAGCATTTTCATTTTACTCCACTAAAGGGCATCTCCTTGTAGTGGGTTTACGTGGCAAGGTTTTGGTAGCAGGGAGCCATAGGGGTGGTTTCTGTGAGAAAGATCTAGAAGCTGCCCCATGTTTGGGAAGGGCCCCATTGTTTTCCAGATCCGAGCCAATAAGCGATGTTGTTTTTCGCCTCTGTAAGAGCATATTTAAGACAGGGAAAAAACGCTGCGCCACACAGCAGCCGGGAGTGAGAGAACAGCCTTGCACCAAGGTCAGTGTAGAGGGAGGGGGAGAGGTGCTCCAGGCGCCGGAGCAGAAGTCCCCTGTGGCCTGTGGTGAGGACCATGGTGAAGCAGGATGTCCCCCTGCAGCCCATGGAGTACCACGGTGGAGCAGGGTTCCACGCTGCAGCCCGTGGAGGAGACCACGGTGGAGCAGGTGGCCCTGCACCGATGGAGGCTGCCGCCTGTGGAAGACCCCTGCCGGAGCAGATTCCGGGCCGGACCTGTAGCCCGTGGAGAGGAGCCCACGCAGGAGCAGGTGACCCGGCAGGAGCTGCTGCCCGTAGGGGAGCCAGGTTGGAGCAGTTTTCTCCTGAGGGATGGACCCCGTGGTACGGACCCATATCTGGAGCAGTTCTGGAAGAGCTGCTGCCTGTGGGAAGCCCACGCCGGATCAGTTCATCAAGGACTGCATCCCGTGGGTGGGACCCCACAGCACAGGGGACGAGAGTGACCGAGAAGGAGCGGCAGAGAAGAAGTGCTGTAGACTGACCATAACCCCCATTCCCCGTTCCCCTGCGCCGCTCGGGGGGAGGAGGTGGAAGAGGGTGGATGGGGGGGGAAGGTGCTTTTGTTTTTTTTTTCTTTGTTTTCTCACTTCTCTCGCTTGTTAGTTGTAGGCAATAAATCTTACTATCTCCTTATGCCGAGTCTGTTTTGCCCGTTACAATAATTATTGCGTGATTTTCTCGTCCTTATCTCAATCCTTGAGTCCTTTTTACATATTTTCTCCCCATTCCTCTTTGAGGAGGGGGAGTGAGAGAGCGGCTGTGGTGGAGCTCGGCTGCCCACTCGAGCGGAACCACGACACTCCTTTATCTTGCTTACTTGCCTTCAAGTTGGCAGGTCAAGTCTTGTAGGTGGTGACAAGCAGGTCATCTGCCTACTTTCCAGATGCAGGAAACTTTTGAACCCTTGCTCCTGTTCTTCCCTATCTGGTGGAAGAGGATATGGTAAGTTCAGCAAGGAATGGCTATATGAGTGGCATTAAAATACCTTGCTGTGCTTATGACCAAATTGTGAGCCAGCGTCAGCTCATGTAATGCAAGGTTGGCAAGGGGAACTGTGTTCTCTGATGCCAGGTAGGACCTGGCTTTTTGAGGTGAGCCTCTTTAGGTAACAGACTTTAATTGATTTAATCAGAGGAACTTGTGTAGCTCTGCACAGCTTTCTGGGAGTAAAGTTAGCAAAACAGGGACAACCGTGGTAAGAAAAATCATGTATTGTATCCTAAAATATATTGTGACTGAAAAAAGCTAGGGTTCATGATATGCTAACCAGTAAAGGAGGAACTCACTAGGAAGTGCTAAGGACAGAGGACGAACACCACTTTCAGGTGTTTGCAATGAATATCAACTATGAACAGGAAACCAGTATTCCACATTGTTCTGTGGCAGGGAGATATTTACTGGAATAATAATATATCAAGCATGAACACCTTCAAGGGCACTGAAAAGCAGGGAAATGTTACTATCACTGTCACAAATCTTTCACAAAGATTTATCAGAGCTAGTTTCAAGTCTATAAATATACCATAAATTTAGAGGTGTAAGAAGCTTGATGCATTTTTGATTCTCCAAGCAGAGATTAAGAAGTGAACTGATTATGAATTAAATAAGGAAGATATTTGTGGAGACAGGTCTTTAATGTAGTGGAAAAGCCATAATGTGATCCAACAGTCAGAAAATAAGCTGGACAAATAAGATGTGTTTTTAGTATTGAGGGTGATTAATCCACAAAACAATTTACCTTGGAATATGATGGCTTTCCAATTACCTGATGTCTTCAAATCAATAGTGGATATTTTTTTCAGAGATGGGCTCAGGCTCATTTAGATGTTATAGTCTTGATGCAGGAGTCACTTAAAGGTCTGTGGGGAAAGTAAAGGTCAAGCTAAAAGATCATATCATATCATAATGTCATCATATCATATCATATCATACCTTGCAGTTTTTGAATCAGTTATGTCACCTTGGCCAGCTGTATGTTTTGATTCCCAATTTTAGCTGACCTATGTTTGGGTATAGAAGTTTCATGTACAATGGTTTGTAAAATCAGGGGAGTAACAGCAACATTTCTTGAGAAAATTTAACTGCTAATATTTCTGCATTTCCATATCAAAAATCATCAACTGTAAAGCAAATATACTTTGAAACCCTTCCTAGTGGCCTGACCAAGTGGTCAGCTGGCATGTGATATCTGGGATTAGGATCCACTGTCGCAACCTACGTAGTGGTGCAAAGAAGACATTTTAGCTCAACCTTGATCCCTATGAGCCTGAGCAGAATATATAAGAGCATTTGCTTCTCTTCTCTATTTAACACTACATTTTTTAAAAAATTATGTCCCCCTTCAAACAATATTATAAGTGGAAATAGAAAAGACCAATCTTAAGAAGTGTTTTCTTCAGATCCACTTAAACCAAGAATGTAAGTGAGGAGGATAAAAGAGTCTGAACAAACAGAAGGCTGATACTCTGTAACTTCAGACATGAATAAAAGCAAAATGAAAGCAAGTCCTTTGCACAAGTATGTCATTACATTGCTTACACTATTGAAAACACTTGTTTCATTCAAAAGCCTTGTTATAAAACCTTCATGAGAGTGAAGAGATGGCTGAGAAGCAGTCCTCATAAGCCATAATTGGAGAAACATAAATGTAACAACTATTATTCTGCTCTTGGAGTCTGAACAATTTCTTTCTCTCATCAAGGATTAAAATAATGAAAAAAATTACAATCATGTTGTCAGAGCATGGTTCATACTTTAATTCAAAGTTTGTTGGCTAATCCTGGCAGTGGTATAACTCTAGAGAAGTTTATTGAAGTTACTCCACAGAGGGATTAGATGCCGTTTGTCTCCTGATGCCTCTACTTTCTACTCTGATAAGATACACTTATATAATCAGTCAGGTTTTCAACCATGGGTGAAATATTGACTATAATATTGTTTTTATCACAGCAGGCTGCAACTTAATTTTTATTTTATTTCAGTAATATCTTTGTCATTTGACAACAAGCTGTGATGAGTATGATAAGTTTCTATTTAGGCTGCAAAAGTGGAATGAATGTATATTCACAGAGTAATCAAAAGCTGAACTCTAGTAATTATGATTAATACTGTTTGGAAATAAGTTGTGTTAATTTTAAGCTTAATGAAATTCCAATAGTCAATTTTAAACTAAAAAATTATGTCTGTAAGATCTTGAAACAGCCCCCATCTGTGATGAATGCATTCATATCAGAACGCTCTTATTTGTGAGGAAATCTTAACTTAATTTTGCTGTGGGCTGCAATTTGTGGCATGAAAATGTTACAGTGCAGAACTTCGCACCCCGCCTTTCCAAATAGCTGATACATGATTTTGGACTTGCAAATAACCTGTTGCTTAAAATAAAAAGGAAAATCTGAAAAGAAGTGGGAGTATTTCTAATTCTAAGGGCTTTGTAATATTACCAGTGAAGAGAAGCAATATAGTGTTACACCCTGAGCACAGTGATATCTCCTGTGTCATCATGTTACAGAGGGATTACATGTATTTAGATATCATTTATGGAATTTAAGAAGAAAAGCAAGGCATATGTCATACTGATCTTAACCCTAAGATGTGGAGGCACCTACAAAAGCCAGACCTATGGCTGTGTACATTTATGTAAGCCTTCTGATATTTGGTCGGCTATGCAAAAGCACAGCACAGAGTGAGTTTCCTGGAAAACATTAATCAACTGAAATGTTACAGTAGCAGCAGAATGTTTGTAAAACCTTTGAGGATTGTCTTCAGGAAGGAAAATGGCCTTTCTAGTGCTACATTGCAAGTATTTGCCTAGCTCTGGGATCAGGTGCACAGTAAGCTCTCAGGGCGGAAAGGAGATGGAAGGAATGGTACAGCCATCATGCTGGCCATTTATGTGTTACCTTCTCCTATAGGCCAAGCTGTAGGATGTCATAGCTGTTTTTCTTGGAGAAGCTTTGGAGCACATCAGCCAAGCAGGAAAGGGATCATTACCTAATCACAAAGGGATAGCAGTGATTAGTTCATCCACCTTTTGTGGAGAAATATGATTTTTCCAAGGATCATGGGAATCCAGTCATTAGTGAATGGAGAGTGAGATTTCCAGTTGTTTGAGATAATGTATTTCCTGGTCTATATAAATATCCTTTAGCTTTAACCTAAGGCAGGACCCAGTCTCATGTTTGTAACTTCTCTTGCGGGAATTAAAGTAGTAATTCGGTATTTGAGTGTATAAAGCTCACCTCAGTGAATGGCCAAACTCTCACGAGTGTCTGTAGGATCAGGTTATTGCCTTCTATTCTTCAGGTTTTCTAAGCTGTACATGGCTTTTATTTGCCTGTGAGGCAGCTTTCAGGCTCTGATGGCTGCTCAAATGGCTATTGAGCCTCCCCTACCCCAGGAGCACCGCTTACCCTTCCTGCCTTATGTTCCCCTTGTTGCAAGCTCTTGACAATGCTGTCGCTTACTGCAGCTGTTGCGTTTACTATCTTCTATACCTCCCGTTGGAAAGAAGGCTTGGAATTTAAGTCCTCAAAAATGTGGTTTTGACAATGTGAAAACCTTCAGCTGATAAACTATATATAGAACAAAAATAAATTCAGTGCAGTAAATGAATGAGTGAAAACTTATGTCACTGGGGAAGCATTCTTTAAAAGCTGTTGCAAGGATGAGCAATATTTGTTTTATTTGTTCTCATGTTTCATAGTTTCTCAAACTGCAATGTCAAGAAGGTCTATTAGGATCATCTAATCTGGACCCCTTCTGCATAAACAGAATTTCACCCAGTAATTTCTACATCAAGCCTGGTAATTTCTTTCTCTGAAGACATATGCTTTTAGCAGCTTTGTGCTTCTTAATGGTTATTGATTTAAACATCCTCTATCCTGCTCCTAAAAATGCTTTGGTTAGGGGAGGTAAAGGTACACTTTTTTTTCTTGTCTGAACAAAATAAGCTTCTTTACTCAGCTTGACATTTCTTTCCTTTCTCTGTAACAAGAAACTTCTGCGTAGCAGCTCAGAGCATTTCAGGGAATATGCTCGATTATCAGTGGAAAAACCCCGTTGTTTCTAGGTAAAAATTAGAGGGACAAAAAAGAAAGAAAAAAAGAGAAGAGAAAATGTGAATACCTGGTATAGGATTAGCAGATTCAGCACCTTCAGTCACTTTTCTCTTTATAGACCAAAGGACAGGTTGATAGCAATCACTTACTTCTTCCAAAATAATTATACTCTCTATGTCAGCTTTGCTTACCATTCCAAAACAGTTTGAAGAGCTGACTCCCTGAAATATTTATTCTTCAGTCAAAAAGACAGGAAAAACTAGTGATGGTGGCATGGCAGGAGTTTTCAGAAAGGCATTGAATAAAGACAGTTGGGAAGTGAGAATACAGGACCTCCTGATGAAGGTAGGAAAAGGAGAGGGTATGTGTACTGGGGGCTTGGCCTAAGGAGCCACAAAGGGAGTGATGCTCCAGCTAGAATGATAGTAATAGGAGTGGAAATTAGGAAACATCATACCTAACAACAGCTCCGGACTGGTAGGACCCAGCTAATATGCTTCAGCAGTTGAAATATTTCAGGTCTGAGTTTTACATTGAGGATTATTTATGCTGCTGGTTCTCATTCACTTGGAGACTGGGGTTCTTCTGGTGAGAAGGTGGACAAAATGGGAAGGACCACAGCTCTTGCTATACAGTTTGAAAGAGAATATAGGGAATTGAAAGGAAATGGAAAATGTCCATTTTGAATACTATAGGCTTTTACACTGGCATATGTTTTCATACAATTCTTTACATTTCAACTCTCAAGTCTTACAATGGTCCAAATTAACCCTCTCTAGAGTTAAGGCAAAAGAAAATATAAAAAAAACGAAACAGCAAAGTAAGCAGTGCATGTGGACAGCTGTACTGCTTATGTTGACCTTTGGTTTTACTTATTTAGTTACAAACAGAGAAAGAGAAAAGAACATAAGGGACGGCAGTTGGCATAAAGCATACTGTTCTCCATTCTCCATTGCATATTTCCTATCTCCTGGGAAGGATGCAGCAGGCTTGATGGGTTCTGATAAGTAGGAGTACTATACAGCAAAGAAGCCTGTGCTAATTTTCAGCAGTTTGTGATTTGATGTTAATACATACACTATCATATTATGAAGTGAATGCTGTTCTGCAGATTTGTAGTTAAACTCCATGAAAGTAAGTGGTTGCTGGTAAATACATCTTAAATTGTAATAAATAAATTTGCAATTGTTTATTACACTTAGAGTTTAATACAATCTATGTAAAGGACAAATGGTGGCTCTGTAGTGAAAATGAAATTTTATTTCTTTGGAAAGGCCCACTTAAGTCATAAACTCCAAACTCCCAGTGCAAGTGGTTCACGAATGGCAGCAAAGTTCTAGGAATGAGTTCATTTGTTTTCATTCTGGGGCCATCTGTTGTTATTTCTAATATAAACTTCTTAGCTTTCACCTTTGATCTTTGCAGTTTCCAGGTTTTTAAACTTTTATAGTTCATGATTATATATTTTAGTGATGTCAGTGAAAGTATATTATCACTTTCAGTGAATTAGAGGAGGCTTATTATTGGTTTGCTACCCTAAGAATTGCAAATAAATAAACCAGTAAGTAAATATTGTGGTGAGATGTTTGTCTCTCCATAGTTAGAGGTTGTGACTAGCTCTGTGTTTCAAAGTTGATTATAATGTGCTCCCTCACAGGAAAGTTCACTAAAGCCAAAGCAAGACGCCTAGTAAATCAGACATGAAATGTTTTCTTGGAGGTCAACTCACTAGGAAAGCTTTGAGGATACTCAAAACAATGCTTAACTGGAGTCCAGCAGTAGTATTTCATCTCTCCATATACTTACCTTTTTTTTTTTTTTTTTTTTTTTTTTTTTTTTTTTTTTAATTGAACCCTTAAAATGTTTATCTTGAGTAGTGCTAAATTTATGCACATAAACTGAAGCTGAATGAGTCACTCTTGCGGTAGTGACTGGGCCATGAACAATTGGTGGGAGAGCAGTTAGCACTCAATTTTTTCTTTTCCCTATTTGTCACTTCTCACACTTCATTATAAACAAGTCATATTCCTGAAATGAAAAACGTACTTTCCAGGAAAGGGCAAAGCAAAAGAAAGCGGTATTTATCTGCCAATCATCCTTTCATTTTTCTTTCTTAGTTGCAGTCATCAGTAGATCATATCCTGATACTCCCTTATCATTATAGTTTATCATTATGTTCTCGTTCACATTGCTGTGCAAATCTAATGCTCCAAATATGCCTTTCTGTCAAAAAACTCCATCTTGACCAAGCCCAACACAGGTCACACCTGCACAGAAAATATGCAGCCCAGGTGAACCTGTGCTGAGAGCACTTCCTTTTCTTCTCTAACCACTGCCTGGGTCAAAGCAAGTTTTGATTCACAGGATGATGCAACTTTCCTTCCTTAGGTCAATTCTCCCGAAAATCCCACTGAAAGGAGGCAGGGACCTGTCTGGAAATAGAAGACATGCAGTAGGTGGGCTTCTGGGCAGCTCTACATAGCTGCAGCTCAGGTGTCTATGTCCGCATTAGCTGTGTAGCTTAGCTTTCTAGTCAATGGGAAGAAGCAGGCACATAGAAGTTAATATTCATTTCATATTAGAACATGAAAAAATAAACCAGATGGCTCATGTCTGAAGGGTGTTGCTCCCTGAAGGGAGGCTGGGGCGACTGGCTTGTATGCACACAGCTGCTGTAGGAGTGACAAGGCACAGGGTCGCTGGTGTATAAACACAAAGCACTGTGGCTCAGATCCTCCCTTATCCAGAGCAAGGCAGAAGGCACTGCTTTATCATTATAATTTGGTGTGCCTCATTTTTGACCACTAGACAGTTCTGGCCTTGTGTTTCAAGAAGGATATAGGGGAGCTAGAGGAGGCTAAGGGAAGGGTCAGTAATATATTTAATAGTGTGGGACAGCCTGATGAGGAGGCATTAACAGATGTATAACACTTCAGCTGGAGAAGAGAAGGGTGAGGCAGGACATGACTGAGGCTTCCAAAGTCACTAACCTGCTGGATAAGGTAATGGCAGAACTGCTGCTCACCAAATCCTGCACTGCTGGAAGTAGAGCACAGTGTTAGAGGCAGGAATGCATCTTCTAACATGCCTAGAGCAACAGCTATGGGTGCTGGGTCATATGAGAAGAATAAATTGTAGAAGGCAGCTTGGCTTGTGTGTTCTCCCTTAGTAGTGTCTCTCTTATTGTGCAAGTCAGAAATATGGTATTGGGATAGATGGATCACTGGTGAGACCCAGAGGTGAATGTCTAACATACCCCTCCACTGGCTGTGTAAGAAATAAAGAGTAGCTGTGCTCCTCATTTAATTTGGTGTATGCAGGTAATATTGTCTGGCATCAGTTCAAGGCTAGGTGCTCTGGAAGCAGCCGTTTCTGGTGTTGGTCTGACTTTCTGGAACCGCAAGGGTCCACCAGGGGCCGTGTTTTTTCTAGTGAGGTTTTGTTCGTCAGCCCAAATGACCTGGGAGAGAGCAAGTTCTTTCTCCTGTAATGAAATCAATGAGAATTATGGGCACTGAATGTATTCCAGCAGGTGTTCAGCATCCCACAAGGTCAGGCACTTGGTTAATAGACTGAAGCTGTATAAAATGGTGTATGCTATTAGCAGCTAGGGGAAAAATCAAAAGGTAGAAAAAGGACATTGGGCAGAGCGGTCAATTGCATATTGGAACAAGAAAAGCGAGAAACTGTCCGTAGTGCTTAAAGCAGAAGGTTTTAGACAAAATAGAAAAAAAAAAGCTATTGTTTATTTATATCAAATTTATTCTGCCTGTCTAATTTAATTACTACAAATACTTAGTATTTGTAGTAATTAAAAAAAATCTGCAGCTTTGAATGTACTAAAGAATCATCAGTGCACAGTCAAATTGGTCAGTGATGCTGAATCCTAGCTTGCCTCTGAGTTTGGACATATTCATTCTCAGGTTAGCCTTACATATTTAGGTAAAGTTGACTTTATTTTGAATGTTTATCTGTACAAAATAAGCGAGTCCTAAATGCCTGGTCAACTCAGGTCAAAACAGCAGTCTAAACCTTTTGAAATGACTAAAGCAACTTCACGGAGCTGGTAACCTCCATTTGACCATTCCCCACACCAGTGATATTTGCTAAACTTAATTTATAACATCTATACAAGCCTGTGTCTCAGAGTATTGTGATTAAATTCAAAGAGGCTTGTCATACTTTTAACTTTGTGGCTGGGTGTAGCATTCAATAAATAATACCAATCTCATACCACAAATTGACTCTAATGCAAACAGATAAAAAAATCAAGTCTGTTCAGGAGAGGCTATTAGCCGCATAATGGAAACAATAACTGAGTTAGAATTGCTCAGCTAATCAGCACATGTTTTATTATCCCATTACTTTTTCCTCCAAGTTCAAAGAGACCAAATCAGAGGTTAAGTTACCAAGTTCAGTTTAATTTTTCCTCAACAAAAGCTTCATCTCTGAAGGATTGCGAACCATTCTATGCCTTTCAGTCTGGGCAGGGCTGCACATTCCCTGTAATCAATAGGAGCTCAATGTGGTCAGCAGCTCACCGAGGTGCTCAGTGCCTAACAGCAGTGGACCTCTCCTGGCAGTATTGTTCTTTCAGAATCAATTACATGAGAAATCCTGGCAGTTAGTAACACAGACCCTGTGTTAATGTCATAATTGGTTTGGTGAGATATTAACATTGGTAAACTCAAAGTCCCTTAAGAGTGGCTGTGAAATGCTTCCACCTCTTGATCAGAACTCTAGCATAGGCTCTGTGTTGGTCCACTCTTCTCCTGAGGGGGAAAGTTTTCCACCTATCTCATGCCCTCCGGGCCAAGAAAGATCACTCTGAGTTCTCCTTCATTTTAACTCTTCACAGTACCTCCTCCCGTTGTGCTGTGGTAATGTAGCTTTGTAGTTTATCATGATCACAAAGGTATATATCAAATTTGATTACTGAGCCTGTGAACACTTCAGGGCATGCAATATCCATTGCCCTAGCACAATAGTTTTCTCACCTGTGCTGAGGCTGCTGGGTGCTTCTGCAATAGGAAAAAGATTATATTTTTCCAGTTTTCTAATCATCTGATATTGCATTCTGGTATCAAAACTCCCCTGAAGTAATTGTTCATCCTTCTGATCCCTAATTGCATTTATCAACTCAGTATGAAACCTATTGCTACCTGGAGCTTTGTCTTCCTTTATCCAAATATTTCCTCACAACTATTTTCATAATCTGCAAAAGCACCTACAAAATATATCCTCACAGGAGGGACTGTTAGCATTCTTCTTAACAAGTATAGAGAAAAAAAAGTCATTGAGTTTTTGTGTTACATTCAAAATTACTGTGAATATGAAGGAATCTTTTTTTTTTCAGCATACTAAATCCCATGCAGCACTATAGGTTGTGAGATAAAAATTGTTTGTATGTTATTAAATTCACGCTGTTTTGAACTGCAGAATCACTTTGGTAATATTTTTCTTGGAAAATCAATTATATATGAAATTGAGTAGCAATTTAGTAACATAAAGCCAGGTAATAATATAATTAAAAAGAAAATATTTACTTGCTGCACAGGGTATTTTGTATGCATCTTAATTATGTGCCTTTGCTTGCTACCTTATGTTTATAACCTTTGAGTTGATTTAGCATTAGGCAGATATGAAAATAATAAAAGCTGATACCATTGTCAGACCTGAGTTGTAATTTCAAAAATAATTGGTATCTATATATTTGCTGCCCATGGCACTGTGAATTAGGAAACCAGGTAGAAAAAATATTCCTCAGCATGTAAATGTATGAGGAATCAGCCCCTAAGTATCCAACTGCCCATTTTTTAAGTGTTTTTGGCCAGACTAGTCTATTTTTAACTGTGCAGAAGTAGAGTAAGTGGTTTGACTCTAGAAGAGTCAAATTCTTCATATTATTTCCCTGCTGTAAGTCAGCTCTGAATTTCATCCTTTGTTTTATTGTTCATTCTAATGAAAAGCACTTTGGGAAATATTCTTCCCAGATATCTTAATACTGTAGACATGTACAAGAGATTTCATTTTCCTGCTTTTATCAGAAGTAATTTCTTTGGCTTATATAATGGAAAGATCTTCTTTATACATCTCTTCTCCTGGACTAGCTGTTTTATTAGGAGCTGAAGATGATGAAGTCACCAGTCATTCTTAGCGTCACTGAAATAAATGAAACAAGACTTAGCCAACTAGCCAAGTGAGGATCCCAGGCTGATATATCAATATTCATCAAAATATTTACAGACTTTTGGAGTCCTTAATTAGCTATTGCATGTTGAAGATTCAGTTCAGTGAAGACAAACAGACTGTATTCCCTTCAAAAGCTGGATGAGGTTTACTGCAGCCGTAGTTAAAGGATTTGTTCTGTGTTGCAAAACAAATCAAGCACGTTGTGATTATAGCTCCCCATTAATCACTTTTCACATTGTTTCCTTACCAGTCTTAATGGGCTTTTTTTTTTCTCTAGGACTTATAAAAACCTAAAATCCCTCAAGAGGACATGTCTCCACTACACAGCTAACTAGGGCACTTTCTACTTTTTTCAAGAGAACTGTTTCACTCGTTTTGCCTGACTTTAGATGGGGATGTTCACCACTGGGTAGATGTCTACCTTTCTGCTGTGGCCACTGCAGATCTAGCCTTTACTGTCAATGGATTTTATTTATATGACCAAACAAGTTGCTTTCTGGACTCCACTGATAAATTTAGACGTGCACATCTATGCTGTAGAGGCTAAATATGAGGTAAATGCCACTCCTATTGCCTTAAATGTAGGTGGAAGGCAGATACCCAAGTTAGGTAAACTTGATCTTTTCACTTCAGCATTATAAGAGGTAGCCTGTTGTTCAGGAATATATATTGTGAATACCTCATGTGACAGAGAAGCATCTCAGGTATTGGGGGAGTTTGCTGGTGTTGTCACATGCTCTTCTACTCATTTTGAACCCTTTAAAAATTCTGTAAAGTTGATGCATTATGGTTTCTTTCCATCCCTAAGACTGACAAGCCCTGATGCTATCATGACATTCATGTTTTCTTCATTATATTTCTCCAGTCACATATCCTGATATGCATCTCCAAGACAAGAAATACCAAGGTTTGCTCTATGGTCCCTGCCTTTGGGAAAAGAGAGGTAAAGGAGAAGAGTTTTTTGTGACCCATGGTATAGCTGTATTTTCTGCTCTGCTGTTGTCCTGGCCCTAAACATACAGAACCAGACCCCTTATGGTATGAGGCTGCTGAAGCACTGCTCATAGTGTTTCTTCAGAGACAGGATTCTGCCATATTTAGTCATTTCCTTTTGCAGAGAGCTCCACTGTACCTAATGGAGGCCTTCCAGCAGTAACACAATCTCCCCTAGAACCTGTTTTTTCTATAATTGAATTCAACTCAAGGTCTCCATGCTGCTAGAAGCCAATGTCCATTAGGCACTATTCTATATTTATACTCAGCTGAAGTCGGTGTCAAATGCTGTATCTGGGCAACTGCCAGGGTTGGCAAGTCCTTCTTTTCTGTGGAGAGTCCCATGTATGGTTGTCATTTATCAGAATGACAAAGAGCTTCTTCTGCAAGTAGCGTTGGATTTCTTAAATTCTTAAAATGGTGGCTTCTCATATAGTAATGAGTAATCCAATTTGTTTTTTATCAAGAATATCTAACTGGCTGTTCTCTGACATCCATCATGTTGTGTAACAAAACTGCCCTTACATCTAACAAAAACAAACACAAAATCAAAGGAGATGAACAGTTAGTTTTAAAATAAGTAGGGGTTTGAAGCTTTTTTTTTTTTTCTTTCTTTCCTCCCCAGAGTCCTGGAAAACATTCATCCTTTTCACTGCTTAACACAAAGGCTCTAAAATGCTTCCTCAGTTTGGAGATATCTGTGATTACAATTTAGTAGACCTCAATTATCATTATTGTGGGGCTAGAAGTTGTTCATGTGCTGTGACATTGAATGATCCAAGATCTTCCTCCATTTCTCCATATTGGGCCCCAAAACGCTACTTCACTACATATGCTGAAGGAGAAGTGGTTTCTTGTTTGCAGGAACTGCTGCCTCTGTAAACATCTTTTTGTGTTTTGACAAAATTTTAGCCAGTTTCACTGCCACAGGGAAAAACTTGTGGATAGATAGAAAATAGTAGATAGAAAAGAGGGAGACCATTTGGTCTACATCCTATTGTGTCTGTGTAGGATATTGTTTTGTTGGCTGGTTCAAGGTCTTTGGGGGAACACAAAGGACAGGCTGTTTGTGGAGCTGTGGCTGGTGGTGTGGTCCTGTCAAAAAGCTGCACTGAAGTAACCCCCCCCCCCCTTTTTTTTTGCCTAACACACTTTTTCAGGCTATACATTTTCACTGATAACGTAGGCAATTGGTCTTGCTTTCTTTTATTTACATGTACCTCTATCACTGTGGTCTGATGTGATGTGTCTGATCTGAGGAATTTCTTCCAGTTTTATCCTGACTCGTGCTACATGTCTCTTCCTAAAAGGTGTTGACTTTTGCTGTGGCCTGATGTATTTTTCTTTATGCTTTCATATTGAAAGGACTAAGTGGAGCTTTGATTTTCTGGATACGTTTTCTGTTGGAGCTATTGCAAGATATTCTTTACCCAGCAGTCTCAGTCTCGCTTTGGTTTGATATTATGTCTTCACCTAGGAGAATGTATCAACCTTAATATTTACCTTCATTAGTACTATTTAATTCTATTTTGAAGTGGATATTATTGATTTCAACCTCCCCCCCCCCCCCCCCTTTCCACTTTTCCACATACTTACATTCTTTCTTCTGAGCGTCTCATTCCATTTTGAAAGTCACATAATTGCTGGGTTATTTTTCTTTTCCTCCATGGATCTTTTGACTCAGCATTGAGGTACTCTTTTAAGTTCTATATTTGAATTAAGTAAGAAGGAAGGGAGACTGGAAGGGAAATACTCGCTACTGCAACATTTTGAGTAGGTGAGTTTCCCTCATGAAGACCATCTACAATACAGCCTCTCTGTCCTTAATCTCATAAGATTTTCTAGAACAGCAAGATTGGCTAGCTGATTACATCCACTTAAAAAAAAAAAAAAAAAAAGACCTCCACCCTTATATAAAAAGGAGGAGAGATAACTACATTTTTCAAAGAGTAGTTTTAAATGTCTACTTTGACTCTACAACCTATTAGAAAAGGTAGTTGGTAACTGACTTTTGAACAAGATAACAGAGTGTACAAAAATATTCCTTATCTCTTTGTACCCACAGTCACAAATACATATTTAAAGATAATAAGAAAGCTTCGTATAACCACCTGCAAAAACATAAACTTGCTTTCTGGCCAGTAGAAAAGTAATCTATTTTCATGACCCAAAGTAAAGAAGAAAGAATTAATGCAACCAAGGCAGATACCAGTTAAAATTCCAGGACATAATTTTAAAGCCTGTCAAATCATTAAACTTCTTTGGATGCCACTGAATAAGAAGAGTATGGTGATAACCTTTTCCTCTGACCTAAACTAGGATGTAAACAACTGCAAATTCACCTGTGTGCCCCCATTTTCTGTCTGCATGGGCGAATAGGTGTTGAATGTGCTTCAAGCATTTCTCCAGTTTCAGGCGGTTGTGCAGCCCAGTGCGAAATCACAAAATTAGGTAAACATGATAGATTGATGCTGAAGACATTTAGGGTGAATGAGATCTTCTAGTTTATACATGAGACCGCCAGGTAAATTAATACAGGAAATTGACAATCATTTATACATGCCAGAATAAGCAGGCATCTCAGCAAAACTGCTGGCGAGAGGTCACAGCTCATCTGCCACTGAGACAACCAGCAGCGAGGCTAAAAATTATTCATTTTCAGACATTGTTTAGGTACTTTGTTCACTGTGGAAGCAGAAGATCTTCTTTTTCTTCTTCTCTCTCACTTTCTCTCTCTCTCTCTTTTTTTTTTTTTTTTTTTTTTTTTTTTTTTTAAACTAGGCAGAAGCAATAAATCAGCTAGTTTAAGAAGACCCAGCTAGCCCAACAGAGATTGATTTCACAGGGAAGTCGATGGGTTGCTAATAGAATTACAACTACCTGTCAAAATAGGGAAAACATATCTGTGACAGTGACAAAGAGCAAATCAATTGAAGAAGTGTTCTGGACTCTTTTTTTTTTTTTTTTTTTTTTTTTTTTTGACATACATGCAAAGTACCTGTGTGTCTTTCAAAGCCTGCAACAGTGAAAACAGAAATATGTTTATCCCCTTACCAGAGCCATTCCTGAAATAATTATGTGATCAGTTTAGTTCTACTGCAATCACTAGATTACTCCCATGAGATAAAGCTAAAGACCCAAATCCAGAGCTATTTGAGCTCATGTTATGAAATCTATTTAAATGGGTTTATTAACAGCTGTAATAATTTGCTCCAGGTGAAGAACCTTGGCACATTTTGTTTACCACAAACTGTTTTTTTCAATTACACACACAAGCTTGCCAGTTTCAGGTGGTTTTTAGTGTTTGTACAGCTCAAGCAGAAAATCAGTTACAACAATGTTGTTGGATCAGAAATTATGTTATAATTTGTGATAATTAGATAAAAATTGAGTTATTGAACAGTGGAAAGTTGCCATTGTGCAGCAACATTACTCTGCTACCTGTATCATGTATATAACTTGTGTCATTTATACATGCAATGCATTTATGTTGGAGATTGGAAAGGTTATTTGCAGTTAAAAATATAACTAAACTGTATACGTACCTGTTGATGCAACAGTTTGTGATGGCCCTGAAGATGTCATGACTGAGCACTGAAGCTGTGATATATTTACCAAGTCATACCAGCACAGACTTGTGCTCTGCTGGTACAGCTCTGAAATAGTGATAATAAATTAATAGTACAAAATAATACTACAGTAAAACAAGCTACATGACAAGTGACATAATACCTATGACTGTAAATAAGGAGTGTAATAGTTCCCTGGTCCAGTTGTGGCTCTGGCAGGGTGCTGAGAGAGAACCTTTTCCTTGCAGAGGGAAATATCACAGTGCAGCAGTCAGTTATCAGACACTTTTTGCCTTTTTCCCTCTCCAGCAGGCAGAAATATGTGAAACCAGGAGACTTTGGAGGGATAAGGCAAAAGGATGCTGTGGGGCATAGTCACTTCCACTCCTTGTTTTCCTTCCACTTATGCTGTTCCTGGGTTTAAAGCTGCTGCGGGCACTTCCATTCCTTGCCTGAGAGAGTCCTTCAAAGTATGGTGTGTCCACTATGGCTAGAGAAAGGGCAGCTCACAGTGGGAACCTGGTTTGGTGTGTCCCTTGGAACTCAAAAATGTATTATGCAGACTCATACTGGACAGATGTCCGTCTCATGGCATGAGATATGGACTCCCATGTATGCCATCTACAAGTAATAATATTTTGTTCCTGTTCATCTTTTACATCTTTTATCACCAACGACATGATTTAACCAAGTTTGTCTCTTCTCCATAGTGCCTTTAAACAACTGACTCAATTGACCAAGAATGGTCCTGGCAGTGTATTATTACTAGCGCAGCAAAAGCCATAGAGAGACACTGAACAGCCTGAAGTAAAGGTAGTTACTCTTTAAGATAAAATAAGCTTTTGCCATAAAGGAGACCACATATCTTTATGAATTTTGTATATATGCATGAATAAGAACTTGGAACAAAACTGTAATCAAAATTAATTATCTGGGAATCTTCCTTTTATCCCATTACTTGGGTATATAAACCAAAGAGTTAGAAGGACTTTTATTTCATTTATTTGTTCATACCAGTTTGGATAATGATTTGGTGCCAGAAAGGTGTTCTGCCAAAATTAAAAGAAACAAAGAACTTTATTCTCCAAAATTTACTCATGTACTTTCTTTCAAATAAATGTATAAACACACACGTACATATCTACACTCGTTTGCACACACATAAGTAAAGAAAGCTATACTTCCCTGGTAAACAGTCTGAAGAACAGCTGAGATATATTTTGCAGTGCTACCCAGGTAGAATCCCAGGTTATGATGATTTGAAGCATAACTATGTTCCAGTCTCATTTACAACTGAACTAGGGATACTTCTTTCAAGTCGGTTGAAGTTGCATTTAAACAGACAATACAACTTATATTGACTCCCAATGAAAACAGTGTTTCATGCAGTGCAGTGAAACCAAACTGTGAGAGGAACCAGGGTCAAAATTCTCAGACCTGGCTATCTTGTTTTTCTTGCATTTCTTTGCTTGCTCTGCCTAATCAGTGCCCAGCTGTGCTCTTTATCATATTGTGCAACTTTTGTTGACTTTGTTGGGTCCTTCAGGCTTACATGAGCATGGCAACAACGTCTCTGGAGGCAGAGATGTGTTTTAAATTCTTTGGAGCAAGGAATAAACCATAACATTAATCTTTTTGTAGAGCGTTCCATGCATTTTTAACACTGTGATTTTTAATAGATAGTAATAATAGCAATTTTGGAGTATCCTGCAGATTCTAGTAAAGGACTTTCCTTCAGAAACACTGTCCCCTGCTGCTAGTTTGCAAATCTTCTAATTTATTGCCACATGGAGTGTCCTATGTGTGCAACATTTTTTTTTTTTTTAAACTTCAAAACAGATAAAACTGTAAATTCTATCAACAAAGGTTCCCAGCAGCATGTTACCATCTCTCCCATGTGGGACTGCAGCTACTTTAAATCATTTCCAAATGATGGGAGTGGATAGTTTAAAGATCATGAATAAGTCATTTATTTAAATTAAGCATTTAGACTATCTATCTATATTTAAAATCTTATGGGTCAGCTATAAACCAGTATATTTTTCCTGAAGAGTGTTTTCTTTATATGGGTTATTCAATAAGTCTCAAAAAGTTGCATCATCTTTTAGTTATATATCTGTGAGACATTTCTTCCTATCCCTGACATGATGTGGATGTGGATCTTTGTGCTATGTAGACCTCAGGAGCCCAGCAGGGAGTGACTGGGCTGGTGGTTCACAGCTCCTACAGCACAGAAAACAACGGGGAAGCTATTGCTGAAGCTCTCAGAACAAAAGGTATGAAGTTAGATCCAAGCACTGACTGATGACAGAGTAAGTGTCTCTCCACCATCGACCGTGGCTGTTGCTGGAGGCTTACTCACTTCAAAAGTAGTGGGAAAACTCCAGGAAAGAGGGCAGATCTTCCCGTTAGTTTCAAACAGATATATAAAAAGCTGGGTGCCAAAAGGGTTTAACAGCAGCTTTGTGACGAAACTCAGAAAAGATAAAGTGGCTAGGGCTTTGTCATCATGGCTTCAGAGTGCATAAACATAGAACTCAATTTGAATTGCTTATTGCATTCTAAGTTTGATTTATGTTTTATAAAATAAAGCTTATAACTAAAAACCTTAGGTGGAAGAATCACCACGGACTTTTAACATCTCACAAGTAAAACAGCTTGAGTGAGGGTCTCTCTGTAAGTGCCAGAAAGCCCAATTTTATGAGGATAAGGAAAAAGCATGGAGAGTGGGTCAAAGAAACAGCCAATCTTAAAATACTGGTACAACAATTTTCCTGCCACTGCAGGGCTGTGCCTTAAAAACTGACATCTTTGTGCCTGTCTGTACCTGGAAGAGAAAGCTAACCGGGAACAGACAGTGTAATCACTGCTTTCTACAAAGCTTTGAATCCCTCTCATGGTTATGTTTGGCCCGCTTTTGTAAACTACATGTTTTAATATGCATTATGGACATTCCACTAACAAAGGTATTTGCTTTACTTAAATAGAATTTCACTGAAATATGTCTTGGAAGAATATATGACCCTTTTAAGGCAGGAGCAACTATTAGTTACTATAGAAGCCCAGAAAATATTTGTTCAGTGCTCTCTTAAGCATGCAGCCTGAATGCCTCACAAAGACCGTGTCGCTATTATAAATCGAGCAGAGACAAAGAGCCTGACTGTCTTCTGTTGTTCCAGTTTGATACACAAAGTCCTGAGAAGTCCAGGACTCGTCAGTAGTATCACGTCAGTGTAACGCAGTGGCATATCAGACTGAAGGAGTATTTCTGGTTAGTTTCTTAGCACTTTTGAGGAAAGGTCATCCTTCTGAGGATTGTGCTTACTACGCACTGCTAAAATTTTATTGTTTTGCCTTAGTATATACAGCATAGAGAGACAATACTCTAAAATATGAGGGGATAAAACCTTGGGTCAGAGATCCTTGGAGCCCATTCTGCACCATTCATGCCCCAGAAGTATTCAAAGAGTGTCTCATTCTGTGAGGTCTCAACACTTGTGGTGCAGTGCTAGAGGAGCTGCAGTGTCCACTGAATTTTAAAGGAGCTTAATAGCTCAGTGTCTCAGCATTGTCATTTGACAGGTGATGTAAAATGACCCTAATATTTAAATAATGCAAAGAATATTTGAAGGGTTTTAGGAGGACTTTTTTCTTCTCTTCTCTTCTCTTCTCTTCTCTTCTCTTCTCTTCTCTTCTCTTCTCTTCTCTTCTCTTCTCTTCTCTTCTCTTCTCTTCTCTTCTCTTCTCTTCTCTTCTCTTCTCTTCTCTTCTCTTCTCTTCTCTTCTCTTCTCTTCTCTTCTCTTCTCTTCTCTTCTCTTCTCTTCTCTTCTCTTCTCTTCTCTTCTCTTCTCTTCTCTTCTCCTTTCCCTTTTCTTCTTTCTCTTCTTTCTCTTCTTTCTCTTCTTTCTCTTCTTTCTCTTCTTTCTCTTCTTTCTTTCTCTTCTTTCTTCTCTTCTTCCTTCCTTCCTTCCTTCCTTCCTTCCTTCCTTGTATGTGTGTTCAGCTTCTGATAATTTTGTTGCAATTTTCAGATGGAAAGAGAAGTAAAGAAGATGAAAGCACATGAGGGAAACATTAGTTACTATATTATTCAGTTTTAACGTGACCATGAAAAAAAAAAACCACCTTAATTCCATGAGATCTAAAACAAATAAGAGTATGAAAATTTGAACAAAAGTGAAGTGTTTCCTCCAAAAACAAAACAAACACACAAATAAGCAAAAGGACACCAAAAACCAAAGCCAAACCACAAATCCAAGCCATGGGAAAGTCATTTTAATTAATATAGTTTAAGTCCTACCCACAACATGGAGGGTTTATCTTCTACAAAGCTTTCACTCCAATTCATTAGTTACTTCATAGAATTATAAACTGCATTAACTCTCCTGTGCAGAAATCAGCACTGTTACCAAGCTCTTGAGCAGATGTGATACAAGAGAGCCTTTTGATTTTTTTAAACTCAAAGAGTAATGACACTGCAATATCATGTGGTGAAGGAACAATAATTTGATAAACATTGTCTTTCCATTAGATTAGAGCAATTAATCTGATTCTAATTTAGCTGAAACATTACCATACTGGAATCCCTAGAGCCCTATGAATAATCTCTAAACACATTGACACACTCAGCAGACAAACATTATCTCCACTCATACTGTTATTCCATATGGTCTCCTCCCATTCTGATGGAGGGCACCCTGCTGTTTCAATCAAATAAATGTCAATTATCTGAGATAGATTTTTAGTTCACAAGCACAGGCTTACAATTCAGCAACTGAGGCTTTGGAACAATTGTCTGCAGTTCTCCCCTGATTGCCACTGCCTCTTTTTTCAGCTGCAGACCTTGCTGTATTGTTGTTGAACTTTGTTGCATCATATAAAGTTTCAAAGGCTATCTCTTGAAAATTGTAGGTAAAGAAAATAATTTGTACCTGGGGAGAAGGCAGCAAAGGATAGAAGAAGTGGCAGAGGAGTTTACCATATAGACTTCTGTACCCTATTTGTTGGGATAGCTATTTATTGTCTTTTCTATTTGTTGATCTAGCAGGGTGCCAAAACTTCATGAGACTAAGGACTGAATAGACAATTTGACAGGATCTTACTCTTCTAAGGCGATGGTTCCCAAGCCTTTTTCTTCAGGGATTATGGTGATGCTTCACTTCTCACAGGCTGCCTTACTCTTTTAGTTGAAACACCATGAAAGAAGGCAGGCTGCCAACAGCAAACCCTTGCAAGCCACAGTTTTCACCAATGCTGCAAGGTTCAAAACTTATCCAAAATATCCCTTTGGCATGTTACTCTGACTACTTTGTGTATTTGCCTAATGTATGCCTTGTGATTGCTCTGATGTCTAACACTGAAGGAGTGATATACAATTAGGTTGCTTACTGCCTCATGCTATCAGTAGAGAGAAACAGCCAGAGCACCCAAGGTAGGTCCCTCTCAGTGGTGACCTGAACGCTGTGCTTTGCAGGCCCAAATCAGTGATACATTACATCATATATGCCCCTGTTATTTAGGGTAACCTCTTTCTTCTCTGAATGTGAAATGTTAGGCAGATGGGGAGGAAAGATGGAGATGGAAGATTTTACTGAACTGTGCTTTTTCCTGGTTGTAGTTCTTTGGATGCTCAAAGTAATGTGGCAGAAGATACTTTCTTTTCATCATAGCACCTTAAACTTTGTCAGACAATCTTATCACCACTGCCTGAAGGTATGTGGCACTATTTGATTGACCATGTTTGTTCATATAGAAATGCTGCCTTAGAGAGAGCAACTGTATTTATGTGTTAGAAAGATCCCTTGGCAATTTGACAGAGAGGAAGGGTAAAAAAGTGAAATTTCCACATTACTTTAATGATGCTTGGCATTTAGCTTGACCTAAATGACATGGCCATTGCTTGAAAAAAGGTTTGTTGAATTGGGTCTGTGATCTGTGTAGGAAACTGCTCCTTTGAGTATACGTGTGAGGGTCAGGATGGCGTTCCTATGGCCGAGAGAAACCTTGGTTTGAATAAGTCCTTAAGGCCTGTAGGCTGGGATAGTCAGTACAGTGTGAATGGCTTCTCAGCAGCTTTAAATCCCTGAATCTGGTGTAATTTGACTCCTGAGGCATAATATACCTCTTCTGATATATATTGTATTGCATCAATATATATATTATATAATATTTTGATATATACAATACATATTATATTATATACCATATATATAACAATAATCTGATATATAATATATATGAGAAAAGCCTGCTGCACTCTTCCCAGCTTTTGCCTTCCTCACCAGGTTCTCTTTAGCATTTGTCATATGGATCTGAAGTGCTGTAATATCTTCTTGCTTAGAAGAAGTTTCATTTATCAAGATGTGGAGTACCATCTCCCCTTCCTAACAGCAAATGAACTCCCAGGTACTTCCATACTTCAGGAGCAAATATATCCCATTTCCACCAGGTATTCCTCTTCCCTGGCACAGGCAGCTGGAAACAAAGAGTCTGTCAATAAAGTGGGGTGATTTGTGTGCAGCAGTTATCCATTCATTTCAACAGAGGATAGGGCTTTCAAGCAGAGCCATATAGTTATCGGTTTCCAATCTAGAATTTTAGGCTATCTGTAACTGTAAATTGTAGAAATAAAAAGTGTCTCTTACTGAATGGATTTGGACATTCTGTCACCATTAATGTGCTAATAAAGGCTTTGCTTGAGGACATTGTGGAACAACACACTTCTGTTAACATTGCTCAATAAAACTATTAATACGATCAATTTGATTTGAAATGTCTCTTGTCTTGTAAAGTATCAGATCATTAACTTTAACAATGTCAGAGAGTTCTGGCTATCAAATTCAACTAAATTAATGTCCAAGGAATAGCTAAGAGCTCATTTTGCATAGTGGAAAGTATTAATGTGCCATAATGGAAAGTATTAATGTGCTACTAGATGTAAATAAACTGAGCAACCTTCAAATGGTTCAGGAAGGATGTAGGCTTGCACTTGCACATGCCATAAAAATGTCACAACAAGAGAAAGGAGGAACACAAAGAAACAATAACAATTCTTGAACTGAAGTTATGTGATAAAGAAAAATGGTACCAAACACCTGAAAATCACCTGTAATCATAGAAATATGTGGGTTCTCAGGGTCTCACAACAGGTTACATGTTAAAGAGAGGCAAGAAATAGCATTAGGAAGTGAGCAAAGAAACTATGCATTAGCATTTTCATTCAAATACTAATCTTCCCAGTTTACAGTACTTCAGCTCACACTGTTAAAGTCTTGGAATGCATGAAAGTAAACTGAAAGATGTGATCTGAGCTTTCACCTAATTTGCTCTATTTCATAGAATCATAGAATATCCGAGTTGGAAGGGACCCACAAGGGTCATTGATTCCAAATCCTGGATCTCCAAAGGACCACTCAAGTCCACAGAAACAGACTAGGGCAAGTCAGAAATAAAATGCCCTGAAATTCATCTAAGGTGTAGGTTAAAACATCCATACTGACTATTTCACTCAATAAATCCACTTCTATTGGGCTGATCTGCTTGCTTGTGTGGCCATAATAACTGAAATATACTGGGGACTCCTTCCCCTGCCCAAAACATATGCTTTCACACAAACACACTATAATTATATGTATAAATTTTGACCAATCCAAGAACAATTTTCCTAATTACATTTAGAAAAGTCATAATTTTAAGCTTGTTCTTAAAAGCATCTGTGGATCCTCTTTTGTTGGCAATTCCAACAGCCAAATTTAATAATAACATGGAGCAAAGCCTAGTGCGAGCAGTGTGAGGACAGAAAGGGAAGCTAAAGGGACAACAGGAACTGAACGGGTTATTTCCAAATTCCTGTGGATGCACAGTGCTTTGTTTTTTCCACCTTGCTCTAGCCCAGTGCTTCAAATAAACTCACACAACACTAATCCTGGAAACTGATGGCCTGAGAAGCAACTCTGCTGAAAAACGGACGAGGTGGATACCAAACTGAACATGAGCCAACAGTGTACTTACTCTTATTGCAAGTGAGGTACATGTGTATAAGGAAGAGCATGTCCAGTGGACTGAGGGAAGTTACTCTTCCCCAGTCTGTTTTGGTGAGGTTGTACCTAGAATAGCTTGAAGGTCTGTCACACAGATGACAAAACTGTGGATCTCCACACTAGTGGCAGGTGATACAACAAGGGCAATGGTCAGAAACTGTGTTCATGTTGGTCATTAGGAAAGTTCCTAGCATCTAATATTGGATATTTTAAAGACATGGCTGGGCACAGCTGATCTAGTGCTTGTGGTGGACCTGTTTTAAGTGGGATGTCTAGAGGTCCCTTCCAACCAACACTCACGACAGTGCATGTCTCTGATCCAATCTTGACTGAATATTAGGGGAACAACAAGATGAGTAGTTTTGTTAATGAGAATACTTGGCCTGGTCTGGCTTTGCAGATAATCATAGATAGCTTAAGCTATACCACTCACTGGGACACCAACAGTCACTAGTGGTTAACTGGGAAGAGTATATCTGTTTTCTTCTAAGATTTTGTACTAAGGAGAGGTAAAAACAAGACAGAGAAAATAGAGGAAGAGCTTTGTAGAGCACTGAAGAGCATGACTTACTATTGCTCAGATGGAGAGGGGGAGGGAGAGGAACAGCAGCTGCTTCATGTATGAGGGCCTTCATTCTCCCACCCAGAAGTAACAGCTGCCCTGCATGTTTTCAGCTGCAGTGAGAGCAATGGCTGATTTCCACCCCAGCAACCTGCTGCCTGAGGCAGCTGCCTACATCACCTTGCCTTGATGCTTAGCTCTGATCAGATCTTACAAATTTGCTCCAGGGAACAGAGCAGCTGTACTCAAAATATCGAGCAGATATCTTCACGTCCACCTCAGTACTGAAGGCTTGCCTGTTCCTCCCCATGGGGTGGCTCAGAGGAACAGGTTGGGAGCAGAGCCAGGTGTCAGCATAGCCTTAGTCAGAAATCTCAATTTTCATAACTTTACTGAGATAGAGGGAGATAAAACACAGGCTGGCCTCAGAAATGTCACACATATGGAATGGCAACTGGATGTTACCCACAGAGGCATATCTGAGCAGGTGTCTGCTTAAAAAGCAGCTGCCTGTGTGATGGCTTCTCTTCATTGTCTATGTCAATTTTCTCATCCAAAGTCAATGGGATCAGTGGCATTGAAATTACTGAGTACATCATTTCAGCTCTGATTTTAAAATTACTTTTCTTTCAAAATACAGCTTTTCTTTCCAGTTTGACTTTTATTGATGATATTTTTGGTTAACATCACACTTTAGATTATTTTTTTCTTAGAAATCAGTGCCTTCATTCTGTTTTTCAGTTCCTTTCTGATAGTTTTAGTGATGCAAAGGAAACTTTCTGTGTTGTGGAACTGAAGAAGCAGGCTCCACTCATGACATGACAGTCTGTTAGAGAATGGTAAATATGACCTATGGCTGTAAGAGTCTAAATGGATTTTTCCGCTGCTCTATTTTCAAGATGTGACAAAATTACTAGGTAGCTTATGTACCCGAAGTCAGAAATACACTAGGAGCAGAATACTGTCAACAATACTAGAGAAACCTGATTTTAGCTCCATCACAACACAGCAGAGTTATGCTTTTATGGTGCATTAATTCAACACCTGCAGGCGCTCTCATTCCTTGCTCAAATTACAGGCTGTCTTGTGAGTAGTTAAGGCTTTGGACTGGAGTGTGGAGTAAAGTCATGGGGGCTTTATTGATTTGCACAGGGCTGGGTGCTAATAGAGTATGTAAGTTGCAGATAGATGTTCACTTGCCTAAAATGGAGACAAAGGATGCGATATATGTGAGATGCTTAACTGACACATCCAGTTTTTAGAGTTTTTCTCCTCTAGCCAGTCACCTTTAAAATAGTCACTTCTTTAAATGCAAAAGAGAAAAAAGAGATACTGACAAATAATCAGTATTCAAACCTGTATATTTTCTTATCAGTTGACGTGATAATTTAAAAGACACTTCAGACCCTCAAAAAATATTTTGAAGTGCAGGATCACATGAATTAGAAAAACAAAAGCCTTGATTTTGTTGTTCATATTAATACATTAAATTAGAAGAATTAGGGAAGCTTGACATGATTTGAAAGTAGGCAGCTGAAAGTATTGTTTGGATGTTGGACTATTGAACTGCTCTGGTTCCTGTGCTGGAACTGGAAGTAACAGAGAGCCTGGAGGGGAGGCCATGAATGAAAAATACATTTATTTCTGTATCTTGGGTAAATGTTTAACAGGCATAATGAGACTGCTGTGGGCCATGTTACTATGCTCCAATAGGCAATGTGTGATTGCTGTTTCTTTGGTTTCCTTAACATGGCAGTTTCTTTATAAGGTCTCTGCCCTGCAGAGTAGAAAATGGATGTTTCTGAACTAAGCAGAGAGCAGCAGCTGCCTTCACACCCAGGAAAGATACTGCTTCTTTCCTGCATTTGGAGCAATGGTTCTCCTGAGTTCCTGAAGTGCCTTGCACTGCATTGATTTACCTCTCCAGGCTGGCTTCTTGCCTTCAGGCAGACAGTAGCTCTCAAGCCACCTTTGCCTCACCAGAGCTTTGAAACGAGAGCTGCTGCGTCACCAGGAGCAGATGCCTGCTGGTATTCACAATGGGACAGTTACCTATAATTAAATATTAGTACCGTTCAGTTTACCAAAGGAGGTATGCATGTGTCATCATATGCTATTCCACTCTTATAAGACACTGCTCACTGCAGTATTAGGACTGCTAACTTATGCAGTGTCGAATCAATTGTGAACATCTTGCCTGGATTTAATGGAGACAAGTCATACGTTGTAAAGTTAGTATATAAAAACACAAACAATAAGAGCAATGAAAATACTTGTACCACATGGCTCTCTAGTGCCTTTTCCTGTCCTTGATGATTGTCAAAAGGGGATGTCTAGGAAAGAGTATAAGAACAGAGTGCATAACACATGATACTTCTCTGGATGCTCTCCCTGCTTCCAAACATTTGCAGATTAGAGACTTCCTGACCTGGAGATATTTCCTTTGAATGTATACTCTGAAAGTATTTCTGGTCTGTGGTGTTGCCCAGCCTCTCCTTGAATCCATGTAAGCTTTTAGCTTCTGCAGCATCCTGTAGCGTGCAGTTCATCAGTATGTGCTTTTCTAAGGCCATATACTCAGAGACTCAGAGGTCAGGCTGACTCCTCATGTCAACAGGATTCATTCCCCCATTGCCATCACAGCAGCATTGGGCTTCAAAAAAGATATTCTTCAGTACCTTCTCTCTGTACCTGTTAATACACGGTAATATTGATTAATGCACTCACCACATATGGTGTAGGCACTTGTCTTACTCCCCATCCACCCTGGATACACATTAATCAACACTACAGTATGCTATAGTATGTCATGTCTCATTGCTTAGACATTTTCCTACTCCCTTATGTTGTTATTAAATTGAAGAAAACTAAGCATTCAGACAGAAGTAATAGATCAACATAACTGGATTTGTCTTAATACACCCTAGATGAAATTGCCCAAAAGAGATTCATGGAAAATCTTCTTGGGCACAGAAAATATTTTTTGAGGAGTTAAATCACAAAGGATTGTTTTCTTCAACTGAAGTAAAAAAAAAAACAGGTCTTTTTTTCTTTTATTCTCCCATGTGTCCCACAAGAAAAAGATATTATTTTGTTTCCTCCCTCCTCCTCCTCCCCCCTGCCCCCCAATTTAAAAAGAAAATCAGAAAATCAGATTATGGCTTCAGAAAGACAACACTTCAGCCTCATAAACATTTCTTTTTCTTTTTCTTTTTCTTTTTCTTTTTCTTTTTCTTTTTCTTTTTCTTTTTCTTTTTCTTTTTCTTTTTCTTTTTCTTTTTCTTTTTCCTTTTCCTTTTCCTTTTCCTTTTCCTTTTCTTTTTCTTTTTCTTTTTCTTTTTCTTTTTCTTTTTCTTTTTCTTTTTCTTTTTCTTTTTCTTTTTCTTTTTCTTTTTCTTTTTCTTTTTCTTCCTTCCTTCCTTTCTTTCTTTATTCCTCCCCCCCCCCCCTCCCCTTAAAACAGGGTCCTATTAATAGATTATAGGCTAGCTATAACTCTGCTGTAACTTAGTTTAAGCCCAGTGGTGGTGGTCTTTGGTTTCCCTAATGTTAGCTGCAAGAAGTTAAGTGCCTGTTCTGAGTGGCCAACTCTGCAGTTGACGCAGAGGTATGGATGCCTCCTGAGAAAGACTTATTTGTCAATGGTTTTTAAGATCACCCTCTAGAGATGTTACTCTTTATTGATTAGAGGCTATTGACTCATTGTGGTCTGGCTCAGACTATACACTTCCTTTGGGAAAAGTTAAGGCCTGGAAGATGGAAGTGGTAATTACACTTTGAGAAAAAGCAGCATGACAGAGTATGATTACAGTTGTATTTGATATAACAGGCTTCAAATATATACAAATTAATATACAGTAGACATAAATAATGGAAAAAATATGTTTTCATAGGAGCATAATGTAGAGAACATGGGTGAAAAGGACTAGTGGGGTAGACTGCAGGTCCTTCTGGTGTGAATGGTTACTGCTGTGAATTGTTCTGTTATATACCATACAATTAATTAATATCCTTAACTTATCACTAAATCAATATGGTTGCTGATCCTAATGTAGAGCTACCTTCCAAGAGCAGGAAGTGGCACAAACTATCCCATAATCAATACGCTTACTTGGTGTGCCAGTGACAATAATGGTGAAGCAAAAGAGCTGATGATGGTAACTAGATGTTTTGCACTCAGTTTTCTGCTCTCTGTCCTGCCTCTAGGGTACAAAAAGTTTCTTTTCATTTGTTTCTGAGATTATGGACACAACTGTGTCTTTTAATACTTAAGAAATTTCTGAGTCTATAAACAGCCTAGTAATTGTATGCTGTGTTTTAATGTGCTTACACAAAATGCCCGTGCCATTTTATCACCAGTTTATCTGAATTCAAGTTCCATGAACCATAACATATTTTTTGTTTGAGATCCCCTTAAATAAGCCCATGCCTTCCTTAGTGTTTTTATCTTCCAGAAGTGTGAAGACCATTATCAATATGCCTTGAAGATTGTTGGAACTACATGAACACCATGTAGAAACTATAATGTTCTTACGTTCACCACATATCAGCTACTCTGAAATAAAGGATACTGTCAGACATTCTGAGCATTGCAAAGATAGTAATAAGAAGAATAAGTCCAGAAGAACTTTGATGCAGGATGCATAATTGAGAGCTTTTTTTTCATGGAATGATATTTTCCAGAGTATTTATGCATTGTCTTACATCTTTAAGCAACTGTATAAACAATAAATAATCCTCCTCATCAATGTCACTATATCCTATTGAATAAATCCCCAGGGCACTATAAATAAAGGTTATCTTGCAGCCATCAACAACAAGCAGAAGAAGGATTTCCCCAATGACATTTATGAAGTTTTCATTAGTGTTTTGATTTGATTCAGCATTTTTGATAGTAGCTTAGTGTTTGCCTGCTTGAAATGTTCAAAGGCAAGCAAGATTGTTAGGTTCATAAATCCCTCAAGTCGCTGAAGGACTTCAGGATCTTGCTGGGAAATCTCACTTCAATCCACTGCTCACCAGGGTGCATGTGAAACTTGACTTGTGTTGAAACCTGTGTCAGGACTGTCCCTAGGTATGCCTATAGGATGAGAAAAGGCAAACCTGCTCTTACTCCAACCAAGTTTGTTACTTCATGTTCAGGGCAGCTTGTATGTCTTATAGCCAAGCTCAGGGTATTAGGCAGCATAAATTTGCATCTGGTTACTCTGACCTACTTAGACACCCAGTGTCTCTAGACAAATATACAAGCTCTCATCAATGTGTTATATGTGCAACTCCAAATGTTAAGCTGTTGTTCACTGCAAGGTCCCCATGAGGTAAAAAACTGCTGTCATCCTAATTTTACAGGTGAGAAACTGAGGCTTAGTGGCAAGATTGTTAAAGACACCTTTATAGTGTTTTGACTCCCATAGAAGAGGGGTCTCTCAATACTAATGGAACTCTTATGCTAAAAGGTGTACTTAATTTCACTTGAAGGGGCCTATTCAGCAATGTCAGGGATTGATCCCTCCTTACTAGGTATCTGAGATCAAATTTATTATCCATTATTTTTTTGCTTTCAGATTAAATCAAGTGGAAAGAAGGGAGAGAAACTACTTTAGTAAAAAAATAAATATTAATTATAAATCTTTTACTATTCTTCTCAGCTTACCTTTTTATTTTATTTGCAGACTTACCGGTGAAAGAGCTGAGAACCGATTGCCTTCTGTGAACAACTTTGGACTTCAGCATTGTGGTGGTATGGGATATGAAAGCAATTTTCAGGAATGAATCAGGAACTCTGGGCTGACATCACATGGGCCTTCCAGGTGCCTAATTCACTTTGGAAATGAGACTTGGGGTACAGATATCAAATGCAATGGGCCACTTGTTGCTTTTTTCAGGCCTTTTTGAGTTTACCACTTCTGTGACACTGATAGGTCAATTGCATGCTAATCAACTCAAACCTGCCTTAGCTTCCAGACACATACCTAAATGAGCTAAAATTAGTCATTTGTTTTGACAATCCACAGGAGCTTTTCAGCAGCAATCCCGGCAATGAACATAACATCCATAGCAATAAAGGTTATAATCTACCTCTGTGAATAGCACCACTGACTCTAAACCACCTTCCAGTTACTTTGGTGATCGATCCTTCTGAGTCTAAGCCTCGTGTATTTCTGAAAAATGTCAAAATTTGACAACTAAGAGTGTACAGGAGGATAAGAAGTGCTTGATCCACCCACCAAGAGGTGCATGGTGCAGAGATTCATGCTATCAGGACAAAAGTCTAGTCAGAGTTGACCAAATCTATGAAATTAGTTTGGCATGAGCTAAAGAGGTTTTGAGATCACCAGTTTATGTGCAGCACATAATGTGACCAAATCAGGTTAATTTGGACCAAAGGTACATTTTGTTTTGGGCACTCTAGCTGAGCTGCACCCAGTCAACAAGAGCTCCCCACACTTTTTCCTTTTCTTTCCTCCCCACCCAGGAAAAGAGAGTATTCCTTATCCCTGGTGCTACAGATGACAAAAGGTGTGCATTTTATGCCTCCTTAGTGAGTAAGTGCAAAGGGCTGAAATTCAAAGTTTCTAGAAGATTGAGTAATTTCCGAGTCATAGTTGCAAATATTTTTCACCTGTCCTGATTTCCTTACCAAGGGATTTGTTTCTGTCAGATTTCTGAGTAAACACAATTTAGCTTTGGAAAGTAATGAAAATGCTGATTTCTCCAGGAAAATGGGTTGTGAAGTTTCTCTAAGTCCCAACTCCAGATGTGGCTGAGGTAGTGATTGTTAAGAATAAATATTCCTGTGGCTCACTTAGTGATTTGTGAGGAAGCAAGTTATTACAGTTATCTTAAATTGCAGTTTGGCTTTTTAGGATCATTCCTACTGGTGGTTTATATAAAAGGCATTCTGTAGTCCTAACCTGCCCAGTGACTTTGAGGTGCCATGGTTGGATCTCTTACTTGGGCCAGGCAGAATGCTTTGAGCAATGTTATGCCATTCCTGTCACTGGGGCACAGTACGTACTTTGTTTCCTTTTTCTTTTTATGTTCCTTGTTATGGAGTATTTTGTTTCTCATCTGAGGCACAAGGAAGAAATGCTCAAAGCCCAACCAAAGGAGAAAATTGAAAAAACACTAACTGATATCAATCAGAGAAGACATGAGTTGCCTGAAGAAGAGAGGAGCTGTAGATTTCCACTTTCAGAGGACATTTCCTGCCTTGTACCTTTCAAACTTGTTAGTGCAGTTGCTGATCCAAGCAGTATTTCTGGCAATTCTCATTAGGGCTCCCCTGCCCAAAGTCAATGACCTGCCTATATCATGGAGCAAACCACACTGTCCACCCAGGTCCTTACATCTACTTGGTCATGGGTTTGATAGAGAATTGGCTACTTTTATACCTCTTATACACTTGCTATTTTTACTATTATTATCATTATCATTTGCACTGTTTCTTCTCTATACAATATTAAACAGTATGTACTGGGATGGTCATCACAATCTGAAATCCTGCACTGTGGAAAGTTTGATGCTGATTTCAGGATACTAGATGCTTGCGTTTGTACAAATTACACCTGAAAAGATAAGCAAAAAAAATTTTTTTTTTTTCCCTCTTTTTGAGATGATTTTCCCCTTTCAGTATAACATAATGAAACTATTCCAATTTTCAAACCAGACTGGCGTGTCCCTGGAAATCACCTCTATTTTCATTTACATGTCTGTTGAAATAAGTTACTGAAAAAACATTGAGAACTGTGTATATTTTCAGTTACATTTTTACATGCATTTTGCATTCCTTATTACAGAGACAGTTGAACTATCAGCTATCATCATGTATCCAGACACAGTGCATAATCACTGGGTTGAGCTGTTGGTAACTCAGAGCTGCTGAGTTCCCTCTAACAGAAAAAGGTGCTGAGGCCCTCAGGGTGAGCAGGGACAAAAAGGGATTTGTGAGTGTGAGGGCTGGAATCAAATGCAGTGTGGCAAGCAAAGACTCAGCTCAGATCTTAATCTTACAACATTCCAAGGGTTAATCTAAAGAGAAAAAGAGAGTGAAAAGTAAGCTTGGTGTTGGGACTTGATATTATCAATATTCATAGGATGTAATTGTAATTGGATGATGAAAAAGCTAAACAGTAGAAGACGATACAAGATACAAAATCCTTAAAGGAGTTGAGTGGGAAATATCCATAAGAAGGGAATGTCATTTTATAGGCAATGGTGGGAAGGAGGTGAAGATAGTCCGTTTCTAATAGAAAAATCAATGATAGCTAATCCTACTCCTTTGGGCTCATACTTATTGCTGGCCTGCCTGCAAGGTTTCCCTAGAAACGTTCTTTCTGGAAAATGGAAGGGCATATGACATATTATGATGGATGACTGGTTGTATGAGATGGTGTAAATATCCCCTTTAGGAAGCAGTATTGCAACCAGGTACTTTGACAAGTTCCTGCCTCTTCTGGAAAGAAGCAACGAGAAAATAGACTGCAGTGTAAACTGCTATTAGAGAGCTCTAAATAGCTTGATCAGCAAAATAGCCTGTGGAGGACACAGCCTGATAATGAACTTTTTCCATGACCTTTTCGTTATGAAAATCTGGTACTTGTGAGATGAACAATCCAAAACATTTCATAAACATTTTTAATAATTAGTATGAGGCATAGCTTTTCAGTGGTTCTAAACATCAGCCAGTCTCATTGACTTTTATTACCTCTTAAAGAGAATTTTGTGGTAGGCTTTTACATATGACTAGATAACATTTTTCAAAAGAAACCAAAACATAACAAGAAAGCAACACTGGGCCTGGAAATATTCTGATTTGTTGCAACAGCAAGGATCTCATATGCTTTAGCAAAGGCCCATGCTTTTGGAGCTAATGTGCTCCATGCTTTTGTCACACTTTTTCTCACTCTGTTTAAATTAAATCCCCAAACTACTATTGGATTGATTTCTGGTAGATCAACAGTGGTATAAAGCTAATTTTTCTTGATTGATAAAATATGTTCCCTCTGCAATGGCGCTTTTTCTTTTTCTTTTTCTTTTTCTTTTTCTTTTTCTTTTTCTTTTTCTTTTTCTTTTTCTTTTTCTTTTTCTTTTTCTTTTTCTTTTTCTTTTTCTTTTTCTTTTTTCTTCTTCTTCTTCTTCTTCTTCTTCTTCTTCTTCTTCTTCTTCTTCTCTTTCTCATTCTTTTTCTTCTTCTCTTTTTCTTTATTATTATTTTTATTCTTATTTTTATTCTGATTTATTTTTATTTTTATTAAACAGTGATCTATATTTGTAAAGTAAGAAATATGATGGTAGATTCAATTGTCACATCAGAGAGCCTATGCATGTTTAAGAAACAAGGCTGGTTCTCATAACAACACTACAATATACTGTGAATAATTTTTGTTTTAATTTTATAACAGTGTGATCTCTGCTCCCTCTGCTCCCCATATACAATACAGACAATGTATTTTTTGTCTCTTTGTACAGACAAAGTGGAAATGACATTTATCCAAATACACTGGCTCAATGAACCTTGGTTTTGATGACCTTATGCCTTTTTGGTCTTCTGGTTTAACTGTGTTACTTTTATTGCTGGCTTTAAAGCAATTAAATGTAGCCTGAAAGCCTTTTCTTATTTCCTGTTTCTTCTTCTTCTTTTTTTTTTTTCTTTTCTTTTCTCATTGTAGAAAAAATACCGACTATGTCAAGGGCGGACACTTAGGTTATGGATCTTTTTCTTTTCTATTGCTATTTTTTATTACAAGCAGCCCTAAAGACCTTTTAATTCTCTTGATTGTTTAAAGAGGCTTCGTGAAAACACGACATCTCAGATGTGGAGATAGGTATAATTGAGTGCAAAAGTCTGTTTGCCAGGACTCTACTACAGTAAGATCCTAAGGAATTCAACAAAAAGGAAGGGGTCAGTAAGGGTTTAGTGGAATTTGATAGGAGGCCCCATACAAATATCCACATGAAACTATAGCCAATTATTCTGTGCTGAATATTATGCCCTGATGAAAATAAAATACCTGAGTTTAATCTTTCATTCAGAGTAAAGATTTGTAGTATAATGACCTGATTTAGCTGAAAAAGGGAAAGAATAAGCAAGTCTGACAGCTGAGAACAGAAGGGGGATTAATCTCAAAAGTTGCTAGTCTTTGTTTCCCATCCTTTCATTATTATGCAATCAGAGCAAAGAAAGAGCTAGCTGCTCTGACACAGCTCCAATTGCATTGCTTGGAGAAAGAGGGAAGCCTGGTGGAGAGAGATTTTCCATTACTTACAGACAGAGGAATTGACAAGAAAACTGAGAGAAATGGAGCCAGTTGGCTCATCTCAGTCTGCCTGGGGCCTAGGGCAGAAGCAGGCTAACAGTGCCTGCATTCCGCCACCAGACACAGCAAGGGCAGCTGTAGGTAGGTACATCAGGGTGGCACATCTCACAAGGTGCGGTTAGCTCACTGAATGCATAATTATCATGCTTTTCAGCTTTACATTTGACCTCTTGAATGTCTGACAAAAGGGCTAAGAGACAATGTTGCAGCATATGTTAATGTTATCTGTTCTTCTGATCTGTCTAACAATGCCTCTTGGCATATGACATGATGCCAGCTCTCATTCATCTTGTGAACATTTATTGCCACCAGCTTACTGCCATCCATGATGTACCATTAAGTGTCAGTGGTTGTTGCAAGGCACTGCCATGCATCTAATCACTCCAGCTGACCAGAATATTACTTGAAGATGCCACAATATACCTTGTATATTTTATACCATCTATTAGACCTAATGCTTTTAGTAATCACATTCTCAATAATCACCATGTTAAAGTAACAAGGGACATAAAGGCTAGCAAGAAAACATCCCATAAGTATGGTAGAAGAGAAAGACCAAGGAGAAAAATGGATTCACTATTAAACAAATAATAAATAAGCTACCAAAAGATGAGGTTGAGACGGTTGACATGTTTAGTGACTTTTTTGTGTCTCGGTCTTCACTAAAATGGTCACCTGTGCTCATAAATTTAACAAAGTTAATCTCAAAAGCAAGTAATAAGGAAGGAGATAGGACAAACAGGGAGTATTTAGATCTTGGACGTTTTCAGGAAGAAAACAGGTTTCATGTCTCAGTAAATTCACTGTAATATGAAACCTGGAAAATGTAATCTTAGAGCTATTTGTCGTCATCTTTGATAATTCTAGGAGAACGGATAGGCTTCCAGAAGATTGGAAGGGAGAAAGCATTGTGTCTACTTTTGAAAAGGGGGTGACAGGAGGAATTAAAAGTCCTAGAGTGTTTTTTTTTTTAGCTTTGATTTCTGGAATAAAGTTGCAACAAATATTCAAAGTATTTGTAAACACATGAAAGGTAATGAGGAAAGAAGTTAGCAATCATCATAGATTTGCCAAGAACAAATTAAGTCAATCATCTAATTTCCTTCTGTAACTAAATAATACCTGCCCTTATGGATAGGGAAGAAACTGTCAATGACATGCTGTTTTCTCCTGATAACAGCTGATATTATCTCTCATGACACTTTATGAACTAGCTAAGGAAGCACTCTATAGATTTAATTAACATAAGAATAGAGTGAAACTGGAAACACATATTTAGAAAATAGATATCAAAACCTCAGTATCAGTCTGTCAGGTGTTACACTTTTCAATATTTTCATGATTTTTTGGATGATGGCAATATGTAAGGAGCATACTGAATGGATTTTAGAGGGAGTTTGAACAATTAAAGATGGAGTCCAAGACAGCACAATGTAGGTCAACAATAAGATATTCTCAGGCTCAGACAGAAATAATATTACATCAACACAGACTGGGGAGTAAGAGGCTAGGCTGGATCTTGGGTGACTGTGAATCACAAATAGGACAACATTAAAAATAAAATTTTGTTGTGAATTGATAGGATAGTTGCACAGGTGTATTACTTGTAGGGTATATGTAATAATTTCCTCCTCTTTTCAGTTTTGTTAAAGTCTCACTAGGGAAATTATGTCCAGGTTTGAGTACTAATTTTGAGAAAGATGTGGCTCAGCTGGAGGCATTTCTGCAAACAGAACTTGTGGCAGTAGAAAACATTACTTAGGAAGAAAGGCTTAAGAAATTAGAACTGTTAAGTAAAGGAGAATATTGAAGGGAAACATAAGTTTTGCACAACTTAAAGTAAGGAGGGAACTGTTCCCTTTATGCAAGCACAGGAAAACCATAGCACAAATTGTGAGAGACAAAACACAAACAGTTGTGGGATCTCTACCTAAGGAAATCCTCTGTCTGGCATAACTTGGGAACAGTTCAGTGGGGAGAAGGATTAGATATACTATGGAAGTCACTTTCAGTCCTATTTTCTATAATTTTTGGTGAGTATATTTTTATTTTCTTTTCAAGATGAAGTACGTCCTCAAGAGTGACTTTGAAATGAAACACATTATTCAGCAGGAAAAAAAAAAAAAAAAAGCCTAACACCTAAATTGACTTGGTATCCACCTGAGTGCTCATATATGTGTTTGTGACCACTTGCAAGCTTAAAATGGGCTTTTTGCACTCTGTGTGAGCTGTGATACTGGACAAACCTAGGAGGTAGATTTCAAAATACTCCTGGTGTATTTGTAAATGCATAATAAGTGACGAATATTACTGTATATGTAGGACAGTTCTCAGTGAGTTAGAAGTTAGCCTTACATTTTGTTCACCATTTTAGAAAGCCTCAGGGTTTGTCTCATCTTGAGACACCCAGTTGTCTTAAGCTGGGCTCTAGAGCAGAATGGTGCATGGAATTGCTCGCCACTTTGGTAAATGCTGGCTTTGCTCACTGTAGCACAGTTTCCACAACAAAACCTCAGCTGTCCTTACTGTAACCTTCTTATTCTTAAAGTTGTAGGCTATGAATACATTGACACCCAATCTATGATCCCAAAGGTTTTCTCGTTAATAAGTTTTCTTGTTAAATTTCAGGGTTGTAAGGTCAGGTTCCAAACACTTGGGAGTTTTTCTGTTTCATCAGAAGACTCTGAGCTCCTCTATTAGGATTGTTGATTTTGGCTTGTTGTTGCAATCAAAACTGAATAATTAAAAAAAACAGCAGTGGTTCAAAATAATTGCCAGTTATAATTACAAACCAAAATCAACAATCCTACAGCCTACTGGCTCCATCTGTTTTTCTTTTTTTCCCCTGCTCACTGCAGCTATATCTCCCCTATTTCATCTTCTCACTCAGCACTGGCCACCTTCCATTTGCTGCTGGACCCCCTGGCAGGGTCAAGGGCAGGGCTGCTGTTAGGACAGTGTCTCCTATTACGGACATTTTTTTCCCATGTAGGGGCTTTGTCATCTCTTCTCCCAAGAACCTGTCATGTGAAGAATGCTTCTTGTTGAAGGAAACATCAAGTAGCCAACTGAATTGATTAAAAACTTTTATTATTGTTTGTTGAACTGACAGCTGGAAAATTGATTCTCAGTTAACAGTTCTAATTTCTATGACTGTGTATCTAACTCTTTGAAAAGAATTCAGATTTCTCATTTAATAACTTAAATATATTCTTTTTGCCTATGTGTCATATCCTGGATTTGCATAATGAGATTTGAAAGCATGTCCAGAGGTAAAGAACCCCTAAAATAACCTAGATTATGTTGAAGGAGACAAGGAGACATTAACATAGAAGCCACAAGAGCGTGAAGAATAGCTTTTTCAAGCTGTTAAATATTCCTTAAGTTTACAGTATCATCTAATATGACATTTCATCACAGGCTACAAAGGCAAAACAATTATCGCATAGGACATTACAAATAAATGAGCTCAAAGTATAAATGAGAAGAAGCAAAACAGAAGACAGTTTCAAATATTATTATTCACACTGGTCAGAGACCATAGTGAACCACCTTCAGCTACCCCAGTATCCTATTTCTAGACCTGGACATAATTTCAGGTTCAGTTTTCTGCCTTCTGGGGAAAAAAAAACGCACGGTTTACCAGAGATTTTTCTTAACTCCAGTGATGAGAGAGGAAATATGTACTTTCTATTTTGTTTAAATTCCTGCAGAAATGTTCAGGAGAATGAAGTGATTGGGAAAACTCTTAGATTTTCTGACATTTCAGCCTCATTAATTTCGGCACTATTTATAAAGAAGCTTCTCACTAGTCAAGACTTCCCTCTCAGGAAAAATGTAAATAAAAGGCTTGTTGTTCAATATGATCTACAGAGAGAGAAGACCTTACCTGTAACATCTTTTAGTTTGAAAGTGAAGATGTGACTTCCTGAAGATTACCCGACCCAAGCTGCAAGGCTCCAGGTTGCACTGGAAATCATTTTCTTAAGATGGAAATGAACTACAGAACCAAGACACTTATGGGGTAAATGGAACACTAACTCTTGTGGTGTATAGAATTTAGGTGGCATTTTTCATAATCTTTCATGAAATATCTAACAATACTACCAGATATCAAGTGACCAAATGCCACGCAGAGCATGAATACAGAATCACAGAATAGTTTGAGTTGGAAGGGACCTTACAGATTATCTAGTTCCAACCCCCTGCCATGGGCAGGGGCACCATCCACTAGACCAAGTTGCCCAAAGCTCCATCCAGCCTGGCCTTGAACACCTCCAGGGATGGGGCATCCCTGCTTCTCAGGGCAATCTGGTCCAGTGCCCAATCACCCTCTGAGTATTTTTCTGCCGAACATCTAATCTCAATCTACCCTCTTTTAGTTTAAAGTCATTACTTCTTGTCCTATCCTAACACCCCCTGACAAAGAGTCCCTCCCCAGCTTTTCTGTGGGTCCCCATTAGTTAATGGAAAGCCACTATAAGGTCTCCCTGGAGCCTTCTCTCCTCCAAGCTGAACATCCCCAGCTCTCAGCCTCTCTTCCTAGGAGAGGTGCTCCAGCACCTTGATCATCTTTGTGGCCCTCCTCTGGACCTGCTCTAATAGGTCTATGTCCTTCTTGTGCTGGGGACCCCAGAGCAGAGGGGGGAGGATCACCTCCCTTGACCTGCTGCCCACGCTGCTTTTGATGCAGCCCAGGATTTGGTTGGCCTCCTGTGCCACAAAGTGGACATTGCTGGCTCATGTTGATCTTTTTATCCACCAGTACCCCCAAGTCCTTCTCGGCAGGGCGGCTCTCTATCCATCCATTGTCCAACCTGTATTAATGTTTGGGATTGCCCTGACCTAGGTTCCTATGTATATAAACAAACCTGACAAATTGGGGTATATTTAGTGAACACAATTATGTGTGTTTCAGCTATGTCACATTCCTGTTGTGTAAACAGAAATTAATACAATACTTTCTTACATTCTTTTTTTTTGTATTCCCTTTTGTTATACGTTAGGAATCTGAACATTATTCTTAAAAGCCCATATTAAAGAAATAGCCTAATAATTTTAATAACATAATAGAGACTAATTTGTGTGATATGTTCTGTGGTACTCTGTAGTCAAATATTTGCATAGTGAAGTATTTTCGCCAGTGTTTGCTTTTGTGAGAAGTCAAAAAGGGTTTGCTGTGCTTGTGAACACAATGTTCTTTTCTTTGTGCATGCTTTATATTTGATGTGATATGGAAGAAACAATAATAATGAGATTAGATTTGATTATTTCACATAAATGATGAAAAGGAGCCCACATACTTTCAAAATAAAACTGATTGAAATTCATTCTAGTTGGTTCCCATTAATCTTAATTGTAATTCCATATTTCACTTTAATAGGCTAGTAAATTTTAGGAAGCTGTTCTATTGTTCTTATAAACTTGTTTAATTTTTAACTCACAAAGTTGTTCTGACTCTGCACCTGGAAAGGAATGCCAACATTTTTATTTTCCATCTGGGTGTTTATATGCCAAGCAGCATCACTCTTATTCAAAGCAGCCAGAGAGAATACAGAAAGTTCTGTTTAAAGGCTGATTTTGGTACCTGAGATAAATTTGATGGAAGGCTTTGTTTTGTAGTTCAGCTTTTAAAACTAAAGTAAATCTTGCAGTCCACTAGGAACAGGGAACTGGTAAAACAAACCGACAATACAGCACATGTATTTCTTTGGAAAACCGTGCTCAATTTTTTAATGTCCAGAAGGAAGATCTGGCATTTGTAACACAGTACCCAGGAGGACAAAATTCGCAAACTTTTTGCATTCACTGACTTCAAGGAGAGCTACGTGTTCTCCACACCTTGCTGGATTAAATCCTTTGTAAACTTTCTCATGATTAATATATGATATGAATATCTATTAAATGTTACAGTAGGTTGATAACACCCAACCATATCACTCATTTATTAAAAGAAACTGTTCAGTCACAGTCTGAACAGGGGGGTGAGAGAGCAGCTCAGCTGCAGTTAGATTGATGACACTTCTAAAAATTGTCCAAGCATGTGTGCAAGAACCTGTCAAAATAAGAGTTTTATAAATGAGAAAGTGAAGGACAGGTAACTTTCCCAATATACAAAAGTTGTGCACAGGCATGTGCATGCTTCATTTATTCCCCACTCTCTAACAGGTAAACAATGCAGAAAGAAAGCATGTTTGCCATTTTTGAGCTAGACCGTCTGGAAAAGAAATTTGCCAAGTCAGTTATTGCTGGGGTCACAGCCGCATACAACATGGTATTGCTGAAGAGCATTTTCACATCAGCAAATTTCTACCAAGTTCAGTGCAGTGGTTCTTTCCTGTTGCTCCAAGAGCAAGCTCAGGTCTTCTGGGCAGCATTGCCCCCTGGGAGGAAGGGCTGCTTCTGCAGAGAGGAAGGGGATGGCAGGGTGAGGAAGCAGGTGGAGATGCAGACCTGAGACAGGGATGGGATAACAATTGCTGCTATGGAGTTGCCTAGCCCAGGCCGCCCCGTCTTGGCAAGAGCATCAGCCCTTGTGTAGGCAAAGTCAGCAGGGAACTCATAAGAAATGTGCACTTTTCTAAGGTCTGTTGCACAAAGCAATTGCTCATTTTGCTGAAGTTGTCTCCATTTTCATCACAATTAATGAGGTACCACAGTACTATAAAGCTTTCAAAGACAACAGGAAATGTGACATTTCGAAGCATTTCCTTCCCTCCACAAACACAGGGCTGTTTGTGGCGAATATTTGGTAAGCTAAATGAGGAATTAATTTTGAAAAACAATGAATCTAAATATAGGGATTGAAAGCTACATTTAGGCACTTTCCAGCTGTGGAACAGACACCGTCACCTTATTTTTATGATGATATAAAACACTCAGAGATGGCACCCAAGCAGAAAGGGGGCTGTTGACTGAGTGGTTCTTTGTGCTTAAGCATTCCATAAAGAGGGTCTTTTCTGTGCAGTGATCTGGTCCTATTGCTACAGAAGTTACTTCATCTGTGATTACAGTAAGGAGCTTGACACATTCCACATTTCTAATATACTGAAACTTTTTATCAGCTAGTTTTATTCATTACTAATCTTTTTTCACAACATAATTCATATGTAAAGTTACTGATATGTTACCGAGTAAACATCTGGGATTACAACCTCCTCTATATTCTGCATTGTCACTTTGACATTATTAGCATTTAGGGGATTGAGGCACTGGCATCGTTTCTTCGTAAGTGAACTATGAGTTGTCTTTAGTAAAATATTGTGCTGCTGAGCTTTGAGATTCTAAGATTCTGTTTCCAATAAAATTGTGAACAAGTGAACTTATTCTTTGCTTTAATCTCTTTCTGTTCTTGATTGTCTGGCTGATAGGTATTGACTGACTGAAAGTGTTCTAGATATTTGTGACTACCTGTGTTCTGGTCTATATACAGTGAGAAAATATCAGTGAGGCTGAACAACTAACCTTGGTATTTACTGCCCATTGAAAGGGGAAAAGGGTACTAGTGCACCAAAAGTCCTCTCTTCTGTTACCACTCATGCACCTCTCCCGCCCATGGATGAGGAGCCCTATTACAGACCCCAGTCCTATCTGTGACATCTTGGGGGTAGCTCTGTCTCTTTCTGTGACTGATGGAGGAACCCCAGACCCATGCTTAAGTCTGGTCCCCATCCCTGTTTCCAACTGCTCCTAAAAGTCCTTCCTGGAGGTACCCTTGGTACCCTCATTTCCCTTGTCTACTGGCCAGCTGCAGCTGGTTGATGGCTGTCACCAGACCCTCTCCACTCATGTGTGGTGGGGCAGTGCCCTGGTGGGAGAGGGCCCATGCTGTTGTTCCCTCAGCTCCCACGGGCTCATCTTACCTCAGGATCACCCCAGATCCTGCTGCTGCCCCAGAGGCAGTATTTTCTGCCTCAGTTGGCTCAGGCAGCTGGCCATTATGCAACAACCTCTTTGAATCACCTACCCCAAGTCTCATTGGCAGGAGCAGGAGCCTTTGATGATTTGATAAATCCAAAATAGATGAGGGTCACTTTGCAGTCATGGTTAGGTTGACTAGGAACATCTGCCTCATCTATTGGCATTTGGTGCCTTCTATGGGAAGGCGGATTTGCCCAGGCATGTGACATATTTAGAGAGTGTGAGTCATTAACATCTGAAAGGACTTTAGTGCCCTCATGTCGTGTGCTGACACTGGCATTAAATTAAGTGAAGATAGTTTGCTGAGCCATACTGGAAACACTCACACCATTGTGCCTGCAGATGCATTGGAATATCTCAGCAATCACTTCTCATGGCTCAGTTGGCCCCTCTGAGGGTATGGAATAATAACATACTATCAAATTCTGTGAGATATGAATAATGTGCAGTTCTTGCCTGTTCCCTGCATAATTTCTTCTGAAATTGTACTTTTTTTTTTTTTTTTTTTTCCTGCTGCACACTTTCATGCATGGGAAATTAAATATATTTCTGAAAAAAAAGAAAACAATCCAAAACAAAACAAACAGCTTGCAATTAAGGTGACTTAATTGTTTAATATTTTACCTTAATTAAAAAGGGAAAATATTATCAGAAATAAAGAGGAATAATCAATATGAAATAATGGTACCTGAAATAATGGTAGCATGGTACCTGAGTGTTTGTTCGAAATCTGAAAGTTTGTATTGAGTCCTAGCTGCCTCTTGGCAGGGTAGAGGTCACAGAGTGCCGTTTTGTGTCATCCTGGCATAAACTGCACAATATGAGTTAAGAAATGTAATGAGAGAAAAGTGGCTGAAGTCCAAGCTTGGGGTATGTGCCATTGGTAAAGAAAGTACCTTATTCAGAAAAATGACTCCCATTCATGAAAGATTTAAGCCGCTGCTAGATAGATTTTTAGTGTAGGTTACATAGAAGGCTGTACAATATAGTTTCCTCTCCTGAACTGAACAAACTTTGCATTCATCAATACAGGCTTCTTGGCACACAAGTAATATTCAGCAGTGCACAGGGAAGGGGAAAGGCAGGATGGGATAAAGGTGAAGAATGAGGGGAACTTGGCACTTACACAAATGATACCAAAAATGCTGATTTAGGGAGGAAAAATGTAAATCATTTTTAACATCTTTTGAAGAAAGCTGCCCAAGTTAAAGTTGCCTTGAAGGCATATGACCCAACCTGACATTGCTTTGGCAGCAGAATATGAACAGTGTGTATGCAGAGATGAAATGTCCTTTGAAGAGCTACTCTCCAATGAAGGGTGCTCACAAACAGCCTTTCTGACAATGACAGGAACACAAGAACTTTTACAGCTCCAGTTATTATTATTTTTTTGGCTCTGGAGAAAGAAAATCAGTAATGGTTTATAAGTATGGAGCATTTTCCATGCATTTTATCCCCTCATTTCTTCAAAATTGGATAGCTCAACCTGGCACTAATTGAGCAGATAACTAGTTCAAAGCCTTGCTTTTTTTTTTTTTTTTTTTTTTTTTTCTGGGATGGGAACAGACACCAAGCCATCACTTTGAAATCAATGGCATATCCATTTTGGGACCGAACCAGCAAATATTTACTGCTTCAGAATACTGAGTGGACCATAAAGTGTCATCTCTGCTAAGGAGCTATCGAGCATGGGGACTGTCTGTCTCTTAGGGCATAAATACAAGGCTACATGTCACAGAGCGTTTCCTGACCCTCCCCTTTTTCTGACCCTCCCTGGCCCTGGGCCCTTGCAGCCTGTGAGGTAGATCATTTTATAAATGTGTTTGAGTTTCTGTCCAGTTGGGATGTGAGCAAACAGTAAGGGGGTTATTATTCTCCTCTCTCTTCTGCTCAGCTTCCACAACATAGCAATATCTGCCCACTACTGCAGGTTCTTCCCATCTTCTCGAGCCAGATGTGAGGAATATGAGGACTGTTCTTGTGGTACTGTGCTGCAAATAGGAAGGATGCCTGTGTTGCTGGGGGAGCAGAAACTGTCCCTCCAGCTGAACTGCACTCCGCAGTTTTGCCTTTGTCACATGCCCATTCCTATTTTTAAATGCACTATTTTTTAGTGTTAAATGTTTCACAGGATTGCTGGACCTGATCATGATCTGTTATTGGCCTGAACTGGGACCCAAGCTAGAAGGACTTTAGTCCCAGCTTAAACCGAACCAAGACTGGAATGAAAATGTGCTGTTTCAGCTCCCACCCGCAGGCTATTTTCATTTCTGAAACCTGTGTCCCGCTACACACACTCAACTCTCTGAAGGCTGGAAAGCAGCTGCCAGCATTGGATTGTTCGATTACATTCTGCAGCAGCAGTTCCAGCCTGAAGAGCTTTAATTTCTCCCGGTGCTCTTTTGTGCAGATTGAAAGCTTCATGGACTATCATCACCATCAGCAGCCATGGGAGAGGGGGAATTAGAAGCGGGCTCTTTACAGAGGCTACCTGGGTCCTGCTGGGAGGACAGAATAATTTCAAGGAGAAGGAGAGAGTCCTGCTAGCTGTGCCTGTGAACTGCTCCCATCCTTGTCCTTGCACATCCACTCAAGGTATCTGCAGAAAAGAAGCCTGAGGTTTGCGGAAGTCATCCTGAAGGGCAGGACTGTGTTTTGATCTCATTTTACAAGAATTAGAGGCGTTCTCTTTAATTCATAAAATTCAACATTGCCATATTTACCTGTGAGCAAAGAACTCCCTAGAGAGCCTTCAGCCTCCTACTTGCCAATGCACTTTTTTGGGTCTAACTTTTGCAGATTTTGCATGTGCTGCAGTTAGGGTAAAACTGACCCTAAGGAGGTAGTCTGAAAGTCCATGCTTAACTTACCCCTTTATTTAACCTTATGCCGACCAGTTACATAGGGATAAATTGAATCCCTCCTGACTTCTCCTTTCCAGTATGAGTCTTAAAAACCCAAATGAACGGAGACCTTTCCTCTTTTGCAGAAACCTTAATAATATTTCATAGCCTCTAAATTCTTGGCTCACGAATGTATTTTCTTTCTGAAGATTTTTCTGACTTTTAATAATGAAAGAACTGCCTGCCCCAAGCAGAGAAATACAACAGCACTTTCTTTTATGGTGTTTTTTTTTCATTAAAAAATGGTGTCTAAAAAGAAAGTTTAAGAGCTTGTGACCTGGGTATATCAACAAGGAAGCTCACTAGAACCATTTGTTTAGTCCTAGATGGAAACTGTTTATTTACCAGTATCTTACAAAAGGGAAATCTGAGGAACCTGCTTGGAGATTTAAGGAGATGTTCATTGCTTCTTTCCTAATTTAACATTATCATTTAATGTACACAGTATGTGGGCTTGTCTTCCATATTTTGCAATCGCTGCAGTATAAGAATCATAATATATCACTTTCACAAGCAATTTAGCACAGCGTAAGGGAGGAAATGTGTCTGTACTGTCTTAGTATTATTTTCTAATACAATTCTAATAGATTTTGGGTTAATGACACAGGAGGTGACATTTATGTCCTCAGTCTTTTTTTTTTTTTGTCTGCAGTGGCACAGCGAAACAGGAAGTTACGATACCAGATGATAAGCTAATGTGTTTCTTGCTTTTGTACAATAAAGTACTCTTATAAAATGTTGGCTTGCCTTTGACACTTAACTAATGTCTTATTGTAAGATAGTACCTGGCAGGCTAGAGTCAGAAAAGCTAGTTAGGCTTTCCTTCACCAGAGATTGATTTCTTCCTTATTTGAAAGGGGATCTGCTTTAATAATAACATACCCGCCCTAACCCCCCCATGATTGTAAGACTTTTTGAAGAGAAGGCAGGAAATAAAATACAACCTTTTTTTTTTTTTTTTTTTTCTTTCTTTTTTTTTTTCTTATTTTTCTTTCCTTTTTTTTTTTTTTCTTCTTTTTCTTTTCCCCATGGTTAATAAAGGAAGAAGATTAAAAAGACTCCCCTGTTGATAAGATCTAACCATTTATGTTCCTGTATGATGAAAGGTGAATACCTATTTAAGATTTATTTAGTATTTTGTCATCTATAATGAATCTAAAGGGCACAACAATTTGTCTTAACATTCTGTAATGCAATGAAGCTCATTTTAACAAATAACTGTATAAATAACATATTTACCAACTCCCTTGGTTGACTGATCTTGTGCTTGAGCTGTAAAACATTTATAATTGATAACAGAGTGAAGCTGAAATAGCAGAATGGGTTCTTTTCTGTATAGAAAAATCAAAAAAGGATGTAAGGCAATTGTGCCTGTGTGTGCATGCTTCTATAAGACTTGCTGTGCATCTGTACAGGGTCTTATTTCATGCTTCTTAAAGTAACTATCAGTGTTATCCCTGATTACATTGGACATGACAATGGACAATATCTGGTTTGAAGCAGAGGCTCTATAGGTTCTTTACAACTTAAATGAGTTGAGCATCACAACATTTCTCTGAAATGTTGTAACATTCTCTGATGTCCAGGCGCAGAAAGAAGAATTCTTGTTTTTTGAACAGAGTCCATTTTTTTACTACTAGACAATGCTCCCATTTGGTACAAAAGACGATCAACCCTGTACAACAGAAATAAAAGAATATTGTGGATGGATTTGGTGCTTATAGGACTACACAACCAATGAAAAACTTGTAAGACTGTAGTAATGTTGCCCATTACGCTCTGTTCAGTTTTCAATGGGTGTCTTTGAGTCCTTCTCTTCTGCCATGACAATTCAATGTATGTGATCTTTGAGCAGTCTTTGTTTGTATGAGTCTCAGAGCTCATTTTTAGACAACTGAGAAACAGCAAATCAGTAAGAACATGAAATTAAAGAATAAAAATATGGCCAGTTGAAGGATTAGTCAAGCATCCCTCACAAGCGTACCAAAGGATCTCTGCTCTGAGCTGCATCTACTTATGAAATAAGTGTGTGAACAGAAAAGTTTAGAATCATAGAATCATAGAATCATAGAATATCCCGAGTTGGAAGGGTCCCATATGGATCATCAAGTCCAACTCCTGGCACCGCACAGCTCTACCCAAAAATTCAGACCATGTGACTAAGTGCACAGTCCAATTGCTTTTTAAATTCAGACAGGCTTGGTGCAGTGACTACGTCCCTGGGGAGCCTGTTCCAGTGTGCAGCTACCCTCTTGGTGAAGAACCTCTTCCTGATCTCAAGCATAAACTTCTCCTGCCTCAACTTAACACCATTCCCGCGGGTCCCATCACTGGTGTTTACAGAGAATAGGTCACCTGTCTCTCCACTCCCCCTTGTGAGGAAGTTGTAGACCGTGACGAGGTCCCCCCTTAGCCTCCTCTTCTCCAGGCTGAACAGGCCCAGTGCCCTCAGCCACTCCTCACACGTCTTCCCCTCTACGCCCTTCACCATCTTTGTCACCCTCCTCTGGATGCTCTAACAGTTTTATGTCCTTTTTGTACTGTGGTGCCCAGAACTGCACACAGCACTCGAGGTGAGGCCTCACCAGTGCAGAGTAGAGCGGGATAATCACCTCCCTTGACTGACTAGCGATGCCGTGCTTGATGCACTCCAGGATACGGTTGTACCTCCTGGCTGCCAGGGCACACTGCTGGCTCATATTCAACTTGCTGTCAACCACAATCCCCAGATCCCTCTCTGCGGGGCTGCTCTCCAGTGTCTCATCACCCAGTCTGTACATATTGCCAGGGTTGCCCTGTCCCAGGTGCAGGACCTGGCACTTGCTCTTGTTAAACTTCATGCAGTTGGTGACTGCCCAGCTCTCCAGTCTGTCCAGGTCTCTCTGCAAGGCCTTTCCACCCTCATCCAAGTCCACAACTCCTCCAAGTTTGGTGTCATCATTGAGTTTTAATTGCTTGCACAGAGGATATAATTCCTTCAGTGGTTCAATCTGATTTTTACTGGAGTCTAGAAGGAAGGAGCACAGGCACTAAGCTATGCTAAGTAGGTTCTCTCTTCTAGGGGAAGCCCGGGAAGACTGAAAAAAGGCAACCTTCATATATCAGTGAGTTTACTTGAATAAAACAGGTCAGTATATTCCTATCTAGATTAAAATATCTGAAGAAAATCTAGTTCTGTTACGTAATGTCCATTGGCTTTGGGCAAGGCCTCCATATTTTGTGTGTGAAACTGAAATAATGCAGCAGCATCTGTGCTGAATCAGAAGGATAGTTCTTCTGCAGTGTTATCTACTATTTTAAGCCTCATTTGGAAGATTCAAGGAGCTACACCCATGACTGTTTCTATTAACTGACTATAAAGAGTCCAGACAAGTAGCTCTGATGGAAACCTCTAGTTACAAAGACCTAATGCTAGGTGTCAATTCAGGCTCTACCTAGCAACTCGATTTTGCTATGACTTATTCTGAATTTGAACTCCTTCAGAGTTTAGTTTCCAACAAAACATTCTTAGAAGTAAAATAGATGAGGAATAGCTGCACCTACAGTGCTGGAGCAGAGGGAATAAGGGTCTTCTATGGTGGGTTTCTGTGGGTTCTGCTGTGGGTCTTCTTCTCTGCTCCTGTACGTATTTTCTTAGATGATTTATGTGTATTTCTTAGAAACAACAGATTGAATGCATTAACCAGAACCTCTTTACTCATGTTGTTGAAAAGTCTTTGTTCTCTAATGTCTGTCACAGTTCTTTGGCTGCATCTGTGCAGATTTTTTTTTAAAGGAAAATAATACAGTCAGTGTCCAGATGAATAATTACTAAGATTTTTTCATAAGATACGTTGAAAGCTCTTCAGATGTTTAAAGGAAATAATCAGAATTCAGAGTGTATATTAAATTATCAACTATCTAATAAGTGTGCTACTTCCCAGCTGGGATCCTCCTGGTGCATTCATTCATCTTCAACCAGTGTAATTAAAGACGAAAGGTGCAACACTGATGATCCTACTCTAGAGATCTCATCAGTTTAATTCTAGAACTATCAATGGAAAAGGAATATCGTATAAATTGTTCAGACTTAATTGGACACCTGCTGGAGGTCAAGCAAAACAACCAAGGTCTACTGAAATAGGGATTGCCTTCTGTAATTTTGTAATTTGGTAGGAGGGAATTTGGCAAAGCAAGGCAATCTTTGTCTCATACCAGTTAAAACCAAATCAAATTTGGCTAGCAAAGAAAACACTAGCAAAGAAGTGGGATACATCAACAGCAAACAGGAATCTGCTTAAAATGTCCCCATAAGAACTGATAACTTGATGCATGCAGGAAAAACTGCAATATAGGGCTTGCAATAAAAAACTTCCTACTGGTGCAAGAAAGGTCTGCAGAACTATTCCTAGTGTAAAACAACATCATTATAACCTTTTATTCAGAAAGTATGCCATAACTCATGAGTGAGAGAAAATTATTTTTTTTCTCAATTGCAATTTTAAATTGCATCAGTGTATTCTGATGTAGTTAAAAAAAAAAAAAAAAAAAAGAAAGAGAGAGAGAGAATGATTCCCTTTTAAAATATTTTCTTTTGTCTGGTGCTGTCAAAAATCATTTTTTGTGTCGGTGGTGTCATGAGACCCTCTTGAACTCTTTCTAGCTGTTATTTAAATTGCTGTTTCCATAAATGTCTATGACTGCCCTGAGGGTGTCTATATTTGTTACCGACCGTTTCTCAAGAATCTTGGAACAATCTCCCAATCTAATTAAGAGTGCTACAATCACAGCAAAAGGAGCTGTGTTGCCAGAACTAAAGGTTCAAAAATCATGAGTCAGGCCCCCATAATTTGAGACTAGACCAAATGTAAACATTTGTTTTAAAAAGTATATATATTATACTTTTAAAAGTATATAATATATACTTACATATATTAAGGCTGGTGATGAGTGGTGTCCCTCAGGAGTCTGTCTGTCTTGGGATGGGTACTGTTTAATATCTTTATCAATAGGCAATGATAACATTGATTATGATTTAACATAGACAATGGGATCAAGTGCACCCTCAGCAAGTTTGCAGATGACACCAAGCTGAGTGGTGCAGTCAATACAACAGAAGGAAGGTATGCCATCCAAAGGGACCTGGACAAGCTAGATAAGCGGGCCCACATGAGCCTAATGATGTTCATCAGGTTGTGGTGGTTTTACTCAGGTGGGCAGCCAAGCTCCACCACAACCGCTCTCTCATTCCCCCTCTCCTCAAAGAGGAAGGGGGAGAAAATACAACACAGAGAACTCAAGGTTTGAGATGAGAAAGATTTAATTAAAGGGAAAGGGAATGGGGAGGAAAAGAAACAAAAGAAACAGTAAGTCTGAGTGGAAGCACAGAGAGAAGGAAAAATAATTATTCTCTACTTCCCATCAATGAGCGATGTTCGGCCATGTCCTGGGAAGCAGGGCCTCAAAACGCGTAGTGGTTGCTCAGGAGGAACAGCCCCCTCCCCCACGAGAGCCCCTCTGTTTATTGCCGAATGTGACATCAGGTGTTATGGAATATCCCTTTGGTTGGTGTAGGTCAGCTGCCCTGGTGATGTCCCCTCCCCATCACTTGTCCACCCCCAGCCTGCTGGCTCTCGGGGGCTTGGAAGGAGTCCTGATGCTGTGCCAGCACTATGCAGCAGTAAACACAACACCATACCAGTGCTGTTCCAGCTACAAGTGCAGAGCACAGCACTGAGTGGGCTACTGCAGGGAAAGATGACTCCATCCCAGACAGACCCAACACACAAGTCCAAGTGCAAGGTGCTGCACCTGGGTTGAGACAATCCCAGACATGAGGACAGACTGGGAAGAGAACTCATTGAGAGCAACACTGCAGAGAAGGACTTGGGGATTCTGGTGGACAAAAAGATTGACATGAGCCAGCAGTGCGTGCTTGAAGCCCAGAAGGCCAACTGAATCCTGGGCTGCAGCAACAGAGGGGTGGCCAGCAAGTAGAGGGAGGTGATTGTGCCCCTCTACTCTGCCCATGTGAGGCCTCACTTGGAGTACTGCGTCCTGGTCTGGGGCCCTCAGCACAAGAAGGATGTGGATCTGTTAGAGAGTCCAGAAGAGGGCCATGAAATTGATCAGAGGGCTGGAGCACCTCTCATATGAAGAAAGGCTGCGAGAGCTGGGGATGTTCAGCGTGGAGAAGAAAAGACTCTGGTGAGATCTCATTGCATCTTTTAAATACTTAAAGGGGGCATATTAAAAAGATGAAGAACATCTTTTTGCTCAGGCAGATAATGATAGGACAAGGGGGCATAGTTTTAAACTAAAAGAGGGGAGATTTAGATTAGATGCTAGGAGGAAATTCTCATTAGGTGGTGAAGCAGTGGACCAGGTTGCCCAGTGAAGTTGTGGGTGCCCCATCCCTGGAGGTGTTCAAGGCCAGGCTGGACAAAGCCCTGAGTAACCTGATCTAGTGGGTGGCATCCCTGCCTATGGCAGGGGAGTTAGAATTACATGATCTTTAAGGTCCCTTGCAACCCAAGCCATTCTGTGATTATGTTGTAGGCTTGTTTTTATTTTTTTCCCCTTTCCACAGTGTAGTGGATTTACATGGCAAGGTTTTGATAGCAGGTGGGGCATAGGGGTGGCTTCTGCAAGAAGAACCCAGAAGCTGCCCCATGTTAGATAAGGGCCCCACTGCTGGCCAGCACTGAGCCAATAAGCGATGTTGTTTGCACCTCTGTGAGAGCATATTTAATAAAGGGGAAAAAAAAACTGCTGTGGAACAGCAGCTGGGAGAGAGAGAGGAGTGAGAAACAGCCTTGCAGATGCCAAAGCCAGTGAAGAAAGAGGGGGAGAGGTGCTCCAGGCACCAGATCAGACACTCCCCTTTGGCCTGTGGAGAGGCCCCTGGTGGAGCAGGCTGTCCCCCTGCAGCCCATGGGTCCCACATGGAGCAGATCTTCATGCTGCAGCCCATGGAGAGCCCATGCAGGAGCAGGCCCCACGCTGGAGCTGCAGCCTGTGGAGAGGAGCCCACAGGGTCTGGGGGGAGCTGCCACTCGTGGGGGAACCATGCTGGAGCAGTTTGTTCTTGGCGGATGGACCCAGTGGTATGGACCCAGATCTGGAGCAGTTCTTGAAGAACTGCTGCCAGTGGGAAGCCCCCACAGGCTCAGTTCGGGAAGGATGGCATCCCATGGGAGGGACCCCATGTGGAGCAGGGGCAGAGAGGGACTGTGAGGGAGTGGTGGAGACGAAACTTTAGGGACTGACTGCAGCACCCATTTCCCGTTCCCCTGCGCTGCTTGGGTGGAGGAGGTGGAAGAGAGTAGATGGGGAGAAGGCGTTTTTGGTTTCTTTCATTTGTTTCTCACTTCTCTAGCTTGTTAGTGATAAGCAATAAATCTTACTGGCTCCCTGCTCTGAGTCTGTTTTGCCTATCATGATAATTGTTGAGTGATCTTCCTATCCTTATCTCAGCCCTTTAGCCCTTTGCATTGTATTTTCTCCCCTTTCCCCTTTGTGGAGGGAGAGTGAGAGAGTGGCTGTGGTGTAGTTTGGCTGCCCACCTGAGTAAAAGCACCACACACAATTTGTGTGTGTGTGTGTGTGTGTGCACATATGAACACTGCTGTCATTCTACCAATAATGCCACCTCTTCCCTGCATGTTTAGCATAAACTAGTGCTGGCCCCTATTCTTATTACTATCTACCCCCTAACATTTAAGTCCCTGCAAGAATTCGTACTTCTCTGATACTCCTGTAGTAACTCATGTTATTATCTTCTTGAGAAGGGGACAAACTGCAGTGTTTTGTATTCTTCTTCCAAGGCCTGCAAGGGAAAGAGAAGAGAAAAAGGAACAGAGGGAGTGTTAACACATGAGAGGAAGAGAAAGCACAGTATCTTGAACTTTCGGTCTCCTTTTTCTTCTTTTTGCCACTCAGGTGAGAAGTTTATTGCCTTTGCTTTCCTTCTCCCAGAGGTAGGAAAGTAAGTGCAACAAGTTCTGAACTAGGACTGCAGTCTGGATTTGACTGGAGATTAGTTAAGCCAGTCCCTTTCTTGTCTTGGCTACAGGACAAAGCTAAGATCTGGTGATAATGGTTTGAGCCCATGTTCTGCATGAAACAGTATTTATGATGCAATGTTTTCTTTCAGTCAAAATTGTATTCAAGTTCTGGATGTAAAAAGATTCTCATCTTCTGTACTGGTGGATGCAATATGTGTCTGAGTCTTTCAGACAAATCAGAATGGAGGATCCTGCGCTTGGATAGACTGGTATAAGAGTTAAGCTCTGCTTTTCTTGTATTTTGCTATAGCTTAACTGATGTTATCCCTGGAATTTCAATTAGTGAATTACCATTGAGCACTGCCATATCTTGCAAGACAATTTGAAAGCTTTGCCTTAGAAAAAGCTGCGTTACAACTTCATGTTGGAGCTGCTGCCTGTGGATGGAAACAGTTTTGATTTTCATCCTCATGGTCACGGTAAAGGCAAAGACATTGTCCAGCACTACCCCCACAGAGCAGAAGAGAGCTGCTCACCACAAATGTTCTTTGCTCTGACTCTTCAAAGTGGTATTGTGCTAATTGAGATGGATTTTTTTTTTTTCTAAAAGGATAAGAAGCTTTCAAAGTATTCTTTTAGATCCCTATAAATGTTCTCTCATACCTCAGCCTTTGCCTCGTCCTCTGAATTGTGTTGCATCACTGCATATGCTTTTCTACTTACAATCTTTCTTCAATGATTTATCCCTCTGTACCAGCTGACTGCGGGTCCCTGGACACTTTCATACCTTCGTAATGCTGGTGATTTTCAAATATATGTTGTCTACTAGTAACTAATGTGAGATGCTGAGTTTAACAAGATATTTACTTTTCTATTATGTACATCTGTTGGTCATTATTATTATTATTTTTTCTCCTCAGTTTTGACTCCTTTTCTCACTATTGGTTGAGTGCTGGTTGCATATTGTCCATACTTGTTGACTGGTCCAACCACCATGACCATGTATTCCCATTATTACCAACTGTTTGTACGTCATCTACATTGCATTTGGGCAGTGAGGTTCTCAGGTAGCCTCCTGTAATTTTTTAGGGCTATATTTCTAATCTGGAGAGTTTGAATGTGGTTCTGTGAAACTCTTGCTGTTTTTGTAAAGTCTTTTGGAACGATGCAACACTAATAACATGATGGGCCTCCTTTAATGTTATCTAAAATACAGACAAGTAAAATTTTATTGTCACTTAAGCTTCATGTGTAGTCAATAGAGAGAAAAACAGTAATCAAAGTAAGTGCCTTATTCTGTCCTAGAAGGGGAACCTAAGATAAGTAGGAGAAATTGTCCTCTGCAGGTGCCCATCAACCTTCTCTTGCATCTAGGGGGCCTGCAATATGTAGTTTGCACAGCCTAATTTTGAAGATGTGTCAGGCCTATGCCTTCACTATCCCCCTTTTCTACACTAAGGAAATCATTACTGAGTGTAATGGAGGAGCAAGACTGAGATCTCTACTCTGGGTCTAGTTCTTCTTGTTTTGCTGGTGCTTGCCTCCAAGTATCTGGTTTCTGAGAGAAGTTTAAGGTGATTTATTGTCACCTAAAACTGTGTTATGGTGGTGTCCACTGCCAGAACTAGATGGTGCTCTGGAGACTTGAGCTTTACCTTTTTATTAGGAAAATATCTTTTTACCTGGAAATACTGCTACTTGTGTTTTGTTCTGTGTTCAGGATGCAGGGGTTGAGTACTAGGTCATAGGTCAAGCACCATTTTTATTTCATCAGCCTCCTGCAGGATGGCACAGGGATAAAACACAATTCCCTTAAGTTCAGTCAACCATAATGACTCAAGACATGACCCATATTCTGTGACTAGTAATTGTTGTCTCCTTAATAAACACAGCTCAAGCTCAGGAACTGCATTGTAACATTAGTGGGATAATACTGTTGCTAATCCTTAACAGTGCATGACCTGTGATTAAACCTTTTCTGTTAAAATTCCTCAGTTCCAGAATTCTCCTTCGTACTAACACTTTAAGAAGGTGAGTTTGTCCTTGAGAAGACACAGTTCCTGCCTCCAGACTTCATACATTTTTTCTAGAAATATCCTACATTGTACTTAGGTATTTCTGTGTTGCAATGTGTAGCGTCAGCTCAGTTCTGCAAACCTATTGAGTTATTGTACTGGTTAATTCAGTGAAATTTATACAAACTTAATCACATTTATTATCCCTGACAACAATACAGATGCTTTGAGTGCTAAGTGATTTTTTTTATAAAGAACATAATTAATTTTTCTGGCCCTGTCCAAAAATGCTTAGTGGTCAGTTCTGCCACTGAGATGTATTTAATAATATGTAAATCTGGCATTTTGGGCAGAAATTAAAAATAAAGTTGCTGTAATTTTAAATACAGCTAATATCTGCATTGCTTCTGTCTAAAGTTATACTAGGCTAAGTGCTTGAACTAATCGATTTTTAAAGGGGTTTGGTTAGTGATCTCAGGGGAAATAAGGTAGGTTGTATGAAAACATATTAATTACAGAGCCTTCTTTTTAATGATGCATGCCCTTTTTAGAGTGCAATATATTGATGTTGCAACTTCTCCAACTTAAGTCATCTAACAAACCTGTATAGTTTTGTCTCATCTATCTTGATTGTTGGTTGTATTTATTACAGAATGAAAATAAGATTTTAGATTTTTAATTATTAGCTATAAAGGATTCCAGAGTAGCTCAATGAATTATTTTCTTTGTAAAAAGCATACAACCACAGCAGATTTTTGCCGACTAGGAAATTTGTCTTTCTCAAAGATTAATACTACTTTCTTCTTCAGTATGTCATATTTTGTTCTCAAGTGCACAGAAAACTTATTCTTGAAAAAGTTTTTACTCTTCTAATAACATTTTTAATTAGCTTAAGAATCTGCCTGTTTCAGTCTTGTTTGAGGCATATCAATATTTTAGCATTCTTTATTAAAAGCAAAGGCATCATGTTTATTGCAGAGATAAACATTATATCTAGCTCTCAGATTGGAGTGAAATATCTGATTATCTGGTGCAGAGGGGCTGGCATTTTACCTGCAGAAAGCAGGGGGAGGCTAGAGCTGCTTCCAGGGAATGAGGGCAAGGCTTTTCCTGGTTGGTCCTGTTCTGGAGAAAGCTGGCCACACGCAGCCATGATAAGATGCAGGAAAAGCTAATATGCACAGAGAAGGACAGGATATCATGATTTAGCTTGGGGATAATATGTGTGGTTAGTAGTGGGCATGGTCTACTGATCTCAGTATTTCATTTTACTGGAATACAGCTTCAAATGCAACAGTTTTTAAATAAAAATGATTTTATTTGTTACAGAAGAACAAAAATGAAAAGCCTTGAAAATAATTTTTCCTCTTAACCATTTCTCCTCGAAGGACAGGTTCTTTTCTCCAAATGTGCTCTCACTTGTGACTTCCCTTGTTATTGCAAGCACTACATGAAAAGTCTGGCCTTTGGTCTGTCCTTCAGTTGTGTGCCTGCCCTCTGCTCCTCAGGATCTCCATTTTTGCCACCCTTGGATCTGGGTTTTCCCAGCTTAATGAGTTCGGGGCAGTCCCCCGCTCCCATAAGAGTTTTGTTTGACTCAGTGAGCACCACCTCACACAAATCCAACAGACAGCCTTCCCCTCTAGCTTCCAAATGAACTAGACATAAAAGGCAGCAACCACTAAGCTTTGGACAAACAGATAAAATAAAAAATAAAAACAGATAAAATAGGGATCAGCTTTCCTGTTTTCTGTGATGGAATTTGTCAAATTCTTCACAGACCATCAGACAATATGAACTTTCAGCTCATAGAAAATTATTAAGTTAGTAATTATATCTGACTATCCTGTCTGAAAGCAAGTATTATGATGTCGTGGTTCCGCTCGAGTGGGCAGCCGAGCTCCACCACAGCCGCTCTCTCACTCCCCCTCCTCAAAGAGGAATGGGGAGAAAATATGTGAAAAGGGCTCAAGGATTGAGATAAGGACGAGAAAATCACGCAATAATTATTGTAACGGGCAAAACAGACTCGGCATAAGGAGATAGTAAGATTTATTGCCTACAACTAACAAGCGAGAGAAGTGAGAAAACAAAGGAAAAAAAAACAAAAGCACCTTCCCCCCATCCACCCTCTTCCACCTCCTCCCCCCGAGCGGCGCAGGGGAACGGGGGAATGGGGGTTATGGTCAGTCTACAGCACTTCTTCTCTGCCGCTCCTTCTCGGTCACTCTCGTCCCCTGTGCTGTGGGGTCCCACCCACGGGATGCAGTCCTTGATGAACTGATCCGGCGTGGGCTTCCCACAGGCAGCAGCTCTTTCAGAACTGCTCCAGATATGGGTCCGTACCACGGGGTCCATCCCTCAGGAGAAAACTGCTCCAACCTGGCTCCCCTACGGGCAGCAGCTCCTGCCGGGTCACCTGCTCCTGCGTGGGCTCCTCTCCACGGGCTACAGGTCCGGCCCGGAATCTGCTCCGGCAGGGGTCTTCCACAGGCGGCAGCCTCCATCGGTGCAGGGCCACCTGCTCCACCGTGGTCTCCTCCACGGGCTGCAGCGTGGAACCCTGCTCCACCGTGGTACTCCATGGGCTGCAGGGGGACATCCTGCTTCACCATGGTCCTCACCACAGGCCGCAGGGGACTTCTGCTCCGGCGCCTGGAGCACCTCTCCCCCTCCTTCTACACTGACCTTGGCGCAAGGCTGTTCCTCGCTCCTCTCACTCTCCCGGCTGCTGTGTGGCGCAGCGTTTTTTCCCTGTCTTAAATATGCTCTCACAGAGGCGAAAAACAACATCGCTTATTGGCTCGGATCTGGAAAACAATGGGGCCCTTCCCAAACATGGGGCAGCTTCTAGATCTTTCTCACAGAAACCACCCCTATGGCTCCCTGCTACCAAAACCTTGCCACGTAAACCCACTACATTCCACCCCTCGCCTCTGTTAAAAGCATATTTAAGACTACTCACAACATACTCTTACTTTACAATTATCACAACAACCTTCACAAACTTCACTTACATCAAAAAGAAAAAGAATTCACCACACCAAAATAAACATAACATCATCACAGCACCGACAAGGTGGACATTTTACACACACACACCACCCCTCGTCCCTTCACCACACTAACATATCACAGTTACTGCTTTCTTAAATTCTTCACAACTTGTACATTCCTAACAATCATCCTGCACATATTTTTGCCCGTTACTTCTACTAACTATCATCCTTATCTCAAATTCCTCGAGCCCCACGTTGGGCGCCAAAAAAGACTGTCGTGGTTCCGCTCGAGTGGGCAGCCGAGCTCCACCACAGCCGCTCTCTCACTCCCCCTCCTCAAAGAGGAATGGGGAGAAAATATGTGAAAAGGGCTCAAGGATTGAGATAAGGACGAGAAAATCACGCAATAATTATTGTAACGGGCAAAACAGACTCGGCATAAGGAGATAGTAAGATTTATTGCCTACAACTAACAAGCGAGAGAAGTGAGAAAACAAAGGAAAAAAAAACAAAAGCACCTTCCCCCCATCCACCCTCTTCCACCTCCTCCCCCCGAGCGGCGCAGGGGAACGGGGGAATGGGGGTTATGGTCAGTCTACAGCACTTCTTCTCTGCCGCTCCTTCTCGGTCACTCTCGTCCCCTGTGCTGTGGGGTCCCACCCACGGGATGCAGTCCTTGATGAACTGATCCGGCGTGGGCTTCCCACAGGCAGCAGCTCTTTCAGAACTGCTCCAGATATGGGTCCGTACCACGGGGTCCATCCCTCAGGAGAAAACTGCTCCAACCTGGCTCCCCTACGGGCAGCAGCTCCTGCCGGGTCACCTGCTCCTGCGTGGGCTCCTCTCCACGGGCTACAGGTCCGGCCCGGAATCTGCTCCGGCAGGGGTCTTCCACAGGCGGCAGCCTCCATCGGTGCAGGGCCACCTGCTCCACCGTGGTCTCCTCCACGGGCTGCAGCGTGGAACCCTGCTCCACCGTGGTACTCCATGGGCTGCAGGGGGACATCCTGCTTCACCATGGTCCTCACCACAGGCCGCAGGGGACTTCTGCTCCGGCGCCTGGAGCACCTCTCCCCCTCCTTCTACACTGACCTTGGCGCAAGGCTGTTCCTCGCTCCTCTCACTCTCCCGGCTGCTGTGTGGCGCAGCGTTTTTTCCCTGTCTTAAATATGCTCTCACAGAGGCGAAAAACAACATCGCTTATTGGCTCGGATCTGGAAAACAATGGGGCCCTTCCCAAACATGGGGCAGCTTCTAGATCTTTCTCACAGAAACCACCCCTATGGCTCCCTGCTACCAAAACCTTGCCACGTAAACCCACTACATATGAGTACCTCAGTTACTCATTAGACAAAAGAGTTTTGGTTGAGGTCAGATAATCAAACTCTTGTGGAGTTTGTCTGAGCTCAGCAAGGTGGTGTCTTGAGAGTAAAGTGAACCATTTCTGAAGATGCCTGTATTTTTATTCACATTTTTAATATTGGAATGTGGGTGACAAGAAGTGTGGGTTTCAGAAGATAGTTGTGCTTATTTGTCAGTACAAGTAGATCCTGTGCTTCTGTTTCCTATTGCACTGTGATCTTGCCTATTTTCTTTCGCTGTCTCTGAAGTTGGTCTGAAACATTACGGCTTATTCAGTGGGCAGAAAATTAACTCCCTTTTTTGCTTGCTGAATGAGCTGAAATGACTCATCAAACTGTTGGAGCAAGCACAAAGGAAGTGGCAAATACACACAGCTGGGAAAGGGAAAAAGGAGAAAACCGATCCGTATTTTTAGTGGTAGGAAGTTAGACCAGCTCAGCACTCTTTTGAAACTCATTCTTGGTGAAGAACTCCCATGTCATATTCACTCTGCCTCTGGTCTCATGAAACCTCAATATATTGGCTGCAGAAGCCAATATATTGGTTCTGCAGAAGTGTTTGCCAGAATAAAGATTGTTTGATTTAAGTGGGTCCCTTGGTGGAGATGTCATTGGCAATGAATATGGATGGATTGGAGCTAATTAATAAGTCTGAGAGCATAACCTTTTAGTTCTTATATGTGTTTTTATAAATGTGAAACTGGCTGTGATTTGCTGACTCTTGCAAATGATTTTGCCATTTCCACTTCAAAAACATTCATGGAAGTCCAGAAGTTTTTGCTAAAGTTACATATGTATCTACTTACTGTATCTGTTAGTCACATGAACAGGAGAGGAATGCCTCTGAATCCGCACTGCTAAATAATGCAAGACTTGCTGAAGAATATGCTTGCTGGAAAGATATAAAGCCATAGAGAAGTGAGCATATTGGAGAGGTTTATTTCTGTCACTATAGACGAATACTAGTGATTGAGTCAGGATTTTCAATTTTTAAAGTGTTCAACAGTCACAGTAAAAAAGCAGCTCCTGTTTAGACAGTACAATAAAAGACAAATTTTTCAAGCTATATTCAGTATCCTCACTTAAGCTCCTTCTGGGTAATTTTCAAATGTGGTCAATGCTCATTTTAAGTTCTTCAAGTTCTTCAGAAAATTTGGCTTAAGGTCTCCATACCATGCTCAACAGGCTTCATGCAGCACCAGGACAGAATCAACTGCCTTCTTACTATTTTTGATCAGATGTTATATCCAGATTCAGGTTGGAATGGATCAAAACAATAAAAAAGGAGGAGGCTCAGGTGACATTTAGTGAGATGTTTCATTTCCCAGGAAGGAGCTCAAAGAATGACAAAGTAATAAAGATTAAATCATGGATCAAAGACAGGTGTTCTAAGTTTTTTTTTTTTTTATGTTCAGTCCCCAGAAGACATTCACAGGAAAATACTGTTCTTTGTAGATGGATTTCACCTGAGCAACTGGGGTACTTATCTTCTGATTTGCAAAAATTATAGAAACATTTTTGAAATTATAAAATGGTAGAAGAACTTGACTCTGAGAAACTTGCATAGCTTTACACAAGATTATTGTTACTGCAAAAATTTATTACAACTTTATTATATGGATAAATAAATATTAGGAAGTAGGAAAATAAAAGGAAAATGAGGTATTAGTATTTTAGGCATTGAGCTTGGCCACAAGGGAATAATCACAAGGGAATAACTGAAAAAATTGCACAAGGAATGTGGAAAAAATGCCAAAAATGCCCCCAAATTGAGGTATTAGATCTGCACGGAATGAAATTGCATATCACAGTGGCCAAGGCTAGAACAGTGGAAGATATGAAAGGTCTAAATGGTTGGACAAAAACGAAATTAATTACTTCCATTTGGTATTTATCCATGTGAAAAACTCTAAATGGAAAAAAAGCAAGCAAACAAACAAACAACAATGACAAAAAAAACAACCAGAACAAATGAAAATGAAACTCTGAAGACAGTGGATAAAGGAATCTCTTAAAATTGTTTTGGAGAAAGATGATATAAAGCATAATTTTGGCAATACGGACCACCACCAGGAATGGTGGATCTGGTGATAGCTGTGGATTCAGTAGTGATTTTAGAAAGATAAGTACCACTGGAAATATATTTATTTAACTACATCTTAACTTCTCCAGAATAAACTAGAGAACAAAAACTGAAGTCCAGCACCAATTTACTTTTGATAAGAGTGGCCTGCATAATTTTTTCCTGAATAGCCACTGAACCAATGAATGCTGATACTGTTTTAAGCTTGATTTTGCATGAAGGGAAGATGTCAAGAAAAGAGTATAATACAAAATGACTTTGAATTGAGGGGTCCTGCTGCCTTTCAATCTGAATGGACTGAATGAAAGGACAGACAAAGGAAAGCCTGCAGGAGAGTTGACTGGGGAGAACAGCAGAATGAGACTTGTCTGTGGAGGAAATTCAGAATTAAGTCAAACAAGGAAACTGAGTTTAGAATTTCAATCCCAAGAAAAGGAGGGAGTAGGGGGGAATGTTGGAAACACAGCTGTGTTAATGCTCAAGGTAATGGGTACCCTAGGAATGTCAAATGGCTCATAAGGAAAAATGGATTTATAGTACCGTGTAAATTGAAAGGAATCTCTAGAGGTCAGCACGTCCAATCCTGTGCTCAAATCATGATCATCTGGAACAGGTTGCTCAGGACCTTGTGCAATCAAGTTTTTTTGTGTCTCCAAGGAAGGAGATCCCACAGCACAAGGAGATCCCTCACTGGGCGTCTCTCCCACTAAGTAGTTGAAGACAGCAATAAGTTTCCTTCCCTTTGGCCTCTGTTCTTAAGACTAAACAAAACCAGTTCTCTGTCTCTTCTCATAAAACATCTGCTCCAGATGACCAAAAAGAAATAATGTGCAAAGAAAGAGAACTTGGTGTGGTGGTTTAACCTCGCTAGGTAGCTGAACTCCACCACAACCGCTCTCTCACTCCCCTTTCTCAGAAGAGAAGGGGAAGAAGAAAAGAAAAGGAAAAAAAAACCAAACAACTCAGGTTGAGATAAGGATAATTTAATAAAAGAAAAAATAATATTAGGTCGAGATAAGGATAATTTAATAAAAGAAAAAATAATAATTAAGGGAAAATGATTGTTAATCAAATAATTTAATTAAACAGAAAAGGAAAAGGAGAAAAGGGAAAAAAAAACACACACACACATACAAAAGCAAAGGCCATATGGAAGCACAGAGAAAAGCGGTTACTCTCTACTTCCTACCAACAAGTGATGCTTGACCACATCCTTGAAGCAGGGCCTCAATACATGTATCCATTGTTTGGGAGGACAGATGTTTTCACAATGAGAGCCCATGCCTCCCCTCTTCTTCCTTTTTTCCACCTTTCATTGCTGAGTATGACATCATATGTCATGGAATATCCCTTTGGTCGGTTTAGGTCAGCTGCTCTGGTGATGCCCCCTCCCCACCTCTGGCCTTCCCCTAGCTTGCTGGCTCTTGGGGGGTTAGAGGGAGTGAGTCCTGGTGCTGTGCCAATATTATTCAGCAGTAGACAAAACACTGGTGTGGTACCAATGCTGTTCTAGCTACAAGTGCAGGGCACAGCACTGTATGGACTGCTGCAGGGAAGGTAAACTCCATCCCAGCCAGACCCAGTATACGTGGAGCTCAGCATTTTCCAAAAGCCCAGCTGGAGTGAGCCTTTCAAAGTATATTAGAAAAAATAGTTGGAAGCTATTAATTAAACTATGTATGAGGATGAGCAAGAAAAATAGGATCAAGACTCACCAGACATAATGAGGGCATTAAGATGACAAAAATCTAATTCAATGTCCCTTCTCCCTCCCCCTCCCCCATTTTTTAATGATAACCTAGTATGACTATAGAGCTGGATAACTAAGAGGAGTTGGATATAGAACTGAGCTTTCCACTTCTTTCCAAAGTGAAAGAAATGGATACTGTCAAGGCAACAGATCATTGTTATTGCTGAATTGTGAAAAGACCTGCCCATGGAATCACAGAGCCAATATCAAATTTTGAATGTTTTTCTTCATTTTAAAGTCATTCTATAGTGGGTGTAGTGTCTGTTTTTGGGGAAAAGTAACTTGAGCAACATGTCTGTTAGATGAACACTTTATAAAGTGAAGAGCATGTTTTAAAAGAAGCAATAATTAAGGACATCAAAGGTCTTAAAAACTAGATAAAAAGTGACAACATTTTATCAAAATAGAAATTTGTAAGCCTACCCTAACACCTTCTTCTTTAGTATTGTGAATTATTTCCTAGACAAAGGAGATTTAGGACACCTACGAATTGCAGTAAAACACTATATGACGTTCCTATTAGTTAAATTTAAGAATGGGGATAGTAAAAATAATAAAAAAAAATGTCAGGAAAGGAACTGGTTAAAAAAGTGAGATAGCTGTATTTGTGACATATAACAGAGGGATGTTATTGTCAGACTTCCTCTGGAGAAGGTAGTTGAATGCTGTCCTTTTGTTAATGATCTATGTGTTCAATGGTTAGAACATAAATGAATTTTGATGATGGTATGAATTGGGTAAGCATCATTAACACAGAAGAGGGTCATAATATGACACTGGCCAAACTGGATGACTTTGAGAACTGTGATAACAGAAATTGGATGGAGTTTAAAGTATGAAGTACAAGGGTTTCCTAAAGATTTTCTGCTATGATATCAGATCTCACCACTAGAACAGACAAAAGAAAAGAGCTCTTTGCTTGATCAAAGAATGATACCGGTAACCAAAATGATGCAGCTCTAAAGAAAGAAAATTCAAGTCTAGGTGTCAGCTGAGGAACTGCTAGCAGAGAGAAGGAAGAGGGAAGGTGACTGTATGAGGAACATCTTCACATCAGCTCTGGCAACCTGTGTTTGAGGAAGAAAACTGAAACCAGAAAAGGTGCAGAGAAAGGTTAAGAAGATGGCTGAGGGTAAACAAAAAAGTTTACCTCTGTAAGCCCAGCAAACTGAAGGCTGAGGAAATATTTTTAGAATAGTCCTGTACAGCTTATACATAGTTGTTTGAGACTGCTGGGAATGCGATTCTTCCTGTCAGATATTCCTACATCTGCTGATTTCAGTTTCTTTACTACTCACCATGGAATTTATCTGAAATTGCAGCAGCTATTCAGAGACTAGGCATGGGGAATTAAAAGAATTTAAGTAAAATAGCATATGCCTAGACACTTTCATCCTGTCTTGAACTGCCATTAGATGCATTTAAGGGGGAAAAGCTGTGGAAAGTGTGTGGGGTGATATTCTGGCTCCAGTGAAGACAATGGTGAAATTGAATGGTTATGGCTTTCCCCCAGCAGTATACCTTGTTTGAAAAAAGTAGCTTGGGGAGAAGCAGTTCATTTTTACTGTCATCTGATCTCTCCATTGTTCACATGCTTTGTTCAAATTTAGAAGTGTTAACATAACTGGTTTTTAAAGAAGAAAGCTGAGATTATAAAAGACTAATATTGTTGGAGTGAGGAAATCAGGCCAAGTTTTCTTTCTTTTTTTTTTTCTTCCTCGATCTGAACAAATAATTAACAGGAATTAGAAAAGCACAAGTTCTTAAACACACTTCCTATGGAATGAAACATTCTTAGACTATGGGAAAGAAGAGGGCTGTAATGTTGCTATATCTTTCATTGTCACTCAATAAATTTCAAAGATTATTGGAAGCAGGTTCACAGAAGACTGTTATTTGTCTTTCGAAATGCACACGAACTCTTAGGACAGTTCATCTAAATCACTTCAAAACACCCAACAGCCTGGTACTGTAGTGCAAACAGAACTATTTTATAAATCAGTCGGGAGAGCCCATTTTTTAAAAGGTATGCTACATTACTGGAGGCAAAAAGCTCTATATTTCATTATATAACAATGACAATAACTCAATTTAAGTGTATAATGACCCAAGTCAGCAATCCACAGCAACAAAAATTTAATAGGAACCTTATCTAGTTTGCTGACACGTTCTTCTCTAGAAGCCATTATAGGCTCTTCAGTATACAAAACAATTGGCTCTAATCTTTAATATTGCTAAGCAGCAGGGGGCAAATAGGCATTTTAGCACAGCTTTGTTTTTTATAAACAACATTTAATATATTCACGTACTCTTAGGCAAAGAGTTATATGTCAAATGTTTCTGAAGTTTGGTCATTAGAACATGCTCCCATGGAAGCAGAGAAGTGTGTCTGCGCTCCCGTGATGCCCTTTAAGACAGATCGGATGTCATTACGTTGCTAAGGTGGAAGGCTCTAGCGTAGGTCTCCTTCAGGAACAGCATGGTTTCTGACCATCTCCTGCCATAAATTAAAGCAAAGATAAAATGAATGGGCTCCAGAGAGCAGTTATAGAGAAAATTACTCTATTGAATAAAAAAAACAAACTTATTTTTTTCCCTCTTTCTTTGACTAGTTTTATATATACTGCATTTAAAGACTACAGGCTAATGCCTATATGAAGAAGGTCTACTTAATTTATGATAGGGAATATTATTATTGGGGTAATAGCACTGAGACAAAGACAGCAACAGATGAATAAGTTGCCAGAAGAAAACTCTATTTACATCTCTGTCTTTGGTCTTCAAAATGCAGCCATTGTATTCAGTTAAATGCCATGTGTTACTTTCGAGTCAGAATGTCAGAAGACATTAGCTATAAATATGTTTTTGTTGATTTTGATACCACTGCAATGCTCTAATAGTATATATCTGCCCTTCACTAAGGAAAGGTGTAAACTAGCATGCAAAAAAATCTAGTATTTGCCTGAAATGAAAAATTTTATACAGAAGGCTCTGCCTTTGTCATTGGGTCCAGTCTCCTGAAATCATAGGTTACTGATTTGTAGTTCAGAAGGCTGTGCAGCACATCTGTCTCATATCCATCTTTGCACTCTGACCCACAAAATTTTTCCCAATATCCCTTAATACACTGAAAGGCAATAGTAAAAGGGTGGTGGAGGAAGGTACTAAAGGAGGTATCCCTAAAAGAAAAATGAGAAAAAAGAGTGTATGAACTGAAATGGGCTGTGATGAAGGAAATATTTGAGGGATTCAGGTGAGAAATACTGGGAAATCTGGAGATAAGAAATGGAGAGGGAAGGTGTGTGGGAATGCTCATGGGCATCCAACCTTGACTAAATCACGTTTGCCACAGGGTAGTCACAAGTCTGGACAAACGTTGCACCTTACCTGACCTGTGGGGTGAAGTTTCTTTTACTTTGGATGTCTGTGATGTAAACCACTAGAACTGAGTTAGTCAGTCTAATCTCACTTTATCCTAATGGAGAGAAATAGGCAGTTTTAAAACAAGACTGGTTTCTAATGTTTACTTTAGGATGAGATGTATTAGGCCATGCAAGTACCTGCTTCTCTCCATTGAGTTCTGTGTATTTTTGGTTTAGTTTTTATTTTCATTAATATATGAGAAACAGATTCTGCTAGTATGGACATTTTCTGTCAGAAAACATATTACAAGGCACATCCTCCTTATCCAAATAGTGTAGGCATAGAGCAATCCTTCCATGGCTAATGATATGGTTGTGTATGATAAATGCTGTCAGTGCTCTTTTGTGAAGGCTGTTTGCCTTCTCCCTTCTCTTGATTGTTCAGCCAGCAGAATGAGTTCAAAAGGCTTGTGTTTATGTAGCTAGTGGTGAAGGGAACAGAAACCCAGGAACTTTGTGAAAAATCATCCTGCAGAATGCGGATTTTTGAAGTTTCATACCATTATATTATGTTATTCTTTTCAGTGACTGCTGACAACATCCTATTTAGTATTTCCAATCTTTTCTAGTGTTTCTTTTCTACATAATTTGTGGGACCTTCTTTTTATTTTATTTTTTTTAACTACTGAATAGTCATCTGACACCTTGTGAAATGGGACCTGAGTACTAATGAAGTTGAAAGAGTGTGTCATCCAAAGGTGCTTTTTGACAAGACAACTGTGCTGCTCCAGCAGCTTGCAGCTGCCAAAAGGGCCAATTCTTACCTAGCATTCCCACACTCCATCCCATTTTGTCACTTCATTCTGAATATTATATAGCCAAATCTGACTTAGCAAAAGCACAAACACACAAAGGAAAAAAAAAAAAAAAAGTAGAAGAAGAAAAAAAGAAGTCATAGAGCACCAAGGCTACTGAAATTGAGGAGTCAGGACTCTGTGTGCAGGAAGGAGGAGGGTGAACAGTTCCCTTTGTCAGCCATATACTGCTTTCTGTCTTACCTGAGGGTGATGAGGTCTTCTCTTATGTGACGAATATACCCAGGCATCTGAAGAAATGCAAAAAAAGCTGCAGTGAGCAAGGAATGATAAAGTTTACTCAGAATCTAGCCCAAGGAGGTGAGTTTCATTGCACAGAGTCCTGAGGTAGGACTTGTCCCACGATGCTGATGCTGGGGACACTGGGGACTTACAGGAGTTGAGGCAAGGCGGCTAAGGCACTTTGCAGTTTTAGCTGTGTGAGCAGGAGGAGGCCTAAAGGCTGAACTTAATGTTTTGCATCAGGTTTATAACATAAGGTAAATGTTTGAAAGAAAGAAGTGCAGAGGTGTTTTGGAGTTTGCATTCACATTCTGATGAAACCAATTCCACTGAGTTTCCTTCGGCTATTTTTCTGATTTCTCAGTGGGGACCCTCAGAGGTTAGGAAAAAGCCCAGGTAAAGCATTTTCACTTCTAAAATATAGCTTTGTACTGGCACTAGGCCTTTGAGTTACCCTTAGCTATTACTCCCTGTGTTTAGTAAGAAAAAGTGTTTTACGTGCACTAAAATGCCTAAGAAGTTGTTCCACTTCCCCACAATGAAGCTACTTTTATTCTCAGTAAAATGTCTTTAGATTTCTGGAAGCATTTAACACTTTTTACTTGCTTTTCTTTTCCATTAAGAAAAGTAGCAGGGTCCAGCACCCCTGAAGAGGAGGTGAACCTGTGGTTGATAGCGATCTCTTAGCTGTTGTGTGGTGAAGTGTGAACTCATCTTGCCTCACTAAGGAAACTTTGACAGAGTCACCATCTCCCTGTAGTGGTCATTAGGACACAGAATGATTTTTGAGGATTTGAGAAAGAAAAAAATATGTTAGGGTAAGTGTTACTGATTTTATCATTGCTGGCTTTATATGTGGCTGCTGTTTTATTTTTTACCAGCCAATAGGAACATTTCTAGTTCCTTTAAGAGCAAAAGGGGTATAAGGAAATGTCTGTCATGAAGTGAAATAGTAGGCTCAGAGAACCTGCTGTTGTTTATTCCTCTTAGAATTTATTCATTGTCTTTCCCATTCTTTTTGGATTTCAGAGGCTTATTTAAAAACAAACAAACAAACAAAAACCAACTAAAAAAACAAGACATTTGAATGCTGAGCTGTGCTAAAGCATGCACACTGTACATCTGGTGGATTGTACATCTCTCCTCACACAAATTGGGCAACAGGGCATTCTCCAAAATGGTATTATACCACATAATATGATTTGAATTGTATCTTAGTAGAGATTTCAGACTCTCATTTTTATAGTAATGTCTTCATTTAGAGATGTTTATTTTTCAAACTTTCACCTTAGCATTGCTCAGAAAGTTTTACCTGCATTTCTCTATGTTATATGAATGCAGTCTGTACCATGAAATATGGTATAAAGCCAGAATCCTTTCATTGATTCAGATAACTGATCATTCCTCCTGTATAGAATCATTTGAGGGTATACTATCCAGTTCTTCATTATCTATAAAAACAGAAATTCAAGAAGACTAAATGATTATGTAATGATGATTAAACACCAAAGCCTTTCTCTAACAGAGAAATGAAGTATGAACTAATTACTACTGTTTGCTAGTAAAGATCGATCCATTTATCATTTCACTTTCTGTAATGGTAAAAGCTTCCCCCCCAACCCCCCAGTTTTTAACAAAGTGGAACTCTTAAGGTCTTTTCAATATTTTAAGTTTAAGATAAAGGCCACATCACTTATTGGGGCTCAAGAAGTCTCAATTAAACTGTGATGACCTGAGAAGTAATTCTGCCACAACTACCTTAGTGCTTTTAACTTGTGTCAGTGCAAAGTAACATGCTAAAAGTTTAATGCTAAACCTTAAACACATCAAAATTCAATCTTCTTCGCTGAGAAGTAAGCCAACAGTTATGACTTTAAAACAGTGAAAGCATTCACTTCATTGACTAGATTGGCTCAGTTGACAGAGTAACTCATGAAGCCACTGAAATTTGGTCATGCTTCATCAAATGCTGGAGTTTCATCATTCTTCTCTGGTATCCTGCGAAGAGCAGGGGAAAATTGCATTTAACTCAAAGGATGTCCCATGCCCAATGGTTTAAATGTGGAGATAAATCTGCATTCCTCTTCTTGCTTTGAATTTCATTTTAGGCATCAGCCATAGGATAGCAATAGCATTATCATGTGGGTAGCAGTTGAATTAGATAATACACTCTCACTTTTGTTCAAGACAGGACATTTCTTTTTAAAATAGGATACAGAATAGATAGTAAGACCTTTGATAGCCATGTCAAATTCCAATTTTTATTTTCTTGGGCCGACTGTCTCATGCTACTATCATTTTTGCTTCAGACACAACTTTCCCATACTTGGATGACGATAAACTTGGCTCTTGAGTTCTGCTTTGCAATGCTGTGACAGGCCTCATGCAGCTGAGGGGGAACGGATTGCACAGAACATTCAAAATGTCTGAAGCAAAAAAAAAAAGTCTGTGGTCTTTCTTGGCTAGTAAAATTCCACTGGAGAGAACTGCAACAGGACATCCTAAGGAAAACAAATAGATGAACAAATCCAGTACAATGAACCCTGAAAAACTGTGTCTTGAGCAGCAAGACTGGGCCCCAGGGTTGAGAATACACAGACAATCCCTATACTTTCTTACTATAAGATGCCTCATTTCTTGTCTGGTTTGCACCTTGTCTGAATGGTGCTGTTGGCCCCAAAGTACAGGCAAACATCAGACTGCTTTTGTCCCCAAACACCTGCAAGCTAAGGCTGAAACTCTTTCAACAGATGATTTTTGTTTATCCAGGCAGTTACAGAGGAAGAAGATTGTAAGCAAGTAGATCAGATGATTAGCATGAAGTGTTTGCTCTCAAAATGGCAAATGTGACACATGAAATGTGCTTCTTGCAACCCCACTAGGAGATTCAGAACTTTACCAGAGACAAATAATGAAGCCAGTTCTAGTACTTTCCTTTTCTTCTGTGGAGCTGTAGCATCCGATCATTTCTATTGAACTGACCTTTGGAAAAATGTAACAGGGTAAATGACAAACTGCCTGCCAGCTTGAAATTTTGCAGTAAAAGGAAAATTTCTGATCAAAATTTCACTAGAACACTTTATACCTCTTTTCATAGCCTTTGAAATCTTCAATAAAAATGTTTACTGCTGCCACTGCTGATGAAGGCATATAAAAAAGAGTTTTACAGTGTTTTTCTCAGTATTTCTCCTTTTTATTTTGAATTTTATTGAATTCAAACAAGGATGAATGTACAGACAAGTCCAAACCAAAAGGATGTTATTATTTTTTGTAGCTACTCTTTCTGAATGACTGGAGATTTTTGTCAAAATTTGTAGTTTCATTGTTCTGAAATGACAAATGAATGGGCTGATAAGATGTAAAAGCTTAGGGAGGACACTTGTAGAAATTGCTCAACTCATTACACAGTTGTATTCCTTGCTATGTTTAGTATTGTTAGAGCAGAAAAAAGGAAAGCAATAGTCTTGTAGTCTGTTTCTCTGCTGTTGTCTGGTAGGTATATGTCCTTTCTCTATAGGCAAGTTAGGAAGTTTCTTGGTTTTGCCTTTTCTTTCCTTCTCTGTCCTTTCTACTCCCTTGACCTTTTCCTCTGCTGTTGCCAACTGGATCTGACAGTGATCTTGATAACGTACATTTTTTATAAGATGTTCAATTTAAGTTTAAAATTAAATCTTTTCTCTTACATTTTAAATAAAAGATCTTCACTCTTACATTTTGGTTCTCTGGACAGCTGAAATTCATTGCTCCATAAATCTGTACAATTGCGGCCACCATAAGGTGCTTCTTACTCCTCTCTTCATGGTACAGATTTTATGATTTTGCAATCCACAATTTGTACTGCAGCTGTAGAAAACACCTTTTATTACCTTGATTTTGTGAAAACATCTTTACAATCAATTCTTTCTCAATCATTATTTCCCCCCCTCAAAAAAAAAAAAAAAAAGTTTCAGCGGTTTGTCTGATAGTCTTATCATTAGATTGCCTGGAGTCCCAGGTGGTTTCATAGTTTAGTTCCCAGGTCCAGTTGTGTCCCACATGCTCTTTCTGCTCCATGGAACATCCCCATTCATTCTGTGCCTCTCCATTCAAAGAAAACCCAAGAAGGTAAATATAAAGTTTCCTGGTGTGGATGATCAGAAGATAGGGACTGCTGGGTACATTGTGAGTTACTTTTGTTCCAAAGTAGCAACAGTCTTGTTGGCTTTAAAACAAATTTGCATGTTGTTGAAATAGTTGAAATGTTCTCGTGTTCCCCCAAAAAGACTGGAGAAAGAATGGGGGAAGTAGCAGTGAGTTCCAGCATTGCAACAGATCAGTTGGGCTGCCTCAGGGGAGGTCTTTTTCATTCATCACAGGCAGATAATGATGTGAAAAGACACTATTCCTACTATATTGTAGTGTCTCTTTGTTAAAGCAATTATTTATAGCATATTACATCTACAATTCCTCATTACTGTTGTGAGGACTGACTTTCAGTGTCCTCCAAGAGACTCTTTCTCCTTGCGAGCATATGCTTCTTATCCCTTTTCAGTTTAGGTACATACAAGGAAAAAGGCCAAACAATTGCAGGTCTCTGTCTTTGTCAGACACATGTTCACAAGAGGACAGTGAGGCTATATCCTCTGGAAAAAGTAATGAAAAACAACAACAACAAAATCTTCTGTTTTCAGGATAATTGATTTTCATGCATTTAAATGTACAGTCTATAAAGGGCTGATTTACCATGTTATAGAATATTAACCATTTTCCATCAACCTTATCCTCCAGTTATGATTATATTTTGCATGTAGAACTGAGTATTCAGCTGGGTGCAAAGCTATGGAAGCAAATTTTCCTATTTCTAATTGCACTGTTTGCTTCAGTTGCTCTTGTAATAGTATTTTGATTCAGCTGAACATGCAGTTTATCCTGCATGTTTAACATAAACGCCCTGAAAATTTAGCTCATATATATATACATATATTTGCTGGGTTTTACAATGATCAGATTCTTGACTCTAAAATGTCAGCAGGGATAAAAGAAATAATTATATAATTTAGGTTTGCTAGAATCCTTGTAATTATTTTATTTCATAAGAAATCCAAGGCAACAAACAGTTCAAGGGAAAAGACCATTGCAGTAATAGAGAACAAGAAGTCACTGATCAAAGTTTAGAACCAAATTTCAAATGGTAGAAAATAAAACATTTTAAATCACTTTTTCCTATTCCTTCAAACACTATAAAGTCAGACGCCTGACACTCAGAAAAATTCAAAAGGCACTAATGCATGCAACTATTTCCTGTATAGGATCTAGGAGTAGACATTTCTTATCATACACAGTTTTCACTGTGTACAAAACCCAATAATTCTAGTAGAAAAATAGTACTATTAAATAGTACTATTTCACTGTTATGACCCTCAGCTTCTGGATAAGCCTTGATGGTTACTGTAAAACTGCCTACGAGGAAGTATATTATTATCTCCTAGTGCATGTATGAATTTTCTTATAATTGCTGAGGATGCTGCTTTCTGCGCTTGCTTCACAAAAAGGGCTGGGGGGAGCAGCCGCAGCTCCAGGCAGCATCTGGGAGCCACGGGATGCTGCCATAGCCCTTGACACTGGCTCCCCACTCTCCTCATCAGGGCAATGTGGCTGCCACAGCGCCTTGGAGAGATGGGGTTTTACAGCTGCTTGCTGCAGACAGGGCGGCACGGGCATTCCTGTGAATCTGGACAACACCCTTTTTATAGGGTGAAATCCTATCCTTATGAAATCAATGGGATATTTGCCATCGACACTGACGGGGCCAGGGTTTACTCCCAGCAGTTCTTCATTGTAATCTGAGATGGGCAGGCAGGCATCACTGGGAATGTGGAAAAAAATCCCTCAACTTGCACCAGTTTGTTCCTGCTGGGCCCAGTTTTCCATTGTTTTGAATATGGGGTTTTATTTTTTACTGTGCCCAAAGCTTGGCAACCTGGAAATTAGGATTTACTCTTCATCCCCTCCAGGCACCAGCTGAAATTGCTGAGGGAGCCTTTAACTCAGGCTGCTTTCCAATGCTGACTGTAACCCACACTTCCACTCGTGTTTTTCCTTCCCCAAAGCCTTTTGGCCCCACTCAGCTGTTTGTTTGCAAGGTGGTGCACAAACAAGCTGGGGGTTTTCCCCCCTAATTCCTCAGCACTGAAGCTCTGCTCCCCTTGGGTAACGGGGAGGCTGCAAGGTCTGTGGGTGTTGCAAGAACCAGGATGGGGTTTTGAAGAGCAGAGCACGGCACATCTGTTGTTTCTCAGATTAGAATTGAGCCCCTAATAGTTGAATAGTGGTCTGACAATTTGCAAGTTGGATTTATAAATCTGCCCTTGTAAGAGGCTGAGTTATAAACGTGCCATGCAATTTATAGAGCCTGCCAGCGAATCTTAATGGCAAACTCTTGATTTATGCACCGTCCTTTTAAACAGTGATTTTTAGTTTGTTTTTTTATTAAAGTATTTCAGTACGTGGTAAGTCAGGGAAAAAATTTCCATATCCTACATGGGATTAGCAAATCTTAAATCAGATCTATAAGTCCTACAACAGATTTACAAATCATACCAATAAATCCAAAATAAAACCTCACTTTTTTCTTTCTTTTTTTTTTTCTTTTTCTCCTTTGGCTTTCAAATCCTGATTTTGCAGCTGGTTGGTAAGGAAGTGATTTATAAAGCATGAATTTAAAGCTCAACTGTCAGCATGATCAACTCTGAGAGCTTTGGCTCTCACATTTTATCTGAGTGCTTTGATTTACAAGCTGTAGTCAGGCTTTCTCTATCGCGGATTTTCTCCTGAAACTTGGATTTGTTTATTATGAGATCTACAAAAGGTTAAACTCTCTGTATGCCACAGTTCGACTGGCCTGGCAGTGTTATGGAAAAGGTGATACCTAATCAGATTGCAGCTGGCAAAAGTGCCCTGCATAACATTTGGTTGTCAGAGAAAACAAACAGCAGCTGAGCAATAAATTCTTGAAATGTTAATAAGCTGAGATCCCTGGCTCTTTCTTCTTGCCTGTGTCTGTAAGGCACAATGCACACCTTCAAAAACTACAGGAATTAAGGTGTAGGTCCTCATGTTGCAGTGTGCTTGTTTAAGTTCCACTGGACGTGAGATTAAACATAGGTTACAGGCCTTTCTGCGTGTGGATGGACTTAAGCACATGCTTAAGCTTGTGCTTGAGTACCTTGCTGAACAGGACTGTATTTGATATCTGATTCTTTTCCAGATTTAAGGTCAGTTTTTCTTTCTAACTCATGTCAATAGCTGGCTTTGAAATTCATGAAAATAAAAATGCCAGGCAATTAAAACTACATAATTACTGAATGCATTCTGGAAACTGAGATCAATGTAATATGCTATCTCCTTCCCAGGGATAAAAACAAAACACGAAAACACCAACAATTGAAAGCAGCTTCAGTGACAAAAGGATATTTAATTTAGAGAATATTTATGTGAATTTGTTTCTGCTTGACAGATTAGCTACCACTAATCAGATAAGTAATTTAAAAATCACTTTCTATACTCCAGTGTTCACTTTAAGTACCCATTTTTTTCTTTATTGATAATCCAGCTTTTCTTTATCTCATGTAACATGTTTTCCTTCTACCTACTCTTCACCTCCCCTTTATTGATTTAATACCAAGAATCTTTTCACATTACAGAATCTGGCAAATAGCGTGTAAGGGGTCTGCATCACCACTACTGTTTGGATTTGCTTGCTGACATGTGCATGCAAACCTTGTAGTTCAGTAAATGGGTGTTTCACTCAAATTCTCTGAGAGGTCAGTTTTGTTATCATTTGAGCTCCTTGAGAACCTCTGAGCATCTGAAGCCAGTAGACGCAGTGGCAGCAGAGTTATAATTTAAAGTCTAGACCCATGTTAATACTCTTGTCATTTAATTAAGTAGATCAGTATTTGTCTAAACTCAAAAGCAAAATCTTAGTTGTACTCTAGAGGTTCAAAATACAAATGTTTAAGATCATATATTAAGTGGTGGAAAATAAGTGAACCCATAAAAAAATTGGAAGCTGGTTTAATACTATAAAATGAGGTTATTTTAAATTTCTGTATTATCTTCCTAATATGACTATTTTGCCTGGTTTTGAAGCAGTTATTGCCTCTTGTTAAAATTTAATTAGGACCAGCTATTTTACACACAAAAGTATTTGTATCACAAAAGCATGTACCTGCCAAATCCAAATGATACTAACTGCAGCTGTCAGAAAGGTGTTTAACTAGGGCTGAATGTCGCTGGGTTATTGCTTGTTTAGTCTAGCATTCCCTTCAAGGCACAAAGCAGGCAGGGGGACAGCCAGCCAGTGCTGCTCTGTACTCTGACCTAGTTACTCCTAGAGCTGTTTTAGTACTTTCATATGTTCAAGACACAGCTGACACGTTAAAGCAGAACCTGTGAAAAAAACAGCAAGTCCTATGTTATTTTCTGGTGAGTTTGCCAAAACTCCTTACAAAGTACTCCTTGAAAGATGGTTCTGGTACAGCCGATCACACAACTTTTAGTGTGATAAATGTTGTGATTTGTCAGACAGCCACCTGGATTCGAGGAGATGAGAACCAACGTGCTGGTGCCTACTGATTACACAGTGATTATCTAAATCCTTGCTTGTTGTTGGAAGCTGTTTACCGAGCACAGCAGCCCATCAAGAAGAGACTTCCCAATCTGAACAAATAAATTGAGTAATCCTAATAGCAAACAAAGTGTTACAGAAATAATGAAAAACTCCAAGGGGGGTGGGGACTGGAGTGTGAATGAAAACTTTGTCAGTACATATCATCCTCACTAGTGCTTGTTAAATTTTCAGGGGCCAGGCACAATTGTAACTTTATGGCAGGGCAGCAGGTTATACTGATAACAAGATATTACATAAAGATAAACATAATTACAATCATGGGTCTGCGCCTTTTTTTTTTAAACCTATTTATGGTAGTAGCACAGTTTTAATAATGCATGGGGTTGTTCCAGAATAAATAAGTATCTATTACTGCTCAGGAAAACTGTATTTTATTTTATTCATGCTTGGTTTTACCCAAGCATATCAAAACTACCTCAAGGAGAGCTACAGGATTGGAAGAGCCATTTGATCTTTTATGAAAAGGAAAACAAGAATTCAAAAATATGCATTGTGGCTTCTGTGGTTCTAACAAATCAAAATAAATTTCATATAGAAAATGGCATAAATATATTTGCTATTCTACCTTGGAGTAATGGACACTGAAATCTACTCAAAGCTTATACATCTACAAAATTGATAAGTAGAATGTATGTATTATTATTGCAAATGGCATACATGCATACATCAAGGACGTTTTATGTTTTAGTTTTTATTTTATTTTATTTTCAACTACAGATCAAAATTTTCCTTGAAAATCCTCTTGGGTAAACCAGTTATTGCAGACATTGGAGATTTTGTAGGAACAATGGCGTAGTAAAGAAATTGAAGTGAAAGGTCTCTTCTACATTGTCCTGTATTGCGCTGGAGGAGGACTGAGCATCTGAAGCCAGTAGACGCAGGGACCTTCTGTGAAGTGCCATCCTATGGCATCCAGGAATAACATTTTAGGCCATATTAAAGAGCTCAGGGGATGGACATTTTATAGCCTGAATTTAAAGTGTAACTTGAACAGCCCAGAGCTTGATTTCCCAATTGTATGTTGGGATTGATCCTGATTTGTACTGAAGTAAACGGGTACAGATTGAAGATCATGGTGTAAACAATATATGTGTACTTTTCTTGGAAAATTCTGTTTTTTTCCTTTAAAAACATGTTAATACTTATTTCAGGTTACTCCGATGTGACTCACAATGTCTCAGTTTATCTAACCAAATCAAGAGATTTCAACCTGGGAGAACTTAATGTTAAAAAGTGTATTTTTAAAATTTTAAAAGTGTATTTTTGTATTTTAAAAAGTGTATATTACATTTATTTATTTATTTATTTTACTATTTATTTATTTTTTACTATTTTTATGCTAGTGCTACTGTAGGTTTCTCATCAGTTGAAGCTCAAATAATTCACACCTTGTTCTTCTCAACATCCTCAATGCTGCCTGTACTGAAGCACGGTTCACTTCAGGAACTTGTCATGGCACAAAAAGGGAAACTGTTACTGGAAAGCAGTTCAGAAGAAGCTTTGGGAAAATGGGGGTGTTTGGCTTTTTAAAATACAGCTCTTATGAAGTGCTGTGACAACTTACAAGGATCTGATTGAAGCTTTTTTTCAGGGAAAACATCTCAGCAGTCCTAGAAGCAAGTGTTTTACTTCAGTTCAACATTCAGTCTTTAACTAAACATTTTCTTTTTCTGATTTGCTTTTATGTGATTGATATCTTTATTTTTATTTACTTTTTTTCCCCTCCAAAGACATCAAAATTGGAAATAAGAAAAACTGGAGATAACCCTCATTCCCACATGTACCACCATTTTTGATGGGGGAGAAGAAAAATTTTGGTCTGTTCTTTCCATCAGCCTAATACACAATTTTGCAGCTGTGTTAGTGCACAAACATATACAGATATGAAGAGCCCTAGTTCGCTGATATGCTCAAGGAGGCTCCAAGCATTAAAGATAAGCTGTTGCATTTTACTCTGCTATAAAACACTGACAAACATTTCTCAGCACAATAAAAAGAGAGATGAGTAAATGTGGTTTGTATTTAATATTTGAGGTTTCCAGCTTGTTCTGGACAGGAAATAGAGAACAATAAGCTGTTGCTGTGTGTTCTCACTGTTTCCCAAACCTACCTCCACACTCTCACTGAGAAAGAAGTGAAGGAAAAAAGAAAGCTCTTCCTTCTGGGTAACTTGAAGACGCAAAGGCTTCATAGTGAGACAAGAGAATAGTAACCCTCTATACTATCTTCTCTGTGTAAGGAGAACAAAGACTGTTTTCCTGGCCTTTTGCCTTGTCTCCCCCCTTTTCTCCCTGGGTGGTGGAAATCATCCAGCTCACAGCAGTCCCTGGTTGTGGGGAGAAAACACTCTGACTTCTTTCTGTGTTAAGTCTCTTGGGAATTAGTCTCAGATTCGATAGGGATTCTCTGTTCCTCAGAAAAAATGCATGGTATTGGAGCGAGTTTGCAAATGCGCTGGCTTACAGAGTTTGAAATGATTGTTAACCTTTCATGGGAAGTCCTGAAGGAGAAATGAAGGTAACTTTACAAACCCATAAAGATCTTAACAGCTCCTTCCATGAGTTCTCATATCAGAGCAGATTTAAAGAACAGAGAGACTCCTGATGGGATAAACTTTTTAAAAAAATGTCTTTGAATTACAGGTCAGGCTTTGCTTTTTAACAATGAAAGAGATGTAGGAGCAGGTATTGACTTCACAATGATGCAGATTAGGTTTGTGTACTCATGCAGACACAAATGAGAATTCAAAGCCAGGCACCATCTCACAGAGGGAAGAAATGGAAAATTAAACCTCTCATTATTGCATTGGAAATTATAGGATTATATCTATCACCCATAGCATATGATAAATGTTAGAGCCAGCTTTGCTGAGTGGATTTGCAAGACTGTTTGGAAAACTAGAAATTTAGAAGTACTAGTTAAAGAAAGAAATAATAATTACAAGTTGTTCTTTATCTTTGTAATATATGTAACTAAATTATTTTCCTTTTAAAAAAGCTTTATCTCTTCAGCTTCGTTTACTGTTTAAGTTAGATTTCACAGTAGACTAAAAGAGCAACTTAATGAAGACCATATCTTTAAACATCTGCATCCATTTGATCAGCAGACCAAATCACTGCTTCCCTTAGGTGTATGTGATCTGACCCTCTTCTCACTGGCTTCACATGCAGGAGGGATTTATACTGTTTACTTTTCTATTCTTAATACTCATCTGTGCTGTCAACTTATTTAATAAACATTTAATATTAATCTAATTCAACAAGATGATATTTAGTATGAGTAAAGTTCTTTTTAAAGTTCTTTTTTTTTTTTTTTTCCTACTGCTATCATAAATTTATATGAAAAAAACAGATGAATTAGAAAAAAACACAAAAGTGGCATTCAGAGATTAGTAAAGAGCTGTCAAACACTTTTTTGACTTCTTGATGTAACAGAAAAAAGAAACTTAAATATTTTTTCACTGGCGCTTAAAAATATCTTGGAGTTAATGTATGTGTCTGAGGAAGAGAAGAATTTGACCTAAATGGTTACTTCTACCATTTTGGCTTATTATCCATTACAAATGTGAGTGCTTCCAAATATGATGGTCTATGGAGTACAGCCACATCCAGGCGAGGCGGGTGCGTTCAGGTTTCTCAGGCATTCATGATCTGTGAATGGAATGAATTGTTAAACCGTGCTAAATAAGAACAAAAGCCCTAGTGAAGTATTCCCTTACTTAGAAGCAGCTTTCTCTTTCAATCTCCTTATTCAGTTACATCATGAGATAATATGCAGGAGACATTGAGCCAGAATTGCTTTAATCGAATAAAGAAACTGAAAAGGACTTCTACCCCCGGTATCATTTTATTGAGACTAATATTGTTATTGTCTGCAGTGTCCATATCAGACAATCTGGATTGATTTAATCATTTCAGGCAAGGTTACAGAGAGTATACTCGGTATGCATCCATCAGTATATCTTTATGAAGATCAGTGCCCTCATACTGATTTACATCAGTCCAGGGCTTACCAGGTAACTTCAGACCCCAGGAGTTTCAGGGAGTTTCTGGATGACCTCTGACTGTTTCACTATTCAAGAAGCATTAAAGGGAGAATCGTTGCTTTAAAAGATGTGGTATATACTATTTCCCATGTGAAAGCTGGCTACATTTTACCAGGTGAGAGGTGGCAAGAGACTGTCACTGCCCTTGCCCTCTGTGATGGTGGTGGCAACTATACAGTCAGCACAAGACTGGACCTGTTTCTGTGCTCAGGGAACAGAGAGGGCTGCCAAGTGCTGATGACTGCCAAGGGTAAATGATTACTAGGAATGCAATGAGGTAAGGAAAAGCTTCTTGGTTTTCCCCCTCCTCTAGTACACCCATATGTGGTCAACCACGAGCTGGACTGAATACAATGTTTGAATCAAGCCAGATGCAATAACCCTTAAATCAGCCTATGACAAGGTGAGAGAGAAAGAAGAACATGGTTATTCAGGTTTGGCAGCATTGGCTTGATAGTTCCACTAAAAGTACTGCATTTTTTAAAAACATGAATGGACTGATTTAAGTCATTGCTGTAATTAGGCCTTTGGTGATAATAATTAGGGGTTCGTCAGCTGACACAGAATGGTGTTTGAGAACGTGTTCTTAGGGTCCGAATGCCAAAATGTGAGGTCTTGATTTGTGTTTCTACTTTAACAGGCTCTGTGAGGGGATTTACATCTACAAAATGTTTTCTTGGTATGCTACGTGCTTAGTCAGAAAACTAATGAGGGTGACACAAACAACAATATTTCACTCTTGCTGCTCAGTCTACCCTTGTTCAAAATATTTCTGTTGACAAAGCAGGGCAGAAATGATACCGCATGCTTATTGAGCCTCTGTGACATATCAAAAACAAAGATGAGATTGAATCTGAATGTTATCTGAACAGAACATCATCAGAAGAGATGGCCACAGGCCTTCACAATTGTCCATCTAAGTGTCTGGCTGACAATTGTAAATGGCAAATATATTCCCTGAAACACACACCAGTTCTGGAACAATTTGTGAAGGGGAACAGGTCATGAATGACTTAACTATAACTAACAGTAGCCTGTAATTATTATCTTGTTAGGCCATGCTCCTTTAAAGAGACCCCCTGAGAGAAGCAACTAAGTCAAGGGCACATCTTGCACAGATCTCCCCCTATAGAGCTCTCTGTGGGATTACCCTTGTGTTTAGCCTTGCTGTTGAAATAATCAATTACGTTCATCTTCTAATTAATGAACTAGTATCCATTTCATAGAACATGCCCATGCCATAATTATCGCAATTGTGTTACCAGTGGAGCACTCAGGGAATGAACGTGTGTGGAGTGCTAGTGAGGTTCAGTCGCAGTCTATGGGGAGGTGAGGGTAATGTTTCTTGTGAGTGGACTTTTTTTTTTTTTTTTTATGAGAAGATACAAAAGAATCTGATCAAAATGCCAATAGTGAGACAACATTTTTTTCTTGATTTAACTGTGTGTTAATCATACACATCCATATTAACCATAACCATCTCTTTTATAATCAGAATTTACTTGGGTTTTAATTCAAGCATTTATTGTATCTCAAGTCCATTCTATGAGGTAGGAAAAGTCTCTAACTCAGTGAATGTGTAGAAAGAAAAACCCCTTCGTTTTACTTCTTACTATTTGATATAATATACTGTTAAACAATTTTTTTTTGGGTGTCTAAGGTTTCAGAATTCCATGGTATCTTGAAAATCTTTAATAAAAAGTATATTAAGTGTCTGAATAGAGGCTTTATGGGGAAAGAACTAGATGGGTAGTTTGTTCACTTGGAAAGTGATACTTCCATTCAAAATGAGTTTGCCTTATAATATTTCATACCTCATATCAATTAAATTCTATATTGAAAATAGGAGGAAAAAATATATATGTAAGATCCTATTAAAGCCAAGAAGAAATGCCACAGTGAATTACTGGGGCAGTTCTTTAACTAATGTAAGTTGGCCTGAATCCACAGAATTAAGAAAGGACCTAGGTCTTTAAGTTCAGCCTTCCAGTGAATCTAAGTGTGACTCATAAATACATACATGTACATATAAATTTTCTTGTACGCTATTCAAGGATTAGTTATAAAAATGGCTTTTCTACATTCCTCCAGGAAACTAAGAATATTATACATACTTATGTCAGTGAATTGGGACATACAGCAATGGAAGGTAGTTGGGAAGATCATATAAAGTGCTCTTTGTACTTAAAAACAACTGACTAGGCTCTGAGTACATTTCTATCAAAACTGAAACACACACACACATACACACACAAACAAAAAAGCAAGGAATTAGTTTGGATTTGTTTTTGTTTTGTTTTGTGACTTTTTCCCCATTCAGTTTCATTGTTGTCTTTTGAGCACCTTAGACATAGTTTAAAATTTGCGTTTCATTTGGATATACATCTGGTATTTATCTGCACAGAACCTATTTGTTACTGATCATCTCATGGAGGGGTGTTGGTTTACACCTAATAAAATAATCCTCTATTATGTAGATGTAACAGAAAATGTCTGCTTTATATAATTAAAGTTTTAGACAAAACAAGAAAAAAATTCCATTAATAATTTATACATATGATAATCAAAGCAAGTTATCATATTCACTACTCCAGAACAGAGACAGGATGTAATAATTTTCTAGAAATTAAAGTAACTATTTTCACTTTGGCTTCCTCATGCATTTTGTGCCATGCTTCAGCCTGAAGCAACTTTTAATGGTTGCGTTATGAAACTCTCAAAGTGGCTGTAGTGAAGACACTGACAAAACGAGCAATATTGGTGTTGCCCAGTGACACTGAAAGTTATACTCAGGAAGTTATATAGATCATTACACAGTGAACTTATATCAGGTGCCAAATTATGGGATTAAAGAGAAAATACTATGCGAGCAGCTTATTCCAGAGTTTTCTTCTCCAATGTTTCTTTTATCTGTCTGTAAAATCCCTTAATTTTCTTGTAGTGACAGTGTGAATATTGAATAAATGGACCTCTGTCCTGATCTGGATGGAAATTTCCCAGTGGAAATTCAATATGGTCAGCTGTACCAATGCTTTAACCTGGTATGTATGTAGCTGTGGATGTGTAGCTGTGTTCAGCCGTAGCGCACAAACAGATGGCAGTTTAGGAAGCTGTGCTGGACTGTGCTATCCCTCTCCCCCTCAGAAATATCAGGAAAAACATTTCTCTTGAAGAGGCATGTGAGTACTCTGTATGGAGTTGTGATAAATTACAGGTGCATAGTAAATTAAATTTATGATAGTTACCTTTGACCTCCTCCTATATGCTTTACTTATTAATCTCATCTCTACTGGGATCACTTCTGTTGAACAGCTTCCAAGTTTTCCAATATTTTTAAACCAGTCTGCTAGATGTGTGCATGAATATGTTATGCATACTGAAAGAGGGAAGAAAGGTGAGTCTGAGACCTCATCAAGGAGAAATGTTTCACTGATTTGGAAAACTGAAAGAGAATGGAAGAAGAGGAGGAAAGTTACAGCTTGGAGCACGGCTAGATTAATATCAGCACATTTCATTTGCACTTCCTCTTATTGACTATATTATGTTGGTGCTTTGCCCTTTCTCAACAAATATCTAATCATGATTAGGTACAATGACCAAATCTCTTTTCCTTTCTTATCCTATTCAGGTTTCATATCTTGGGTGATAAGTCAGTGATTCAACCTCTGTGCTGCCCTCACCCATGTCCCCATACTGACACTTTCAACCTCACCATATCAGTTGTGAAAAGGGGTCTACATAAACTCACTCAGAATGTCAGCACTGGTAAATTGTACTCCTTCCTTTCATGAGCCAGTGAAGATAAAAATACTATCCCAACACCATCCATTAAATGCATTCTCTATTTATAGAGAATATATTAGAATGATACTACGGATATTGAATTTATCTTCATGAGATGGGGATGGTCTCATCAGTCATGAGTGTCACAACTAAGCAAAGACACAAGTGAATAATGAAGCCACCCTTATCGAGTACAGATGAATTCAATTTCCTCTGCACTATAATGTCATATTTGATTCAGTGAACTATAACATCTACTTTTTATTTTTTAAGTTGCCCATGGGTTCTATCTTTTTCTCATTCTCTTTCTAAAGCCATTTCTGTGATGCATTTTCCTGTTTTTATGCATCCTGCATGTCTTTTTCCTTTGTCTGACATAATGACTAAGTTGAATCACAAATGGTATACACGGAATGAGAACACTTACCACATCAGGTGTCTAAATTCCCTGTTCTTAGTAACTTTTCTGGAGGACCTACCCTTGGGAATTATGTTGATTACACTTCATGTACAGAAGTGTAGGCTACGGATAAAAGGGCTTGTTCTGGCATGTCTGTAAAGCTTTATTCTACTGTGAGTTTTGAAAAAGTATGTATGTATATGAATCTGTCCATCCCAATGGACAGAGCAGCACAAAAGAGCTAGATTGTAGGAGTGGCTTTAATGATAAGCAGACATAACTGCTTGACTCAGTGAACACAGACTAAGAAGAATAAACCAAACATGTACAATACTAAGAAGTAGTAGGGCACATGCTGAACAGTCCAGGTAAAAAAAAATCAGAAAGCAAAAGTTGGTATGGCCTCCCTCTTACCAGGAAACTTTTTAGTATGAGTAGAGCTAATTGGAAAGAGTGTTTCTCCCACCTGCATGTATCCTCTGCCTCTTTCCATGGAGAATGCCTTTGCTCGGTGCTGTCTTCCCGCCTGCTTAGGAATGTTTTCCTCCTTTTGATACAAAGAATAAACACAAATATGTTGTGTGAGCAGTGCAGCTGCTGCATTGACTCTGAGCACAGTGCTATTTTGTACCTAGACCATATATTCTGTATTGCTTTATACAGAAAAGGGCACATTAGCTCAATTTCAAGCTAATTATAGCAGTAGAAGATTCTGTGGGAATGCCTCACCAGGTTTTACCAATAAACTCCTTAGAGAAACAAGGAAACGTATTCACATTATATTTACCTAATAGATGAGATTCAGTCTATTAGATGAGATGTGAAGTAAATTAAATTCCATGGCAGGTGAACACCCTGAGGGTACTGTAGTTTATAACACTATATTAATATTCTGTAAGACCACTGCATGAGCTTAGTACAGCTAACTTCAAAATTAGCTTTACAGGCCACCTGCAGAATTTTTTTTCTGGTTGCTTTCATAGTCAGTGCTGCAATCATAGATAATTTAACATAAATATTAAGTAAATAATTGGTTCAGAATATTTCAAGGTCAGGAACATAAATCTCATTCCCATTTCATGAATACAAACCATAAAAATGCAAGGTGGTGCTTAAGTTGGCAATTTGAGTTTCCAGTGAGCCATATTCCCTTCCATGTTTGAAAAATAAGAGAGGGTCTAAACAAATTCTGCAGAAGACAGTGACAGAATGTGCAGAAGAACTATTGCAGAGAGAAGATATGATTCAGAGCTCTACATAATAAATGCTCAGGCTGATAAAATGATTGTAATGAGCACTACTAAGGTTTTAGAGTGCATTCATATAGATTTAGTGATATGGTTATAGACTGAGTTATTATTATTATTATTTTTTTTTTCCTGAAAGCATGATTTCTGAAGCTGAGCTCTGGCTGAGATAATAAGACAATGGTAGTGGGTGTGCCACTTCATGACAGTCGTGGTTACAGAATGCTTTCTAATTAGCCTTCAGAAGCTTAAAACTTGCAGGTAAGCAAGAAGTAATCATCACAATAGCTAGGCAATTTCTTAGGCAGAAAAACACATTTACATTTTGGAGGAGGTAAACTTATTTTATAATGTAGTTCTCTCTCCAGTACCAGAGCCTGGGTAGGAAATCATAAGGATCTAATCTCAGATGTCAGATTTTCAGCTGCTCCCAAAAAGTCTTGGTAGCTCATAACAGTGTTACCTGGGAAAGGGTCAGCAAGGCAGTAAGTCTGTTGTGTGCATTTTCCCAGCATCAGCAGACCCCTGTTTTTTTTTTTTTTTTTTTTTTTTTTTTTTTTTTTTTTTTTTTTTAATATACTGCTTGCAATGTTTTCTGTCTGTAATATGTGTCTGTGTAAATTCTTCCTTGATGCCCTTGTTCCTAACTTGTCCTTAAATGTAATGAACGCTTGAAAGCTTGTATTTTAATCAGAGCTTCAGAGAGTTAGTTGGTTTAATTAACCTTCCACTGCTTTCCAAATCCTTCTCAAATCATTTGGTCTCTGATATTATTGTCAAATTGTAAGAGGTGGCTGAGGAAGAAGAGCTGCAGGTGTTCCTCACAGACCAGGAGATGTCTATTAATGTAAAATTGATCTGAAGAAGTATTTTTATCAGCACTTGTTGCAGAAAAATTGTGGAGTCCACTTTCGGAGTGTGCCTCAGTCAGCTTTTACCTGTTGCGCCTGTAGCAGCATAGCAATTCCTTTAGGTTTTGTAAGATTTTTGTGTTCTTTGTATTTCAGATCATTAAATATTGAATCTCAACAAGGTGAGTTTCCTTTAAGGCGTTCTATTAAGAGATGTCTATAGAGGATACCTGCTGGCTATCCCTCTACTGCTGTAGGGTAATCTGGAGATATAAAATTGGCATAGCAGAATCTCCCTCTGGGCTTTCTTTTCAAAGGCAAGTATGCAGAGGCATTGGCTTTGGTGGGGAAGGCCATGCTTTTTATCTGCTAAGCCTGGTAGCAAAATCCACCAGAGAGAGTTAAAAAGGCACCTGAATATTTAGTAGCTTAAGCAACTGCAGGGAATGTTGCTTAGGAGTAATTGAAATGGATTAAAAAGGGGTAAAAATCCCCTGGGATCCTGACAAGAAACCTGAAACTTTTCAGTCAGAAAGGGTTTCACTGTCTTTTTTCATATGTGTAATAGGTGTTCTTTTTCCTGCATGTCCACAAGTAAGGAAGTGTCAGCATGAACTTTTAATTATTAAGTGATGTATTGATTTGAGCATGATTTCTCTCTCAAAATTGAGGTATACCTGTGTGAGGGAAGAGCTAAGAAAAATCCACATAAGAAAGTGTGAGCAAAAATCAAACTTGAAGCAGGAAGATGAAGGATAGAACATGAAGACAGAAGGATATAAAAATAAAGCAGGGATTATCTCACTTATTCTTGCACCACTGATCATTTTCTCCTCAAATTTATTGAGATACTAAGATGTGTCTTGATTGAATTTTCCTGTGTCTGCCAACATTCCTGATTTTGCACTTTGATACTATGTGGGCGCACACCTATATTAAACTTTCATGATTAAATAATTTCAGTAGGGAAAAGTCTGCTCCACTAAAGTGTATAGAAGTCTATAGCTAAAGTCTAAGGCAGACATATGAGGTAATATATAGTGTAACTTTTTATATTCTCAATTCTTCTTACTACACCCTAGAGATAGTGGGAGACAATGGAGACAATGTGTAATGAATGACAGAAAGCGCGTGTAAAAGCATTGTATGGTGAATAAAACCTTTAGTCATAAGACCAATAATAGGAGAAGAGAGAAATTAAGAAATATAAGCAAGAGAGACAAAATATCTAGCAGAACAAATGGATATAATCATTTTCAAACATGTCAGCTTGAATCAACTAAGGTAAACAATTGGAGTCTCAATGCATGCCTGGACTAGGCAAGTTTTGCCACTGAGTACTGTAAAATGGAAAGGAGTCATAAACTGCTGGAGAACAGAACAGGAGTATGTGTCTGACCATTTATAATCTTTTAATCAAACATGGAGCCCATAGCTGGAGTCTGGTAGCTTTGGAGACTACTTTGTCTGTGCATTCATAGACCATTCATAATGCAGTGAGCCATAAAATGCTCTCTCACTTTCTTGCTTCAGCGGTTTCAACACCTTCCTCTGGGACAAATTTCTCTAATAACAAGAGGTAATTCAATTTTGCTCTTGCTCAGTCCTAAGCAAACAGTTCTGGCTGTTGTGACTTACCACATTTGTGGAAGCTGTGCAGGGAAGATAGCGTAACAGTTAGATGCTACTGGGTGCTCTGTTAGACTGTAAATTGACTAGTGCTTGAAATCTTATGGATATAATCATTTTGAAAACCTGAAGGTATTTTTTGTTGCATGGCATGGAGGAAAACAGTCCCTGACACAATGTGCTTTCATTTATAAGTGTGCTGTAAGCATGCCTGGGACCCAAGGAGCCCTGGTTTCTGCTGTGGGAGATGGTGATCCCCATCCATGGGGCTGGGTAGTGTCAATATTTGCAGTGGTGGCAGGGTGTTTTTGATTCTGGAAGTGGGGGCAGAGGTGGATGTGCTGGCACTCCTCCTCCTGCTGTGCATGGTGGGGTGGATGCAAGGAAAAGGTAGTGATTTGGTAAAGATATGATTTAGCATAGGACTTGTTAGTGTTAGGTCAGAGGTTGGACTAAGTGATCTCAGAGGTCTCTTCCAACCTAGATGATTCTGTAATTCTGATTCTGTATCTAAAGGAGCAGCAGCACTTCCCTACCACTGCACTGCTTTTGAGATTAATGGTAAACATGTGCTGTGCTTATTTGAGATCTATTCAGCAGGTAAGTTGAGGAAAAATCTTTATTAAAACAGTTGCATTTCTTCCACAGTATTAAGGTATTGGCCAGTAGCAGTGCAATTTGGGGGAAAATTTGTCTCTTTGAGTCTTCAGCACACTGTTCTAGATTGGTTTTATACATACTTTTATGAGTTGGGAATTCATTTAATTTGTAAAACTGTCATATCTGTGAAGTATACCTTGAAATGCTTTCTTTATCCATTTCTTTAAGATCTTGTCATAAAACTGTTTCAGAGAGAAAGTGTACTTTTCTTTGCTTTTATTCATAACGAACACTTACGGACTTATATTACTGCAGGGAAAAGATGTGATTATGTCAGAGCATGAAAACAAATTTCGAAATAAAATAAAATTTTATCCTATTGTATAAGAATAAAACATTGATTTATGTGCTCTAGTTTAAAAAACAAAACAGACAAACACAAAACCCCTTCAATGGACAGATTTTCTATGCAGAATTTCTTGGGCCCTTCTTTGAAGAATCCGGTCTTTTTAGAAATTGGATACCAGGCAAAGCCAATGGTCAGGCTTGCCTTGTCAGATCAAGTGCTTTCTTCCTATAGTTATTTTTCTCTCTAGCCTACAAGTTTGAGTCTCATCCAAAGACCACATGGTGCCAAAGCTCTGGTCCTACATTGCACTGACAGGGGGTTTCCCTCTATGTGAGACTGAAAAAAACATCCTTACTGCTCCTGAGGATTTCCTGGTTTATGAGGTTCTGAATGCTTCTCTCTTTTAATTTTATTTAATGTTTTATTTATTTTTTTTTTTATTACTTCCAAAGCAGCTTTTTTTCACCTGACATGTTCCTATATTTTCCCCTTTTCTGCTCTAGATGGCAATGTAACACTTTTTCATCCACTGGGAGCCTCGTTTCTGTAAAATTTCTATTAACCTGGTAAGCTATCAATAGATTTATCTTATTATGTGTATACAGTACTAGCTTTAATGTCTTCCTTGCCACTCAGCTGTGACTCTTACTCCATCACACACATCTACTCTCCTTTGTCTTCCTTCTGTCCCCATCTCACAGGCTTCGTCTCTTGTTCTTGCCACTTTTATTCTGCTAGCTTAATGTTTTGCCAGCATCAGATTAGGCCAACTGTGTATGCAACAGCCTTTACTTCTGTCTTCTTCACCCATTTTGTGACATTTGCCCAAATCTTTCATACCCCTGTATGTTTCCACCTGTTCCTTCATGCCCAAATTAATGATTTTATACTCATCCCCTTTCTGAGTCTTTTTCTTTTTCTGGAGCAAGAATTTAATTTTTATGGAAAGCTCAGTCATGGTGCACTGATAATGGAGAAAATCATGAGTAAACTCTTCTATTTTGCCTGTGAAGTAAAATGTTCTGTACTGCCAACCTATGCTACTGAAATTAGGAATAGTCTAATAGCATATATTTTCAGTTACTTAAATTTAACTTCACTACGTCAGACTCACATTCACCTATTCTTCTGCTTTGTCTCTAAGAGTGGCCAATGATGGATGCTAAGGGAAGGAATACTAGAAAAAATGACTTATAAATTCCCTTCAGGTGGCCCTCAACATTTTAAAGACCTCTTAAACCTAAAGTTTTTTAAGTATTGTAGTTCCTGTTTGATAGAGATTTCTTTTACAAATTGTGGAGTTTGTTCTAAAATGCAATAATGTAATAAATAAGCAGGTCTTACTTTTCAGATGATTTAAATTTGATTCCTGATAATTAAATATGGTATCCCTAGCTACTGTATTATGAGAAATTTTTTTTTTTTTTAATTTTTATTTTATTTTGAGATGAAATAAAGTGAACTGTATACCATACAACAGAATTGTGCAATGATACTTTTTGTTTTGTTCATTTTTCCTTTCCTATTAGTCCCCAGTGTTCCATTCGTTTTTTTAATCTGCTGCTGAGCATGAAGATGATGTTTTCTTGGGCGATGACTGCAAGATCTTTTAAAGGGGTAATAGCTAATTTAGAACACATTAATGTGTCTACATGTTTTCCTCTCCTGTTCTTTTCTTTATATTTATTGACAGTAGATTTCATTTGGCATGTCATTACCTGTTCACTTAGTAACATGATATCTCCTCACAGTCAGTTTGCAAGTGAAGTAATTTTCAATGATCAGGAAACTTATCTCATTTAAGCTTTAACGTAGAAGAGCTTCATTGATAACCTTCCTGAAATCTGAAAGCTAAACATTTATTCTTGTTAATTTTATATCCTTTAGCTTATCCTTTAACTAGTAATTAAGTCTTAAGATCCTTGAGAGAGCCTTTTTTATTCCACAACAGCTTTGTTTAAGAGTTTAAGGTGGTGAACATTATAAATAATAAAAAATAAAATAATTAAAATGCACACACACCCTCAAAAACAACAACAACAACAAAATACAAAGAAAAACTCACTATCCTTTGGATTACACATTTATATATATATAAAAGATTCTATATAATATAATAAAATATATTTATATAAATTATATATATATACACATAGAATCTTTAAGAGAAATCCACTTTGTATGGGGTGATTTCCATAGAAGCCATGCTGGATACTCTGTTAGCTTTGCCCATGTATCAGCAGATTTGACTATACTGTAATTTCAATTAATTACATCTAAATTTAGATGCTTTTTGTCCCATCAGTTCTTTCGCTCATGACAAATTTTCAGTTCAGAAAATGGGGAAAACAACTGTGAAAGTCATGAACAGCTATTGGAGCTATTTTATTTGAACATGTGAAGGTGGACTTTGACTTGAATGAGTGCCACCACAAAAGCAGTAACATCTACTTATGAAGGGAAGAAAGGAGAATAGCAAGAAGACATATTTTTGAAAAATTAATTTAAATACAGGGAAGTATATTCAAATAGGTGGTACTAATGACACAGGAAAAAAAAAAAAAAAAACAAAACAGCAATGACAAAGAACAGTAGCAAGTGTATCAAAATCTATCTTTGTTAAGTGGTAAGGTCACTGTTGACCTTAAACATGTTCATATACCAAATCTGTGAATTAGATCAGATTTTGAAGGATAACTGTAACAGAGCACAATGGAAATGTAGGGACAAATTCAAAAAGACCAAGTCTGAGATGGGAGTCACCTGACAAAAGACATCAAGAGTAATAAGAAATCATTCTAAATATATGCAATTGGTAAGAGTAATACCAAAGAAATATGTTTCTTTCTCTTCCATGCAGTAAAACTACGAGACAAGGGTGAGAAAGCAGAATGTGATGTCCTTTTCATATCAATCTTTGTCGAAAAGGCCTCTTTGAGGGAACTTATAGCATAATTAATGCCAAGTGTAAAAGGAGGTGAGATTCAAGACTAAAATGGAAAAGAAAAGATTAGACAGTTTTAGAAAGGTTAGGTGTATTCAGATGGGATGGAGGTGAGAAACATCATCCTGGCATTTTAAAGAGTTTGAAAATGCTAGTAGTTATGCTTGAGATATGGAGGATAAGCATAGCACTGGTTATCACAGCAAGGAAACAATGAAAAACTATAAAAGGGCTTATATAGGATTTATATTTATAAAAGGAGAAAATGGGACTTTATTTAAATTTCAGTAAAATTCTGGAACAGCTTATGAAACAAGCTGTGCTACATTCACCTTGAAGATAAAAAGGAGATGTTTAACAACCAAATGGGCTTAGCAGTTAAAAATAAATAAATAAATCAAAGAAATCCCATGTCTTTGTATGATAAGATAACAAACTGCATGGGTAGGAGTGAAGCAGGAAACACATCTCTCCTTTAGATAAACCTGGTCTTCATGAAAACTCAGAAGGGAGGAGGTGAAATTGGTTGATAGAAAAATTCAGAGAGTAACTCTCTGTGGTTATTGTCTAAATAGAAACATAGACCTAGCTAGGTTTGATGGGGTCTTTCAGGTCAGATTTTATTCAAGCTTTTACTAATATTTTCAGCTTGGTGTTGACATGAAGCTGGGAGGCAGTGCAAATCCTCTGGAGGACAAAGTTGGAATTCAAAATGATCTTAATTAGATGTTTTCTAATTTAAAAAAATGAAAATCAATAGTAATATTCAGTTAGTTTGTGATAATCACCTGCAGAAATATGAGATTGGGAGTAACTGATTAAGCCACAGTCCTTCAGGAAAGTGTCTGTGAGTATAGTGATAACAACCTGAACATGAGTCAACAATGTCTTGCTCTTACACAAGGACAAACTTAGTAGTAGGATGTATAAGCAAAAGGAAGTTTGCAAATCATGTGACAATCTTTTTGCTCTGCTCAGCCTTGGTAAGGACATACTGGAGAGTTATGACTGGCCTAGAATATCTCATTTCACGATAAAGGTAAATGATAGAAGAGGCTCTTCCAAAGAAACAAATTGACACTAAGGTTGAGAGGGCTAAAAAAGTTTTCCATAAAAATGAGATGACTGAAAAAGGATGGGGTGGGCTGTCAAAGATAATGTAAGATCCTACAGCTCACCTAGCTTTGAGAGAGGGGATGGGCTGGATGACCTCGTAAGAACATTTCCAGCTTTGTTCACTGTTTCATCTTGTGCATCTCTTTCCTCTAGCTCATCTATTTTCATCACTTATGAGATGCTTGTCATCCACTTCAAGGCCTTATACTTCCTGTCCCAAATTTTCATTTCTCTAATTTACCATGGAAAGCTAAAAGAGAAGCCAATGCCATACTTGGTCCAACCCCTAGTGTTCTTTTACATTTCCAGGTCATTCACTAGGGTATTGAACGACATTGGTACCAGTGATTTTGAGGCACTTCTCCTGACAAATTCCCTGCCTTTTGTGAATGTACTGTTTGTTATAACCTATTGTTTCCTGTCTTCTAAACCATTATTTAATTCCTGAAGTCTTCCCTCTTGTGTCACCTTAATTGTGCCAGCTCTTCAGAACTGTTTCTGAAGGATCTTATATAAAGGTTTTATTTTTGAACACATGCAGCGTCATACTTACTGCAACACTTTCCTCATTGCATCCTTTAAATATCTGCTTCATGAAATTATAAAAATTGTTTCTGCCCCAGTATGTTACAGTTATTCATGTGCCCACCTGTTCTAGTTTCTATTATATTTTATGCTAATTAGCAGGCAAGGGGCTATAGAATTATCTCTGTAACCCTTAAAAAACTTGGTTTGATATTTGTCTTTTCTAATTCTGCTGGAAAATAATAAAGCTTGCAACAAGCAGAAGGACAAGCAGTAGTAGCATAACTGCTGCTGTTGGTTATTCACTGGTTTCACAATGAGTTTCTTTAGAACTCTGTGAGTATGTCCTGACCCTGGTGCTGTATTGTACATTTTTTTTATATGCTTTAAAACTTCCATTTCTACTTAATCTTGACCTTAATCAAGTTCTCCATTAAAAAAAATGGGGGGAAAGGGGGGCGGATCCAAAATACCACTCGGGTTTCAACTTCTGTTGATGAAAATAATTTAATAATTATGAAAATAATTAATTTCATATATTTTAAGTATATGAAAAGTATACGTATATAAGTATATGAAAAGTTTAAGTATATTTTTCCTGATCAGCCTGTGCTGCCAGTTTTCAGGTAGTAATTTCCCCAAAGTACAAATAAGCAGCCTAGAGAAGAGAATATGGATGTTTTTAATGGCTTTGCCTCCTCTAAGTACCTATAGTATTAACTATGTTCTCCGTAACTATATTCTTTGCTAAAAATTCAAAATCAATTGGCATTAGTTAATGAGAACCAGGTGGTGTACTAGCACTTCTTGGAACAGCATTTTTCTGTATAGTACTGCACCACAATAGGGACCTAGGTAACTGGTAAGGCTCTTAGTCATAGGAACACTTTTACTATTACTGCTTTCAATAACTCCAGGAAGAGAGAGAAGGAATTACAGTCCCTCTGAAAACAGGTAATTTTATTAAAAATAAAAAATGAATTCAGTCTGGATTCTTTCACCTGATCAGCATTGTCCACATGAAAGTGTAAAATACACAAAATGACCAAATATGAGTACATAAGGCAGAACCTGGGAGAACTGGGGCACACACAATTTTAAAGATCAATTGAATGCAAGGTGTTCTGATCTCTGGATCAGAGTATCACAAAGACACAGGGTCCCTTGGAAACTGGCTCTACATGTATAATATAATGGGTCCTTCAGCCAATGATCTTGATGGAAGAGCTCAACTTCCTAAATTCATCAGTGAATGATGACCTGATCTAACATTTCTGTTCCTTTATATTACAGATGCTGCAAGAGAAAATTAAATAGTAATAACTTCCTCTCTAAAAACTCCACTTATCTAATGAAGTTGATTCTAAATGGTACAGTGCAAATCTAAATATCTCCATGTTTTGAAGAGAAGGGAGTTACCTCTGTCCATAGTAATATATGCAAAGGGTAGTTATCATGTTCTACAATTAGATATACTTTTTTTTGCTGAACAGCAACCATGAAGTGTAAATACCAGAAGCAAAAATTATGCATCTTAGATGTTCTCTAAAAGAAAAAGTAAAGTAAAAAATTATTCATGAAACAAATACAGAACTGAGGATTGATTCTATGACTCTGCCTCTAAGGAATAACATCCTTCCTAAATGCTACACAGCAACTGAAAAGACCACCGTCCTACATCTGCTGGCCTAGGTACAGTTGAGAGTGTGATGGATTTAACATCAAAATGCTAACGTGGAATTTTGATACTTTACTGATGACTGTTGGAGTCTCTGGTATCTGATGACTTACTTTGAATTGCAGGAACTGTCCACTGATTTGGATTGCTCTAGCAATGCAAAGCAAGCATAAACTCAGCTTAACTACCCAACTAAACTAGCTTTCTGACTGCTTTACATCAAGGGACTGAAAAAAGCAGACAGACCTTCCTGGTTTGTATGCACTACCTTTGTAGGCTGGCTAATCAGAAGAAGGACAAGCATTTTAAGATTAGAGCAACTCTTTTTTTTTTTTTTTCTTCATTATTTTTTCCAGGACAACATGGTGTGATGTTTCAGTGCTCTGGTGTACTAGTAGATAATTGAAGATGAACTATTTGTAAATGGTGACATCAACTTCCTTCAGAAGTGAACTCTTGAGTGTCTTGTGTAAAGGCTCATGTTGTGCAGTTTCTTCTAAACTAGTTCTGTCCTCCACTCCTCCACTCCCCCTCCTCCCCCCAGTTCATATGTGCATTGGTATATACTGTACCACCCATCAAAGTAATTTTTAAGCTGATTTATGTTGATACATTATTAAAGATAAATATTTCAACTGATACAGAGGTTCCTCAACTTCTTTTGAACTATATTTTTAATATCTAGGAAAGTTAACGTTTCAAATCATCCCTGATCTCAGTGCCCTGGGGCTTGCATTGGATCCCCAATATTAATGAATGTAATCTGAGGAAAACATTTGTCAGAGAGAGCTGGGAAAGGGACCATGAAAAAAGTATTACATAAACTGGAGTAAAGTGGCTAGCCTTCTGATTATAAATCTAAAATATTAAAATAATGAATCCACAGAACCCCTATTAGACATCAAAGTCTGTGTCTTATTGGGGTATGCTTTTAATTTATATGCCATCTTTCAGTCCAAAAGCAAACCTGATAAATTGAACAGTGAATTCCTAACCTGATTGAAAAAACCTGACTCTGGATCGTTGTTGTCAATAGAAAGAAGACTTTGTGCAAGCTGAACTTTGCTCAAGTAGATGCCAGTGGTATAATTTAATAGCACGTTTTCAAACCTCACAACTTTTAAATGCAGAGTTAAACTTTAAAGCAGCAACTCAGTAGCCCTTGTGCTCTTTGCTCTTTTATCTTATTTCAGTTTTGTTTCAGAATTCTGCAGCAGAGGCAGCTGTAAGAAGGGGGAATTTAAGTGCTTTTGGTTGGCAAGAGTAGCCCCCTGTTAAAGCTAATAAACATGATGTCTTTTTTTACTCCCTTTTTCCATATGAGTGAGGAATGCATTGAAAAGAATATGCAGGCAGCTCATAGTTTTTATATTACCTAAAACCAAATCTCAGTTTAGGAATGTTGAAGTACTCTTCATCACATAACCATCCCTTTTCAAAAGTGAAGATTTTGTTATATTCCACCTAGAAACACATTAAGATTCCAGACCTGATGGATAACTAAAGTGGATGAAGCATGTTAAACCCCAGTAGTGAAACAAAGAATGAGAGAAAAAGCATGATTATGGAGCTAATGTGGGATTTGTGAGACTGCTTTCAATTCCCTCATCCACCACAGGCTGCCTCTCTGACCTGGAGCAAATTTGTCTCTCAGGCTTAAATTTACAAATGTGTTTAGACACATAACTGCTGCTGTTTAAGCAAAAGCATTGCCAGTGAAACTAACGGTAAGTTATTGATTGGTGCATTTGGTTCCTAGGTGTCCACTTTTGCTCTGCCAAATGGGGATGATGTTGCTCCATTAGCTTTGAACTTCTGGGAGCATAAATGGCTTATGGAGCTCTTGGGATGCTGGTAGTCCCTCTGCAGGAAGCATCAGTATATCTCATATGATTATGCCCCTGTAAGAATTCACGTTGAGCCCCTTTCTGATACCGTGTTCAGTTCAGATCAAGACATCTGAAAAAACCTATAGCAAAACCAAAACCAAAGAAGGGCAATGGAAATGATCAAAGATATTTAATAGTTTCTGTGCACAGAGAGGTTGAATAGGCTGGCATTCTTCAGCCTGAATGAGAGATGACTGAATGGGGATATGATAGCAATCAATGCAGTTGTGAATAGGGAACAATTACTGACAGTTTCTCACCATATAAGTGCTGGAGACCATCATCTCAAATTATTGGCAGTAGACTTAAATCTAACAGAGGAATTACTTTTTTTACCCAACATACAATTAAACTGCAGGACTCTTTTCCAAGGGGACTGAGGATGTTAGATGGGTTTAAAATATATAGCAGAAAAATTTCTGGATGAAAAATCCATTCTGGATTATGGAACACAAAGAAATGACCTTGAGTTCAGGATGTCCTGCAGCCTCAAACTACAAGAGGCTGTGGGAAACTGCTGCCTCCTGTTTATCCTTATATATTTTATACATGTTTGCTATTGGCCATATCAGAGAACATTCTAAGACAGACAGATATTTTACTTCACCTGACACAGCATTTCTTATGTTCTTCATTTGTAAAGGGAAACACATACAGAAAAATACAAACAATTCTGTGCAAAATATCGTATTTCATCAATTTAATGTCAGGTGATAGGTGTGGCCTTTGCTAAAAAAGCTGAGGGGAAAATTAAATGATGTTTTTGCATTCATGTTTTATCCTCTTTTCTCCTGAATGAGAGAGATTCCCCTTTAAGAGCTTGTTCTCTGTCAGTGGGTGGATTTGTCCTAGCTGTACCTTTGGACTTCGGGATTAGTGAATGTTAAACACAAGGACAACTATACTAGCAGTGGACTTGGGAATTGGCTGTGACAGCCTTCTGCCACATGCTATCTTTGCTCTGGATGAGGAGAAAACTATTCTTTTCACAAGACAGACTTCATCCTTCCCCTACCATTGCCCAGTTACTTCTGGTTAATGAAAGAAAGTAGAGCATGTTCATCTGTGGTTCTCTGTTGTGGGTAAAAGCCTGAGAGGTCAGAAAATTATCCCTATTTTTCCTACACAAGCTAGTTGGCATCACAGCCTCAGCAGAATAAAGGGTGAAGTTACTCCTTTTGGAGACAGTAGAAAAAGTGTGGATGGTTCAGTCTAGCCTTGGGTGTTTTCAGTTCTTTGCTCCTGAGCCAAACTGGAGACTTTTGGGAAAAGGTTGGTCACAGTTTGGTTGTGAATCTCACCGTGGCAATGAGCAATGCCACCTATTAGATACCAGTTGTCCTTAAAAATCTCCTTAAAAGAGAGGAAGGTATCTTCTGATTTTCTCCCAGAAATCTTCCCTGAAGATATCCTATTTGTCATAAGGCATTCTTCTAGGTGAACCAAAAGGCATGCAGCTCTCTCTGTGAGTTTTATTAACATTGTTACCATGTGGTAATAGGGCATACCCAGCAGCAAAACACAGCACTTTCCTCCCAGCAGGACTGGAATACAGCTTCCAGGCTTGCCGTAGCCCCAGCAGCCCTGAGAGTGAGGAACCGAGGTGAGACAGTTTATTTGCAAAACAGAAAGCTGTATCACCAGCAATGAACTGAAGAACAAACAGAAGACTTTACACAAATGTGACACTTGCTCTTTTCAAATTACAGCAGTTGTATTTTTACTACAGATGAAAAACAAACAAGCTGCTCTGTCTTGTCTCTCCCAGCTTGCTTAGAGACTCAGCTCAGCTTGGCTGCATGTAGATCAATTTGTTTCAAGAGATCAACATTTCCTTTTTAACCTTTCGAACTGTAAATCCCCATAGAATCCTGATGTTTTCATCAATTATATATTTTCATTTTGTACTAGTAATCGATAGCACTTCAGAACACTAATGTCATACAATATCTTTGTCTTGGGCTAGTAAGTGAATAATAACTAAATAATGCATTTCAAACAAGAGAGCAAATGAATATTCTCCCTCCAGCGCACAAAGAGACATGCAAAAAGAAATCACTGAACAATAGGACATTGATTTTTGTGGCTCCAAACTTTCCAGCTGCAGGCGGAAAAGACCAGAATAGAGCTGTAGTGCATTATCTTACTCCTGAAGTTGCACTTGGGCATGAAACTTCCAAACAGCTCCCCTTTTCCAGCATTGCTGCTGGATAAAGGCTTGGTGCAGACGAAGGTAATGCTAAGAAGTCACAGTTATGTGAATATTTGGAGAACAGAAAAAGTGCTTGCAATTCAAGCATTTTTGGCAGGGCCTTTTCAAATACTGTGTGTTCTCAGAAGACAAAGGTTTCAAACAATTCATGTTTGGAAAACAAGGCTACATCTGTACTAGCAGAGCTGGAGAGGACTGGGGAATAGCCTCAGAGTCTGGTTTGCAATCACACATGCTGTTACATTGTTAGCACAGGTTTTGTCAGAATTTTGGCTGGTGCTAAGTAACACACTCCCAAGCAGTGCTGGAGTGTACGTAGATTGGGAGTTAACGCTCTCGGCAAACAGCTTGAACATGAAATCCCTATTTTGGGTAAGAGAATTTGGCTGTGCAGATTGAAACCATGCTGTGTCAGCTGGCCTTGAGGCCAAAGAGCAGTCTATTTCTCATTTCATTTGCTAATGTAGATGAAGTCAATGGGTGTTAGATATATTTGATAATCTTGCTACCAGCAGCAGAAAGAGCATCTTGTGGCTAAAGCATTCATCTGGGACTGGAGAGAGTCAATTCCTAGATACTGCCCAGATTTTCAGTGTAACTTGAGGTCACTTGGTTCCTGTGCTTCTTTTTTGACTTATAAAATGGGGATAACAGAACTTCCTTACTTCAAGCACTGTGGAGATAACATGCAGAAAGATGTGATAAAGGGATTGTAACCTCTTTAATACAGCAAATATCTCTTCCTAGAAGTGGGTAGAAAACTGCAAAATTTGTCTGACTGAGAGTTTTCTTTCTCTCCTTTCTTTCTTTCTTTCTTTCTTTCTTTCTTTCTTTCTTTCTTTCTTTCTTTCTTTCTTTCTTTCTTTCTTTCTTTCTTTCTTTCTTTCTTTCTTTCTTTCTCTCCCTCTCTCTCTTTCTCTCTCTTTCTTTCTTTCTTTCTTCCTTTCTTCCTTTCTTTCTTTTTCTTTCTTTCTTTCTTTCTTTCTTTCTTTCTTTCTTTCTTTCTTTCTTTCTTTCTTTCTTTCTTTCTTTCTTTCTTTCTTTCTTTCTTTCTTTCTTTCTTTCTTTCTTTCCTGCCTTTCTGCCTTTCTTTCTTTCCTTTCTCTCTCTCTCACACTCTCTTTCTGTCTAGCCTGTATTCTCTCTTGCTTGTATTCTCTCTAGCTTGCTTCCTCGGCTCTCTTGCTTTTTTTCCTCCTTGGTTTCTCACTTTTTTTTTTTTTTTTTTTTTTTCTTGCTTGCTTGCTTTCTTGCTCGATTGCTTTCTTGTTTTATTACTTGCTTTCTTCCCCCATCCCCTTTTTCTCGTGAGCTCTTCCTCTCCCTCCCTCTCTTTCTTGCTTTCTTGTTTTATTGCTTGCCTTCTCCCCCTCTCTTTTTCTTGCGTTCTCTTACTCTCCCTCCCTCTCTTTCTTGCTTTCTTGTTTTCTCTCCCCCTCCCATCACCCTCAACCCATCCCTGCTGTTTGTTTCTCTAATCCAAACAGTTTAGCTCCAGCACCAAGGCCTCTGGAGACCTGGAATGTGGCTAGGTTATTTTTGTCTTCTGTGAATTCAGCCCACCAGTGTACCAGAAAGAGCTGAACCTCTGCTTTTAGTTTGTCAGAATATGTTTTGTGCCTGAAATGTTTGGAAGAAGGCAGACATATGGCATGTTCAAAATAAATTTTGTGTCACTGGAAAATTTGGAGCCAGCTGTCATTGACTAGGTAATAGAGTCTTGCACCATAATAATGATAATGAAAATCACAGTAAAGAGTAGTGAATAACTTAATTAAATATTCAGAAAAGAGGATATATTTTCCACCCTGGTTCAGGATAGTGCTTACACTTTTCTCTACTGTTAAGCACACTTAAAAACCTTTCCCAAATAAAGACTGATATCATCTAAATTTACAGTAATGAAAGGTGCTAGACACCTATTATTTTTGTAATGAGATCCAAAACAAGTATTCATTTGGATGAGTTTCTCTGCCCACACTGATATTCTGCCCAGTACTTAGTAGTGCTGCTGAAGCTTCCCCTCCCTTGGTTATAACATACTGCTTTTCATCAGTCCTGGGGTTCTTTCTCTCCTGCTTGTCTTCTCAAGTGGTAAGCTCTTCTCAAGTAAGATAAGCAAAAAGGCAGAACATTCTCAAATATGTGCTAGTGTGTTGATGTATGCACTGATAAAATTCTTCTGACAAGCAATATAAACTTGCAGGTGCCACCTTCATTTAAGCATGAATTTGCTGCATTTCTCTAAGAGGTGATAATGCATTTGAAGAAAGGGCCTCTGTCTTATTCTAGATGAAATTCTGCATCATGATATACTGCATATGCTAATATGATGACTGAGTTGATGGGAATATATGTGCTAAATATGAAGAGATTATTACACAATACTGTTTTCAATTACTTCAATGCCCTGTAACGTTCTCCTGATGCCAGCCAAATTATGGTCTCCTGTAGCAGTAGAATAAGTAAAGAGCCCTCATTTGGGAAGTTCTCAAATATACCTCTGGCATCCTTTGACTTCATTCCTTGTCATGGGAGAAGAGGTCTCCTTGTCTTGCTTTACGTGAATAGTTTCTCTGGTGACTTTGTAGCACTTTTTTTTTTTTTTTTTTTTCCTTCGGTTTCACATCATTTTACATTTTACTAAGTGACCTATTTATGAGAATGTAACAGAAGAAAATTCTATCTGTATCAAGGTATATTAAAAGTGAACAATACAAATGGCTCACTGTCTAACGCAATTTTCTAAAATCTGTCTTCTTTTCCATCCAGAAGGGTAAATATACTTTTGGCAATTAGTTACCAACAAATGTCTGAAGTTCTAGGAATGAAGAATTCTTTCTCTGATTCCATTCCATGTGTAAAGATTGCCAAGATCTAGACAAGTCCTTTTTTTTTTTTTTTTTTTTTTTTTTTTTTTTTTTTTTAATGGTCAAACAGTTAAAACATGGAGTAGCATCTTTAATTTGACTAGAAATCCATTCTTTTCCAGCTCCATGAACTTATCTCTAGTCTCTGTCAGTGTGAAAGACATCATTCTGTAACGAGTCTTTCTCAAGACTGCCCTTTAGATTGAGACAGTCCTTGTCTTCTTGTTTTTTTTTTTTTTCTCCAAAAGATCTATCTGTTCATCCTGTCACCTCAGACCCCCACACTAGCACAGGTTGGAATTGAAGATATTTTCAGACTTTCCAGACAAACTTCCTACACAAAACCCATCAAGATTTCTGTGCAGATGTGGGTAGAAGGGGGACCTGTTGAAATGGATATGCTTCTTTTAATCTTGACTACAATACAATCAGATTTTTCTATTGATCTTTGATCTGAAGTACAAAATGTCCCTTAAGCCACAGGAATTCAATGTATCTATTGAATTTTCTGTCTATCTAGCAACAGTAGAGTCAATTTTTAGAAATATATATTCACTTACTGTATCATTTTAATTATATTATTCTAGTATCTGACATACATCTTTGGTTTTCAGAAATTTGGAGAAACTTCTGTCTTCACAGGTATATGCATAGTGGAGTTACTTTTTAAGTCAAGAGTTAAATTTTATCCTCAACACTTACATGCTTTCAATACATCCTACTGATGTTACTGAAAGTCCAACTTCAGTAGGGGTTTGATCAGGCCCTAATGAAAGTTGGCATCAGCTACAAAAACCAACAAAGGACCATTTCTACAGAGAAATTAAATCAAAATATCCCCCTTCAAGAATTAGAAATGGTACCGTAGAAAGACTTTCAAGAAAACAGCTAAAATTATGTGGTTGAATATCTAACATCTCATGCAATAGGAGTTTGTAAAATTCCAGATTATCTCTAATTTATTCTCTGAACAATAGAATCATAGAATCATTTAGGTTGGAAAAGACCTCTAAGGTCATCAAGTCCAACTGTGAATAGAATTTAGAAAAGGTGAAACAGTCATGTAATTCCAAGTGAATAGCACATTTATTGTGGATATAACATCAGTGTTGCCAGTAATGAAAAATTCATGTGTTACAAGGCCAGAATAAGTAGAATCTTTTGAAATTTCTTCTTTCCCATTTAATACCTAAGCTACCAGAAACCTAAAAAGTAACTTAATTCTCCAAGTTGTTCCAGGGCCCAGGTTACTTCATCATGCACAGGCATTTGCACCCAACTCATTTTCTGTAGTAAATCAATTACTTGTGTTTATGGAGATATTCAGATGTGGGTTTAAGAATATTTAGCCCTGTGAGCATCGTGTAAGACTGAAAAATCATGAGCTTCCTGAACTCTGCATAGACTTCCAGCACTATTCCAACAGGACTTCTCTGATCACCCCTATGACATGCTTTGGCACACATAGCATATACAACACACTCCCAAACCTCTCTTTTGCCAAACCATAATGCAACCTTCCTGTCATTTCAGATATTTTGATATTAAGTAGTAATCACCAAAACAATGACATACTAGTGCAATGTGAGCACTACCCAGCATTCATAGGAGGGCTCTGTATAGATGAAGGAAAAGTTTTACCTGCTAAAAATGCAGTCAATCTGCTCCAGAAGCAATTGGGTGTGGAAAGCATGGGTGATAGCTAATAGGCTACACTTCACTTAGGGGCCAGAGATCTTTCCCTGGTCTGGACTTCAGGCTTTCTGGATGGTGATCAATAACTGTGTGATTGCACAAGTTTTTATTCTTTTCTTATGTATTGTAAAAATAAGGCAGTTTATTATTTATTTATTTATTTATTTTTTTAGAGCTTGTGTAAGCATATGTTTCATTAGTAAATTAATAGATGGTGGGTGTGAATGTTGAGTAGGAAGCATTTTTTTTTCTTCTTGATGTTTTTCAAATTCATTGTTTCTGTAAACAGGAGCTGATTTTTCTTATAATATTTATGAGCTGAAAATAACAGTGAAGTCATTGTTTAAGAGGTGAAAAGGTACAATAACAACAGCACAAACACTATATAACATTATAGATGCTGAAATGCCTGTTTTGAGAAGCAAGTTGTCTCCTGTTGGTGCTTGATTTATTATTCACATCCATTTGGGAAATGAGCCCTCAGGAGGTTGAAATATAACTATTCAGTTATTTATTTTTAGTTGGGAAAAAAGAAAAAAAAAACAACAGAGGACAAAATACTCCCACATGCAACACTGCAATGTGTTACGAAACCATCTGAAAAAAAGTTTTCTCCTTCCTTTCAAATGAGCTACATTACTGAGTGATTCTGCAAATGTCACTGCATTAGGGGAACATGGAATATTTTAGGAAGAATATATAGGTAAATAGCTGATCTGGTATTTCAACGTGTTCTGTGCACTTAAGGGACAAAATTTAATCTGTCCATGTTTTGGTCCCTGCCTGTAGTTGATGTTTTTCAATGGAGGAGGTTTAGATGGAGAAGCACAGTTTGTTCTGGGAGGAGAGGACAGCAAAAAATGGTAGACTGTTGCAATGTCTTAGCTGTAATTGCTTGAGATCAGTTATGTCAGCAATAATGTGAAATATTTTGTATCCTGTTATTGCTTCTGGAAGAAAAAAGATCTATTCTTCAAAGAGGTGAGAGCACCATCTGTGGCAGTTATGTGGGAATGAAACTTGTGAGAAGACATCATGTTTCCATCTGTTTTCAGAGAGCCTTAAATGATGTCCAAACCCACCAAATAGCTTCTGCTGTGTGAATTTGTAAAGTGTGGTTTACAATGTTTTATGGCTTCTGCATCTGAACTTATGCATGCAAGTCCAGAAAAGGACTGTCTGTTAAGTACAACCGCCTTTGATTACAGATGTGTCTGTTCTGGAGGGCACACTGCATAAAATGACTGCTGTAGCCATTGACTTTCATGTTGGCCATGTACAAGACCCTGTATATTTTGAAGCAGAGAGTGGCTAAATTGTCAAGATCTTCCACCTGTAAATGGTGGTTTAAGGGTTATCATCCTGCAAACATTATTATTATTTTTTTTAATCAGTAGTTGTTTTGTGGCGTATAAATATACTTTTTTCTTCAATGAGTTAGATTGTCTCCAACTTTTCTGACTAACTGTGTAACTTAGCACTGACCTTTGCAGTTATTTTTTGTTCTTGTTTTGCTGTCCCTTTTACCATGATGTTGTCTTTCAGGGAAGCTCAGGAGGGTGTAGCTTTTATTAATAGGGGACTTGGTTAGCCAAAGAGCACCAGAGACTATCATTTTAAAGAGAGACACCATTTATCTCTGACATTTGACAGTCGGGAAATTGTCCTTCCTCTTGGTTTTGTGGTGACAAAGAATTACTTGATAAATAAATGGAAATGAAACAGTGGAGGGTTTAATTAATTAATTAATTGATTTTGGAAGTGCACTCTGAACTTTAACAGACCAGAAAGACTAATGGCTCTGGTGGAGTCTGCCATTATTGGCAGCCTGGCTGAATGTCTGCCAAATCCAACAGGACTTCAGAGCAGGTTGCTATACAGATAATTTCTAGAGTGCATCATCTTTTAAAAGCCCATTATTATCTTGGTAGTCTTTGCTGATAAATCATGCTGTAGCTGGGCAATTCTTTAAATTAGTGCCTGTGAGCCAGTGAGTGAAAGAGTCTCCTTGGAGACACCCGTTTATCATCTTGGAGAGCACCCCCTCTGCCCAGGTGCCAGAGGCAGACGGGCTGAGTTCCAGTACAGTAGTTCTGCGCCAGCAGGAGACATCTCTCATGAGAGCAAATCCTCAGGAGAGAGATGGAGAGGTGGTTTTGAATCCTAAATCACCCGTGAATCCTTGGGAGACCCCAGTGAGAAGGCTTGCTGTGTCCTCCTCTGCATCACTGAGGCAGCCTCACAGGAGCAAGCAGAGCCAGCACTCTGTTTGGTTTCGGCAGCAAATGTTGACCAGAAGTCAGAACAGGGCTTCTCTGATTTGCTGAACTGAGGGTGTGACATCAAATTTAATTTCAATGTAATTTATTTTTTTTTAATTAAAAAAAATATATTTTTAATATATAAAAAAATATATCTCAGGTTCACATCAAAACTGAACCAACGATAAGCAGTTAGGACTGGAAGGCACATATGTTTTATGTAGGAAACCCAAAAAAGTATTTTTTAAAAATAGCTTAAAATGAACGAGAAGAATGCGTGCTAGTTTTATTGTCTTATACAGGTAAGGCAGAAAAAGAAGAGCTGAAACACTATATGGTGCTTATACCATTTTCTTTTCCTTTTCAGGGGAAAAAAAAACAAAAACAAAACAAAACTATATGAGAAAAAAAAAAAGTCAGTATAAAGGAACGTTAAGAAACAAAGAAAGGGTTGCATGAAATAACCTTCCAAACTAATGGAAATGGATCTCTTGTGATTTTAAATATATCCCAGTTCTGTGCTAATGCATGCAAAGGATGAAGGAAACAAGTTACAAATGTGTAGAGTGTCAATTTCTCAAATCAAGACAGACTAATTCATCCTAAAAGATAATTTATACCAACTAAGCTGTCTGAGGCTTTGGGGTTGAGTGTTTGGCATGTGTTTCTCTACAGCTCACACACTGGACCACAACATAGCATGTAGATGATTCATGGGCTAGAGACTTTCTGCATATAGCGGTCAGCCTGCAACTCACATGTGGGGTCCAAGGGGGATTGGCTTGGCTGCTGAACAATTTTTCACATTCCTTTGCACCTTATGTCTCAGGCTTCTTTTCGGTGGTTTCAGACTCCAACTCCTCAATAACTGAGACGATGACAATAACAATATTAATAAGGAGAATGCATTACTATTAAACAACCACTCCTTTATTTACTTTCAAAGCTGTGATTTGCCAGTACTGTATCCCCTTCTTTTCTCTTTCCCAACAGAAAAACAACAACAACAAAAAGGATGGAAGCAATGTTGCATGTCTTCATGCTGTCAGGGGTATAGGGAAACACTAAGGAGTTGTTATTATTGTTATTATTATTATATTTTTAGAATATATAATTTAATTTAATTAGTTCATGAACCTTTGCAAAAAGACTTTGGTAACAGCTCTGATTACTGATATTAAAGATCAGATGGAAAATTAACAGTATCCCCTTACACCAGTAAAAGCAGAGGCTGAACTTTTACAAGTTTGCTGCCATTAAAGTCTGTAGCATTTGAAATATCTAATAAAGTTTTAGATGATAATTCTCCCTCTGCCCTTGCTCTTTTATTTATTTATTTATTTATTTATTTTAATCCATTTTTGGTTTCCTTGGCTGTTTGACCTTCTTGAATGATCCTATAATTTACTGGGGGGTCAGAAAGTCACAGGGGCCCACATAAAACAAGACAAATGAAGATAGGGTTTCTAGCAAATTCAACACATTTCTAAAGGCCACTTCATCCTGTGCATAGCACACCAGCCTGTTTAGAAGAAGGGCAGACGGAAGCTTGCTTTATGCATATTAAAGGTGCTTTTTATACTCTTATGGGGAAAAACTTGTTTGCAAGCTTTGCATTCCAAGTTCTGTAACCAAATGCCAAGACTTTTCAGATCTGCCAAGTTCAAAATCTAAGATTTCAGGTCCACTTGCCAGCTCACATTTTACATTTGGCAGTAGAACTCTCTCCAGCCCTGCCAGTAGCTGGCCCCCAAGATGCCTCCATATGAGGTTTGGGATTTAATTTATTTATTTATTTATTTTTTCTTTTTCAAACACTATTGTTCCATAAACATGAAAGTCCAAAATTTCAGGATAAACCCAGCCTGGGCAGAATCCTTTTTTATTACTGAAAGGTCTCCAAGGCAGCACCCGCTTTGAGAAAACTTTGGAAATGGTTTGGAAATGGTATCTGACTTAGCCAAAGGAACTTATTTGTTACCTGCTGTGATATTTCTTTGTGAATACACATTTGTCAGGGGAATCCTGTTTCTTTACTTAGATAGTGCAGGATCTCTTTTTATTTCTCTCCTTACTGTGCATGCCTAATCCCCTTTATTGTTAATGAGAGTTTAATGTGTTCTTTGAATTGGAGAAAAACATTTCTATTCAACTGATAAAACAGAGCTTAAAGAGGCAGGGTGACAACACTTGGGGGGAGAGGTTGAATTGTCTGGCTGTGAGTTTAATGCTTTCCTGCCACTGGAGTGAAACTGAAAGATATAATAATATATAATAATATATACATATATACACACACATATAGATAATATTATATATATATAATGAAAACAGTTCTTGAAAGAGAGGAATCATAGAAATAGAGTGGCACAGTGGAAAAGAACTGTGAGTTGTAACTATCTTTGTGTGGGATGCATGGAGTGATTAAAATAAAATAAAAATAATATTAAAATAAACACAATAAAACCAGCAGAAACAAGACAATAGGAAAGTGATTTGCATAGATTATTCTTCCAGAGCTCATCCTTTTTCTGTGCTGTGTTCTCATTTTGATGATGACCTTCTAGACCAAATCTGGATAGCTTAAATCAAATGAATGCTTTTCCTTGTTGTGTCACCCCCTAGTAGTCCTTTCATTCAAACTTTCAGGAAATTTTGTGGCAACAAATCACTATGACATACTTATTCTTGCAATCCCCCTTGTCCATCCTTAGAGAAGAACCATGACTTAGCATATGAAGTGGATTACCTTTCACCCCAATTAATGTTTTTATAATGAGTACCAAAGGAAGCAATAATGTTTTGCCACTTATTATCGAGTGTTGCAGGGGCAATCTCTGAAACTCAAGACTTAGGTCAATGGCAGCACTGACATGATGGCAATCATGCTGCTGAGGTTTAAGCCCTACTACAGCAATGAATAAATGGGTCAATTTAATTTCCAGAACTATCAGTCTGAAGCTGTAAGGAGCAGAATGAATGAGATATGAATGTCCAGGGGTTTTGCAAATTTGGCAGAGGTTAAACTTGATATTCCAGCCATTTTTTAGTTTATTCAAATGTTACTTAAAAGAAAAACAATGAAGGAATAAGGTAAGAAATAGCAATCATGTTTAATCTGGAAGCTGAAATTGGAACTACATCATTTTAAGTACATTGATAAATATATATTTTTTCATATTATTATAAGTTATGTGAGATTGTGCAATAAATTATATTTTTCAGCTTGTAAGTAGGTTGATTGAATTGCTGCCCACAAATACATAATTTTCTAGATGGCAAAATCCACTGTTCTCAGTTTTAAGAAAGGTTATCATCTGAGATGTTATTGAACAGACTAAGCCATACCCATTTTATTATCTTTTAAAATTGTGTAATATGCTTAAACATACTTTAAAAATACCGGGCAAAGGAGCATAGACAGCACAAAGTCACCTGACAAAAATAACATTTTTAATTAGTTCCTTGGAATTCTTATGTAAGGAGAATTAGGCTGCTCATGGAAAGCTATGGTATAGTAAGAAAAATAAATGCCTTGCATAGAAGTTCAATACAAGGCCACCCTGACTTAAAATAAACCTTGTCCATTTGAGGCATAGTGACTGATAGCAGTGGACGGCCTGTATAGTGCAATCTCTATGAAGTATACCTCTCTTGCAGTCTATTATTTTAGAAAAATCAGAGAAGAAGTCCAAGATCCTCCATTTTATGAATCTATGAATCTATGATACCATGATTGTTTTCTTTTTCTGGCTTTTTCTTTTTTCTATTATATCAAGTTGTTTATGCCAACAGTCTGTTTCAACCTAACTAAGGATAGCAAACTTTCTCCTACAAGACCTAAAGAAAGCCAAAGAGATGATGGACAAATGAGTATGTATGTATATATTTTATGACTTCCATTATCTCAGGTATTAATGTAATTTAATCCTGTTCACTCATTTTTCAACTGCTTCTTTACACTGGGGAAGTAATTTACTCCTGCTTCTCCTTTGGAAAAGCATCATTAACCTCTTTTGCTCGTGACGATTGAGCAAATATCAGTTGAATGTCCTCCCACTGGGAGAAGCAGAGGGTCATTAATTGAAAGAAAGCTGTTTTTTGGGAGATGAATCCTTCCCTCCAGTCCCTGTGTTATGGATGACTGTCACTCAGGTTGTGTTGTGATTGCCGTCTTGGAAGTGCCTGCCTGGGTTCCTGGATCCTGAGGAGCATTGCGGCAGCATGACTGCCCTCAGTTATGGATGGTAACAGGGTCACAACGAAAAGCCTTTTGTGCAGCATGCACAGAAATTCCCCAATACTATGTCACAACCAAGACCACGGGCCGTTATGTGTCCTAATCTACCAGATGAGATCAGATTTTACCCTCTGGATTTCAGTTTAATTCTCCATAAAAAGTAACAGTTGTTTTTTGTTTTCCCTTTCAGGATTTCCATGTACTTTTAATTATTATTATTATTATTATTATTATTTTTTTTGTATTTATATTGTTAGAGAGAAAGATTATATAAATGTAAAATACCATGTGACAAAATGTTTAATCTTGAAGAGTTTCTTTCAAGGCTGGCAGCTGTCGAATTTCAATGTCCATTAAAAATTACATTTTTGTTTAGGCTAATGCATTGCCATAACAAACAAACAATCACAAGCAAAGCACTGTCTTTCCTCATGGCTGCATGCCAAGATGGACACACCAGCTTTTCCCTCTGCCTCTATGTGTGCATGTCTATGTTTTATTGCAAGTAGGCTTTGAAGTACACTGAGTGCTGGTCATTTTTTGCCCAGACAGCTGGAAGTTCAGACATATCAGGCTTTGCAGCTGACTGCATCAGTGGGCAGACAGGATGGCAGAGCAGGATCACTTGGATGCATGTTCTTGCAAGCAAAACCAGAAGAAGCAAAGTCAGGCTAGTATGTATTAGGAAACACTAGTTTTGACATTGTCACTTTAATGCTCATGGACACACACTACATCTGAAGCCCCGTGGGCAAGTTCCTGATCCTTTCTGCTCTGCATAATGATCAACTCCAGCTCTCAGAGTTCACTTCTCCTTCTGTTTTACAGGTCCCTGAAATTTATCCAGTTTCACTGCTTCGAACCTGTGTTCCTATCAGAAAAGATGATGAAACAGCTGTGGGATGAATTATCTATTTATTTATTCATTACAAATATTTCTTTGACCTGGCAAAATGTGGTGAGCTGGGAAAGCCTTTTTGTCACTCATGTTACCTCTTTTCCTCCAGAGGAGTCACAGAGGATTTAAAGGTCATTTGAAAAGCAGCCTTTTGCTCTTTGACAGCCCTTTCAATATTAGCCTGCAGTTTTACTTTACAAAGTCATCATTATTAACTGCGTTCATGGCTACTGCTGTTTTCCTGGGATTGCAAAGAAACTTGAGATACTAATTGCAATGAGCTAATTTGGCAATACCATGCAAAACTTCCTTAAGGCATTAGTTAAGAATATACTTTCCTTTACACAAAGAGTATTTGAAAGAGGGAACAGACTGCAAAGGCAGCAGAAGGTATGCTTTTGTACTCCTATACTTAAGAGTAGATGGTATAATTAGCTTACAATGGCAGTTGAATATATTTCTCAGAACAAGAAAAGAACATACAGAATTAAACAGTAGCTTTAGCTTAATGGTAATCAGTGATAATGATGATAATAATAATAGTACTTAGAACATTAATGTAGAGATTTGCATCTTGAAAGTGCTATGCAAAACATTGACTTAATTACTGTCACCTCTTCAGGGAAGGTAGGTATTATTGCCCTGGCTTAATAGATAGGGAAATTGAGATATAAGGAAATGAAATGACTTGCCAAAGGCTCTGCAAGAGGCTGTAGAGGGATTCAAACTTTCCAGGTCCCTTTACCATTTGCTTCGTTATACCAGGCTAATTATGCACACTTTAGGGCTGCTTTGTGCTTTTGGAAGTTGAGCTCAAGTCCTTTGAAATTAAAACTGTGTGTGTAGTGTTTTAAAGGTTTTCTTTTTCAATCAGTATGTGATTGGAAAAAATACTTTAATATGACTTTCCTCTCTGGGTCAGCCTGAAACAAAAAGTTCAATTTTGTTTTAAAATATTTATTTCTTTACCTTAGTATACAGACCAACTTATAAAAGAAAAGCCAAAATTTTGTATAGAGTAAGTCAGAAAACAAAAGAGATTTTCCCCAAATTTATTTTGCTATTAATTCAGGGATGCAGGGGGTGGAGGGTTTTGATGAAATTATTTACCAAATTCCAAGTTTATTAATGCTTTCTCTGACATGCAAACTGCATGTATTTTTATTTTATTTTATTTTATTTTATTTTTTGAATTACTATCTAGTAGATATACTTTTCCTTGTCCTTATTAAAATCAATGTGAATCTTTCTGCCTCAGTCGTTTCTCCTTATGGAAGGACTGGGGATCAACCCTGTGATTTGATTACTTGCAGTGCTATGTTGAGTCAAATGGTGCAGTGATAACATAAACAGTTTTCTGGCCACAACCACAATTTAAGGTGGTGATGAGATATTGCAAGATGAATTGTGTTCCATAAGGATAAAGAGAAAACCTCGGCTTTTAGTTATAATTATTTCCCTGTGTGAAAGACATTAAAACTAGACTACAGGAATTGGTTTTGCTTTGACTGCTTATAGTATGTTTTTAGCATAGATCTTATGGGCACTGCAGTTCTGGTTAATTAAGTCTGAGCCATAGTTCACTTCTTAGATAAGAAATGTAGTTCTGTATCTGTAGAACATAAGGCAGTAATAGATGTCAGTGTCTGTGTTTGCAGGATTTAGAAGGAGCTTTTGATAATTGTTTTCTCTTCATCCTGCATTCTGTCACCTTCACTTACCAGCGGATCAGTGCACACAAGCTTACAGGCGTTTAAAAGCTGGATGTGCTGAGCTCCTCTCTGTGAACAGAGGGAGATGTGCCTCTATATTGGGAGCCTTTCTGTACACAGCTGGTGTCTCATTTATGTGTTTTGAGTACCTACAGGGTGTGGGGGCATTTGCTGGTACTCCGAATGGACATGACATCCGGAGGTAACAACTTCATGTAGCGTTATTGATTTTTGCATTGTACCAGCACTGATTTCTGGGTATGTGAATCCCTTGCTGAGCCTCTGATGATAGTCTGACCTAAAGCTTCAGAAGATTTTAGTAGATGAACTTCAGGAGTGCTTACCCTGTTTCCAGAACAACATGGTCAAGTTCATTCAGCTAATCAAAACATCAGACAGTTTTATCCAGCAGGATTTAACTGGGGTTTTTGTTAAAACCTTTTGCTTCATTTTCACTTTTTTTTTTTTTTTTTTTTTTTTTCATATTGTCATGACTGAACATAGCAGCAGAAATGAGTAATATTGAAAAAGCAGTGGAGAAATTTTCTGAAAAATTTCCTTTGCATTTGCTTTCTGCAGGCATTTTACATTAAAACCTAACTACTCTTGTAGCAGTCACAGTTTTCCAGTCAGGGTAAGCATGAAGAAACTATTTATATAAAGCAGAAATAGGCAAAGAATGAGTAGTTACACAGCTCGAGTTTAGATTTTTTCCCCCAACAAATTGCTTTAAGTGGATGATATGGGCAAAAACTGTTCCCAGGTTTATTTAGCAAGTCATTTCAAATAAATTATATGCTCAAGAGAATCACAGTATAAAAATAAGCTAATAGAAATGTGCATTCTTTCACATAATTGATAAGATTTATTCACTGCTCTAATTATTAAAATGATCTGGCTTTTTCAGAGGGTAGGAATGAAATACTAAATTCGGTTTCTCCTGACAGTCTATACTAGAATATCAGAGATGGGTTGTTGCCTCCTCATAGTTTAACTGACTCTATTCTTTGAGTAGTACTACATAAGAGGTGAGACATATTGGAGTAGAATATGAAATAAGGACCTGAAAATGAGATTCTGCTGTAATATATGTTGATCACACAAGGTGGCAGAATGAGCTTAGGGCTCTCTGAGAAGTAAGAAGCAGTGAAGCATCATCATTTTCAGTCAATGGCATATCCTTCCTTGCCCTACGAATATGCCAAGATGCTTCTGCACATGTAGAGGGATGGAGGGGAATTTTTTTAAAACAGCATTTTTGATAATTATCCAAGTTCTTCAATTTCCTTTGGAGATTTAATGGAGACTGTTAAAAGCTTGTGGCTAACTTTGAAAATTAATAATCATACAATGCTGAATCTGCTCACATCTTCAGTTTTATTGAAAACAGTTTACTTTCTATCAATACATTGATTCTCTAAGTGGGGTTGAACTCTTCAGATGAAGGACAGCTACAAGAACAGGCACGTAGGGAACAATTCTCTTTTCCTTATCGATTTATGGCTAAATTTACTTCTATTGTGAGTGAATGAAACTCTGTTGACTTTGCTGGTGTTGTTATTTACTTATAGCAGGCCTGAGCATGGCAGGTAGTTATATGTGGCTGAACTGAAGGCAACCCAAGAAGGAGAAACTGAAATCCAAGACAAAGAGAAAGGATTTTTCTGCAGCAATTTCTGTGCTACTGCTTTGGCCAATGACCTGAAGAATAGTAGTGACACTTCTTCTTGCACATTTACCAGATGCTCTCCTTGACTCACTTCTGAGACTTTTCTTGTAATAGGCAGTTCCAGGGGCAGGGCTGAGCTGTGTCCTCAGGAGCCTTTGGTTGCAGGTTGCAAAGGAGGTCCTACTCATGCCTGCTCAGTTCACCCCTTTGGAGCTACATAACAGCCATGCAGTGTACCAAAACAACGTGGAATTTCAGCTATGGTTTAGGATTTTTTTCCAGTCGTATGCTCAATGTGAATTGCACCAATAACGCATAAAAGCAATCTTTGTGTTCAGCTCGATTAATGGTTCGTTGAAGAGAGAGGAGGTATATAGGAATGCTTCCTATATACCACCATAGGAAGCATTTTAAAAGTAGCTGATAATGTATTCTCCATCTGAATTTATTTCTATCTGTAACTAAATTAAGTGACCAGCCAGGTTAGTCTTATAAGTAAGACTTAAGAACTGGGATCTATTCATTGCTCCTTATGCAATATATTTCTAGAAGCTCATTAGAAGCTATTAGAGCTTATTCACCCTTGCAACCTTTTCAGCAGATGTTCAGCTGTTTGTTTTTCCTCATTGCCTTAAGATATTTGGCTAAGCATTAAAACAAGACTGGAACAGGTCAGGAAAGTATTTATTTCCCAGAAAAAATAAACTAGGAAGTAAAACAGATGACAATTAATATTGAAAATGTCATCTGTAATCTATTAATAAGAACTGGAAAACAGGAATTAAGTGAAAAATCGAAATTTAGAGCTATAACAAACCCCGGAATTTCAATCTGTCTCTTTGCACAGACAGGAGGTTACAAAATGATGAAGAAAAAAAGAACCAAGAGAGAAACAAACAAACAAACAAAAGAGTTCTGGAAATTTTCTTTATGTACTGGCTGCATTTGTCTTTGGCCCTTCTGTCACTTCTGGGACCAGTCTGTGAGGCTCAACAAGACTTCCTGAATGGTCTATGGTCATACCTAAGAGACTTTTTTAGTCCACACCTGAGCTTTGGGCTTCAAGCCCTGAGAGCTCCCTGACTCTGTTATTGTGTCCAGATTAATCCACAGTCACGCCTTGTCTTTCAGCTGCTAGCTGCTGCCTCTCAGCTCGGCTGCAGCGCTTGTGTGATGTCTCTTTTGCCATCCCACTGCAAAGCCAGGGGGTTATTTTTAATTGCCAGTGGTTTTAACTTACCTGCTCGAATGTACGCTGCACAGGCTTGAGTCACTCGCACATACTTCTCAGCCTAGATCAGGCAACTGAGTGGAGACAGCTCCTCAAAATGCCTCTCTGCTGTGACTGCCTGCGAGTCCTCCCTCTTCTTTTCAGTACAAAGTCAAGCACTAACAGCCTAAACCACTGCAGGAGATGCTTTGAGTTAAACTGCTAGCCTTACACTGAAACGGGCAAAAAATCCTCACTTATACCTGCTCCTTACCACCTCTGAATCGTTAATTACTGCCTCTCAGTCTGATTTTCCTCACGGCAGGCTGCTGCTGCTCATGCTGCATACATAGCAAAGAGTGGGCTCCCTGGGAGATGCCAGCTGGGGGCTGCAGGGCAGTGAAGCCAGGGTTGAAGAGTAGCAGTAGGGATGGCTGGTGAGCTGGGTCACAAATCTGGGCTCAAACTGGACTTAAAGGACATTTTAGGTACTTTCTGTCATGCTGTACCAAAACTGATGTGAATCACTTAATTCACATAGCCCAGGCAGATCTGCAGTGCAGTGTGAGAGATACATCTGGGACAAAACTTGGGCATACCAAACTTACACAAGTACTAGGCAGCAGCCATTATACAGTAAGTAATTATTTCGTGTTCAAGGAGGCATTAGGGACTGTCTGAGAGAGTACCTTGGCAGTGTGACAGCATGAGCAGAACTGCAGAGCTCTTCAAAGAGCGGGTGACTCAGGGCAGCTCCTTTTGTCACTTTCCGGAGTCATTGTACAAACTGATGTCCACGTGTTGGTTAAATAAGTAACAGCTGACTGGGTTTCAGTCAAAATCTGTCTCAGAAATTTTGGCCAGTTTCCCTGAAAAGCAGAAAGCAAGCAGAGGCATAGCAGCAGTGAGAGAGCTAGCACTAGAAGCAGTGTGGTGAGTCAAAATATTAATGGCTGTGACATGGATGCTCAAATAGAAACCGTGCTGTTGGATGCAGGTGTGACTCATACTTGCACAACATGTGTGAGTAGAAAACACAGTCTCTAAGACGTGGAGGTCCTCATATTCACAGAGTGCTGAAGTAAGCTGTGGCTATTGAAACTACAGACCTTTTGCCACATACTGTACACAGAAACCTGCTGTGTCCAGTCAGATTGCTGCAACCTCGTGGGGAAACAGAGGGTGGATATTTGGGCTCACACACGTGCTGCCTCTATGTGCACATATGCCCCCACAGATATATGTATGTGCTACTGAAGTGTGGGTACACACAGTGGACAGAATAAGAGCACATGGGCTTTATGTGGTTACTGCAAATGCTCTCGTTTCAGAGTGCTGCTGCTGGAAAGCTCATAGGGCAACTGCATATGGATGACCCTGCTGCCTGGAAAAATGTGCTGTGAAACTGCCGTATTGTGCTGGAGGTGATTCCTGAGCCACAGATGGACCCTGACAGCCTTTGTAAAGTGATATGAAGCAAAATACCTGTGAGAGCAAGGAAATCAGTCTGTGCTGATTAATGCCAGTGTTGCTGATATTGATGGTTTAGCTGCCTGTACAAAACAAATGTGGCTAATCAGTTCATCTTGAAATAACTTGTACTAGTGAATAAAGGAAGTTGTTGCCTAATCAATTTCATACTAATTGCTCCATGCCACAAATTCAGGGCCTGATCCAATATGAATTGACACCAAGGAAAGATACTCCATTTGCTGTGATAGTCTACGGATCAAGGCTTCATTTGAAAGGGAATAAACACAGCATGCTAAATTAGTGTTCATCTGAGCCTTCACTATCTGTTTCTTGAGAAACAGACAGGCTTGATTTTATTTTGTGCATAGCCACATGAGTTGCAGCACTCACATGGTGGATTGCAGGCCAGCAAAGCCAACCCGAGCACATCAAAGTTTCAGCTGGAGCTGGGGCTCTGTTGGCTGCTGTCTGCCACAGACCACCTCGGTCGGGTGTCTGACATAGGGTGTTAACTACGGTGTTGCCTCATGGAGCCATTTAGCTCCCAACAAACATTTAGTGCTTGTGAGGCATTTGTCAAAAAGCCACACTGGGGCTATACCTGTGGCTTTAGCTATTTAAACGTCTTTAAAAATCTGTCCCTTGAGATGATTTAACTCAGCAGGATTTAGGCTGTGAAGGCTCACATCATCAAAGGGACCAAAGTGTCAATCCATCTCTTTTCACGCCTAAGGACATAATAGTATCATGCTCCTCCCCAAGAGAGGGTACTGTAGAGAAATTTCCAAGCTCTCAGCACCCAAACTAGCTAGCTCTGGAAGCAGATGGAGTATAATTATAGCAGTGTCGAGCTGCACCTGAACTAATTAGCTCTGCTGAGAAACAGGGATTGAATTTAATAATGCATGTTCTGCCATACCAAAAAGGCTAGACTGCCTTTGAGACCCATGTGAGTGTCTCTGCATGGTGCTGTGCTGAACTCTGTGGATGTACTCTGAAAGTCAGCTTGGAGCTTTTTTCACCATAATCCACTGCACAATGCAGCTATCACCTTGTCCCAGCATTCAGGTACCATTGGCATAATTACTCCTCAGCTGTCACTTACCTCCTGACTATTAGTTTAGCATGTTAAGTTCTGCATATGCTCAAGATTTTGCTGTCCAAACTCACCTAAATGTTGAGATCCACCTCAAGGACTGCCGTAACCTATTTCTAAAGCCTTGAAGGCTTCAAAATGAAGCCCTCTTTGCTATGGGTCTGAAGTTACTGGCATGGTCAAAACATGCTTAAAGTGCTTGGTAGCTGGGAGAAAGGTAGTAGGTGCAGGTTCGGATCCTTGCTCTGGAGCATCGATACCTATCAGACATGAACATGAGCCCTTATTTAGATACATTTCCTAATAGCTATGATTAAAGCCAGTCTCTCTGGCCTCAGTCCTCTGCATATCAAATTATTTCTACAAAGGGAAGCAGCTCTCATGTTGGTGAGTGAGAGACTTTTCCCACTGCACAAGAAGTTGGGAGCTGGGATGCTCACACAGGGACTGGTTTGAGCTCAGGGTCCAGCTGTGGGTCAGGCAGAAGGAGCAGTTTGACCCCATCTCCCATGCTATCAGGGATAACTCCAAGGCTCTCGCTTCTCCTGGCCTACCACTGTTACTCTTTAAAAATGGATCTCCTGCATCATGCAAGTGAGTGATTTTATTTAAGTGCTTAATGGCTCTGAGAGGATGAGTACTGGGCCTCCCTGGACACATTCTGTAAAGCCTCGTTGCTCTCTAGGAAATGCAAAAGGAAATTGTACCCTTGAATTACTTGATGTCTTTTGAAAATTTTAGGCATGATTCATAACATTTGATGATTTTTTTAATAAGTAGCTCCTTCAGACAACTTCAATGAATCTGTGTGCTGTAGACAAAAATTACAACTACTGGATCAAGCATCCACACACTTCCAGAGCAAAGACTTTTTCTATTTATTTATTTGTTTGTTTGTTTTATTTCTTCAATTTTATTGAAGACACACAGTCTTCAATGTCTTGAGCTAAGGGAGATTTTCAGTAGGTAGAACTGGTGCATTACCAGTTGCAGAGACAGGCATTTCTCTCATCAGAAACTCAAAATAACTTTGATTTTATTGCAGAATCATTCCTTATCCTGCCATTCTGCTGAGAGGATCTGAAATAAAATTTCTTAACTAGAAAGAGATCTGATTTACAAGGTTTGTAATAGTTGTGTAGAATTCAATTGCCTGTGGAGGAAACACGGGAATCATTATTTCCCTTCCTCTTCCTGTATTTGCTCTGCAATATATTTGGTTCAAATAATCCATTTCTGAAAATATCTCTTTGGTATGTGGGGGAGTGGAGGCATTATAAGCAATATTGCATTTGTAATAAGGGGAAAGGGAGAGCTGTGAAGAGGGGAAGGAGAATTCCCAAGTCTGAGATCTTCCCTCACACTTCTCCTGGCATGGCTTTGTGACAGACTACATCTCTTACAGTACAGAAAAATGGAACTGCAGCCTCTCCCTAAATAATTAAATAAATACTTAACTTTTAGGTTTAGAACTTACAGTATATTATAAAACAATTACATTTCCTTTGCATGAAAAGGCAAATTACCATTTAGCTTCCTTTGTCATCTGTATGTGTGAGTTTGGAGCAATTAGCATGAATATAGTGCAGGTGCAGTATCTCAGGAAATTGCAAGAAGCTGTGCTGTGGTTTTGTACTGTAGAGGGTTGTCAAAGCCACTCTTTTCCAAGTCAAAAACTGGAGAGATTTGAGCATCTGAAATGTGATTTTTTAATCATAACAAACACCAATAGATGACTATATAATAGGCATGAAATGAGTGCTCTATTTTCTCACAGATTGTACTGCTACTTATTTAATTTAACTTGAGACTGCAAACTATTACATTTTAGATTGTGAATTACCATTCTTTTTTGGACAGCTTTTTTTTTTTTTTTTTTTTTTTTTTTAACAGCACTTATATTGTGGTAGCATTGATATTATCTCAAGACATCTTCCTACTCCAGTGGTATGAATTTTTACTTGTTCTTTAAGACAAACTACTTGGGAATTCCTAGGCCTGGAATTTTGTTTCGTATCATTTTGTTGTATCTAACTCTTAATGCAAAACCAATCCTTGTACCTGACTCTGAGATTCATTTCATTTTTTTAAAGTGCAAATTCCTCATAAATTCAGGTGAGAATGGTAAGATAAATGCTGCCTAAAGCCAGACCTCACAGTGGGCATAAGTAGTGATGTAGTGATTTATTTTTTATTTATTTATTTTTTCTTTTTGGTAGGGTGATACCAATCCACATCTGCTGAGGATTTGACCCTTAGAGCTATCTGACCTGATAGTCATTTTTGCTGATGCTTCATTTATAAGAGCAGAACAGAGGGACATGAATGACCATGGTGATTATTCATACATGGTTTAATGCCCTTTTATTTTGCCACAGAGGCTTAAAGGAGACACTGTGGTAATGGCCCACAGGCTCCCCATTTTATCCATGATGTGAAATCACTACTTAGAAGAATGATACTGATATGGAACATTTCCTTAAAAAGGAGCAAATTCATCCTGGGGACTACAACACTAAAGGCAGTACATGCAAATGTTTGTGCAGGAAAAAAATCTGATGGCCACTATGGAATTTGTGATAGTCACGCAAATGAAATGACACGCAGGCATGTCCAGTTTGGCTATAGGGAAGTGGCAAAAGGAAGAGGAAATGCAAGTATCAAATCTGAAAAACAGCCTGTGGCAAAAGAGAATTTTCAGGTTGTTGGCATGGTGAGTCATCTGCTCAGTGTTTCTATAAATATGACAACAGCAGCTACTACCCCTTACTTTTAGCTGCATCAACACACACACTTCAATTGAGTGGGAGAAGGTAAAAGGGCTTACTCTGAAATAGAAATAGCAGTAGGAGGATATCACATGAAGCAAACTCCCGGAACAGGCAAGACTTGTGACAGGATAAAGATTATTTGTTCTGTAGCTAGCATCCCTAAAGACACAGTTGTTTGCTGGGGTGTTATATGAGAAAAAGATACATACTACTTTGGTGTTTTACTGTGTACTGCATGGATTTTTTCAGAGTGCAAGCTTTTAATCTTGACAAACAGGATGGTTTCAGCACTCATCTAAAATTTTAATGCTAATAGTTAGAAATATAATTTTTGTCATATTATCTTGGTCTGAGAAAAAACCTTTTTCTGCATTGGTTATGAGGTAAGAAAATTTGTGGGCTCTGTGGCACTAGAGAACCGTCAGTTCTGTCTCTAGGTTCTCTGCGTGGGTCTGTAGCTAATGTTGCAACACCTGTCCTATATTTCAAGTGTAGCAGGAGGCCTTTTGAGCAAACTATCACTTCGAGAAGAGCTAGAGATTGCGCAGTCCCCTGTGGCTCTGGGAAAATTTAATGGAGTTGGAGACTAATCCCCCTACCAATGCTCTGTGGAGCACAGGGAGCAAATTTCCTTACCTCAGAGGAAGAAGTCAAATGCTCTCCAAGGGGGAGCTTAGCCAATTTTTCTCTTTTCCTCCCTCTTGGGTAAAGTTTTCTAAGGGAATGACTGAGGATTGACCCTATGGAAATTAGAATTGGAGAAGACCCATTATAAAATTGATTTTATTTCCTTGTCATTGGAAGGTTGTTCCCTATAGCATGTTCTCTAATGATTTATCTGGGAGTTTCAAATGTTGTAAGTACCAGTGGTTCTGTATTTCCCTGACCTGTCTCACTGATGGATGGTACAGAGATGGGGATCACAAGATACAGCAGAGATGAAAAGAGAGATAGCCAAATAACATAAAGATGAAATTTCTTTTTTTTATGGTTTGAGTAAACTGCTAGGGAGAATCAGGAATGAGACCAGCAGCATTTGCAGTATATGTGCTGGGTGATATACTAGTTTAAATCTAGGCTACATTTAAACACAGTGAAATTTGCCTCTGACACAAACCAACCACTTTTAAATTTACCTCCATTTAAATCACTTGAAATTTATTTTCCACGCTTTTCTTGTAGTATGTTTGCACAATATCTGGGAGAAAAGCTTCTTATTTCTCTATTTTCCCCTTTTTCTCTTATTAACACCTCCCTCCATGGAGCACCCACCCACGCACACTTCTTGGGAAGCAGATGTGATGAGAAGTGCTGAAGCACTATGAGATAAGATGTTCTTGAAGAATCTCTGATCTGTCGAGCAATATCTTATGAGATTTAAAACTCCAAAGGGTTTAATATAAGTAAACAAAACCTTTCAACATCTTACAGCTCCTGGGAAAAAAAAAAATCTAAAACATTCCAAAATTCACTAACCACTTCTTACTGTCAGTGCTACCAGTGAATCTTGCTGTCCACTTGCCTCTTCTATTCTGTCTTAAGCAGCCACAGCAATATCCTATCTCTTCTGCTACTCATCCATACAACATAGGTGTGCACGTGTATCCTTTTATTGACTTCTATATGTGAGATTCGGTATTTGCTACTTTTTTCTATTTGGTATTGGCACTGAATTTTTGTACGTTGATAGCAAATACAGTTGTAAATTCAGTCTCTGTATTTCTCTTTTCATGGGGCACCTCTTTTTTTTTTTTTCTTCATTGCTTGTGCTTTGTTTGTTCAAATTAAATTTTTTTTTTTCTTTTTAAAGAAGAATGAACTTTCAGTAAAAGATGATAAAAGATTTATCTGGTGATAAAACATGTAAATCTTTCCAGAAACTTCAGGAGGATTTTAATATTAATGAGGATCAAATATGGAAATATACACAACTTGAGAATAGTTTCTTGGAAACAGGAAGAACTGTGGAGTCAGAATAGAAGTAATCCTTATTAGGACAAATTTCTGATATTGATAGGACAGAAATACAGTATCTCAATTTTATTTTATCTTGCTTAAATCTCTTCATTCTTTTGTGAATGGGTAGGAAAGAATGACAAGTCAGTTTTTAAAAATACACTGCTGGATAAATCATTAGAGAAGAAGCTATAGGGAACAAGTTAGTAGTGACAAGGAAATAAAATCTGTTGTGTAATAAGTTTTTTTTTTTTTTTTTTTTTTTTAATTTCTAATTTCTACAGGGTCAATTATCAGTCCCTCCTGTAAAAAAAAAAAAAAAAAAAAAAAAAAAAAGATATTTATAGAAAATTAATATTTTTCTATTTTTAATACTTTAATAAGCATGGACATCTCTTCTCCTCTTGTGCCCTCAGGATAACTCTTTTTCTCTCCTAGTATGAATTTTGGTAAAACGAGGGCCTGGTACTTAGTATTCCTAACTTAATACAGCATACTAACTCAAATGAATGTTTAAGGTACTTAATTTTTTAATCTCCCTTTTACTCTTTCCTACGTATCACTGAAATCAGGCAATGTCCTTACTCAACGTCAGAACAATAGAAATTAGAAGTTTGGAGAAAAATGACAAGAGAAAATCAATAGGTGACATGCAGGTTCATTTTTAAAAGAGCAACACTCTGAGGTATCCTTTTTTATTTTTAGATTTATTTAATTTTTTGTTTTGTTATTGAAATTTTCCAGTTCATGTTGTGACAAATAAGGACGAGTGGGGAGCACAGGGATTTTGGGGTTCCTGCTTCACACCTAAATTTGTATACTCCACTTTGGCGTTATCTGAACTTCATTTTTACCACAGTTACATCCCACTTTCATATGACTAACCTTTACACATGCTTAGTGATAAATTAAACAGAGCTAGATGTGATTGGAAAGATTTGTTGTTGAAAAAAATTTACAAGATCAAGGTTTTAATAAAATAGGATAGGATGTTCAGATGATCCTCAAGGACTTAAGTTGTTTGCTGTGTGAAGTCCTGGGTACCCTCACAGAGAAATGTTCTGACTCCCAGAACAATGGTTACTCCACACAGCGTCCACTTTTCAGGGCTGTCTCTTCTTTCCAGACAGCTAGAAATCCTCAAAGATCCACATTTCGGAGAGTGGAATAGGTGGTGCACAGCCCAGAGAGTCCAGATTATTTTTCTAACACTTTCTTCTAATACCCTCTTTTCAGTCTTAACATTATCATTTTGAAAGAGATTTCAAATTTGCCCAGTATGATGATTTTTGAAGTCTGCATATGACACTCACTCGTGCTGTGCTCTAAGATAATTTCAGAAAATGCCCTGCCCCCATTTATTATTTGGCATGCAGGTTTCTTTCACTTGCTGTGTTCTGGGACATGCTCTCAGCTAACTAGTGAAAACCTCTGCAGGATGTTTTGCTCATTAGAGAGGCATTTTGATGTTAAAGAAATAGTTTTCTTTTTATTTTAAAATGTCTTATTGGATAAATAGTATACACATTTTTCTGAGATGTGTTTTGAGGTAAGCTGCTTGGAAAATTAACAGAGCCTTCAGATCTCTGAAATTAATGGGAAAGTTCAGTGAAATTTGGATTAGACTCTGATGATAAAGCAATCTGAAACAGAAACATCATTAAAAGATACGGGTAATGGAAGTGTGAGTTTATTTGTCTGAAAAACAGATTGTGAGGTAATAAATAATGAATTATTGTTAAGAAGTACATCTGTCTCTAAAGGGAAAAATGTCTTGCTGAATGCATCATGCATCTGTACTGATGAAATTATTAAAATAAGTACCTTTGAGATAAGAGGATGAACTATAAAGAAGACCAAATGAACAGAGGTCTAGGGGGCTTTTATGCCAATTAATTGACGGACATACAGCAAAGAGACAAATTGTTAATATATGCTAAACACACAGAATCTAAAAGACCATCTGATACATTCTGTCAGAGACAAAACAGGTCTGTTTAATTAAAGGCTGTAATATTGCATGTATGCTTGCAGGCAGAGATAAGGTAGCTAATCTAGCTTTCCTGAGGTGCACTCTGTCTTTTTAGTGCTTAAATTTCAACCTTAAGTTTCTCTTAATGCTGCTGTTTGTATGGGATTGTTCCTTGTTTTCTGGCATATAACCGGTTCCCCGAGAGATACACCTCCAAATAATGACTGCTTGTCAGGAAGATATTTTTTTTCCTGCCTGCCTTTAATGCAGACCCTTATTTTACAGGCAGGTTTCTCAAGGCTCATGCTGTCTTATTTTTAATGGCTAAAAAATAAAAGGGAGGAAAATACTGACACACAGCCGTTCCAGATGAGAATGGAACAAGAGCTCATTTGAATAACCACCCTACGGATCTGTCACGCTGAGCTGGAGACATGCCTCAGCAACCTCCAGCAGGCTCAAAATCAAGCCCTCGGATGAGGAACGGGACGAAGGAGTGCCTGCAGCCCGCGCGTGCTTTGGATCTGCTTGCTGAAATGCGGCTGCTCAGGAGAGAGCTGAGTGCAGCCTTGCAGAGGAATTTAATTCACTGTATTACACAGAAACATATGGCTGGAAGCCTACAGGAAAATAGCGGAGGAGGGATTTTGCAGCGATAACATAAACCTTATTCTGCATGAAGTAAAATCAATATTCATTCTTAAAGCAACTTTCCAGGCTCTGGAAACCATATATTGTTTGATTTCACCAAGTTCGGGGTCTTTGCCTCCATTCCCTCACTGGTTCACAGTTGTTCTTTAGAAAGAAACTGCATTTTAATGCAATTATGGAATCATAGAATGGCTCAGGTTGTAAGGGACCTTAAAGATCATCTAGCTCCAATCCCCCTGCAATAGGCAGGGATATCACCCACTAGATCAGGCTGGCCAATGCCCCATCAAGCCTGGCTTTGAGCACCACCAGGGATGGGGCATCCAAAATTTCTTGTCAGCCTCTTCCAGTATCTCTCTACCCTTACCGTGAAGAATTTCCTCTTAATGTTTAGTCTAAATCTATCCTCTTTTAGTTTAAGACCATTCCCCCTTGTCCCATCATTATTTACATGAGTAAAGAGTCCTTCTCCATCTTTTCTATAAGACCAACCTCATTGCAAGGCCACAATGAGGTCTCCCTGGAGCCTTCTCTTCTCCAGCCCTCTAAGCCTTTAGGAGAGGTGCTCCAGCCCTCTGATCATCTTTGTAGCCCTCCTCTGGACTTGCTCTAGCAGCTCTACATCTTTCTTGTGCTGGGGTCCCCAAACTGGATGCAGCACTCCAAGTGGGGCCTCACAAGGGTGGAGCAGAGGGAGATAATCACCTCCCTTGATCTGCTGGTCACTCCTCTGTTGATGCAGCCCAGGATGCAGTTGGCCTTCTGGGCTACAAGCATGCACAGCTGGCTCATGTCAAGCTTTTTGTCCACCAGAACTGCCAAGTCCTTCTCTGCAGATTTGGTCTCAATGAGTTCTTCTCCCAGTCTGTCCTCATGTCTGGGATTTCCCTGACCCAGGTGTAGCACTTTGCACTTGGACTTGTTGAACCTCATTAGGTTCACATGGGCCCACTTATCCAGCCTATCCTGGTCCCTTTGAATGTCAGCTCTTCCTTCTGTTGTATCAACCACACCACTAAGCTTGGTGTCATCTGCAAACTTGCTAAGGGTGTACTTAATCTCATCAATTTTCCAAGTGTTGTCATGTTTGTAGACTACAGTATCTGAATTTTGCTCCTAATCATTGCCTGTATAAAACTGCAGTGAGAGATACCTGCCCAATGGAAATTCAACTGCCATAAATATGAAGCAAACCTGGCATGATGTGTGCCTCCCTTATAATGCTTTCACATTTTTTTTTTTTTTATTTTTTTTTTTTCAGTTCAGTAGGCCACAGGAGGCCCAAAAGAGGCATACAACAAGCTTTGAAGTGGTAAGCCTGTAATGACTGGTGTTCTGACAGATACGAGTAGTGAGAAAGATACAAGTATCACCATAATTAATTTCTTACTCTTATTTTAAATGCCCAAATCTCAAAAAGCACCCATGCTGTATCAGTTGTTGGCAACAAAGCCAATGAGGGAACCCCCGGGCGGGTCCCATGGAGGAGCTGATTTTCACTAGCAGGCCTCTGAGCTGCATGCAGCGATGGGTGGTCACTACCAGCGAATCTGAACTGGCTCAACTGTCTTTGTGCTGGAACTATAGGCACTTTCCCAAACAGATTAGAACTGATTAGCAACAAATTATTGAGCATAAAATGAGTTTCTTGGCATTTAGCCACTGAAAACATAGAGTAAATGGATATCTACAGGAAAAGCAGAATGAGTATCCATGGATGAGTAAAACAGTTGTACGCATTAGTTGTTGCAGATTATTTCTCGCTCAGAGTAAAAGTGGTTGTTACCAGTTAAATATAGCACCTCTGTCCATTACAGGAAGCAAATTGTTGTGTAGAAACAGGAGCTCTTAAAATGTTGCTCTATTCTTCTGTGGCCTCTGCTAAGAAACAGAACTCTTGCTTTGTTTCACTTATGTTAGGATAAGGTTGTGAGACTTAACTAGGAGAAGGAAGTAGCCTGCTCAACCCTTCAGCCAGTTTTTTTTTAATTATTCTAAGTAGTCTGTTGGTAGGTGCAATGTCCCCACAGCTAACAGGAATATTATCACATTGATTATCTAACTACAGGGCACGCTGCAATAGCAGGCATTGAGAGATTTATATATATGATAGATTTGATAAAAACTGTTTGTCTTTAGTGGGCTGAAATGCTTGTTTTTGCACATAAGATCTGATGTTTCTTACTAGCAGTCATCACCTTGGCTACACATGAAAATTAATTTGCCAGCTGTCTTATGATAAACATCTGAAAAAAGAATACATAAAAATATAAATCCTATCCTTCCAGCATTTGCTTACCAGACGAGATTTTGACTTTTTTTTTGTTTATTTCTTTTAAATAAAAAGAAAGGAACCTACAAATATTTTTAACTTTTGCTAGGAAACAAAACAATAAAATAAAAAAGAGACCAGTTTTTCTTTTATTTTTTTCTGTGATGAATGGAAAGGTAGACATTTATATCCTGTTTCTGTGTCTGTGTGTCTGCAGAGCTTGCAAGCTGGTAGATAAAAAGAGGGGAAGAAGGTTATTGAAAATTTGATTTAATTTGATTTGTTAAATTATCTTGCTTTTCCTATTGTCTGTAGAAGGGAAAATATTTTATAAAAATTGGAGTAATTAAAATTTCTGTAAAAACAAGATCTCAAAAGATTTTTTTTTTTTTTTTTGTAATAGACCAAATTTTCCAGGATACATTCCTCTGTGGCCTCTAATTATTTACAATTTTTTTATTGTCTTCCATTTTACCATTCTGTATTTTCTTTACTTCCCTTATGCATCCATATTCTCTCACATATATTTACTCATCTCTGCTTCTTCTCTGTATGCAATTTTCCACTTTCCTTTTTTTTTTTTTTTCCTCCTTCTCTTTTTATTTATTTATTTATTTATTTATTTTGGTTTGAAGCTGCTCAGAAATGTGTGTCAGTAGTATTAACTTGCATCTTAGAAACTCAGCCTCCCAATGTCTACTTCTTAAAAAGTAATGGGCTAATGAGAAAAAGATGCATGACTTCAGCTTTTTATTTGTTTCCAGGCTTGCTGTGAATCTTAGGTCATGTGACACTTCTGGCTATGCTGGCTGTACTGGGAGATTCACAATGGACAGTTTTAGTAGTGGTATGATGTTTCCAAACATACACATACATTGCAGGTGTGTAATCCTGTTTTTACAGTGGCTTCTTGAAGGGTTATAAAGAGCATCCATGTTGTGGCAATGTACCAGCATTCAGACATCAATGGTTAGCCCTTGTTTGCCTTTAAGTGAATCCATTTCAGGCAATTTGCCATCCTGTTTCCAGCAATATTAAATATACAGCTCTGCACTGATCTCTTAGTGTAGGAGAATGTCTGCACTGAGCAGGTTTTTCATTGAAGATTTTTTTCACCCTTCAGCCTTGTGTGGCTCTTTAACGATCTGCTATACACTGCCTCTTTCTCTAATCTTCTGAGAGAGTCAGTAGGCACAAACTGTACTGAGAAAATTATACTATACCACACTCTGAAACTGTGAGTTTGATTCCAACATGTCTGGTGGGACTGCTGCTAAAAGTCAGCATCTAAAGAAGCATCTCATTTGAATTCTGGGTGTACACGTGAGTTAATACGAATGTGCTCGGAGACTGAAGGCTGATGTATCAAAGACACCGTTCAACACCACCGCAGGAGTGTTCCTAATAGTGGGACCATTTTTTCCTTTCACTTCTGTCAAATTTATCAATGTCTGATGTCATTCTTTCTGAAAGAGAAAGCCTATTAATATGTATAAGGTAAAAAAAAAAAAGTTCATCCCTATGCATTAACATTTACTCATGGCAATTATGTCTGCACTTATTAAATTTGTACACTCCCCCCCTTCTTTTTTCTTTCTGTTCCAACCCCTACAGAAAATGACATTTATGAATTTTTATGAATCTGTGTGTATGTGTGAATGTGCATACCCTGTACATATATTTATATGTGTATGTGTGTATATATACATATATATACACACCTCTCTCTCTACTTCTCTCCCTTTGGTACTAATACATTCTTCACTACTAATGACTGAATAATTTTACCCACTTTTTGTATCTTACTGCTAGAACATTTTCTAAGAAAACTAATGACAGCTTACCTGGAGCTAGGCTGAGCTATTAGGCAGGCACATAACTGCATTGCTCCAGGAAGTACACAAGGAAGGAATTGGACCTGTGAGCAGCATAGTTTGTCTTGCCTCTCCCTCCTCATTTGTGCAAGGAAGAGGTAATTTATACTTCTCCATTTTCATGCGCTGCCTTCTGGTGCAGCTTAATTTTCCTGTGCAGTGGGCCAGAGTGTAAAAGAAGGAGATGAACAGCTCCCACCTCTTGCCATCTCCCTAGTCCTTGCAGGCCTCCTCTCCCATCCTGCTGGGCAGCCCCTGGGGACACCTGTGTGGCAGGCTGTGCTGGAGGAGGGACGATCCTACAAATACTACCTGTGAGTGGAGAAAGCCATGAGACTAAATGCTCTGTGTCTTCTTTCACAAAAAGTTTGCCTGTCTGTGTTGGCTTAATTTCACACCAAGAGAGCCAGTGTTCAGACCCTGACTACTGCTGCTTGGTCCTGGGAGGGAGGGCTATGGACACAGTAGTGGGTGGTAGGTATGTGTGCACTATCTTGTGCCCCTGGAATATGTGCTATCTTTATCCTCACCTGCAAAAAAAGAGGATTTTGTGCCATAAGCTGGGATTTGCACTGATTTTGGTGAAAACAATCACTTGTGTTAGGGACCTGTCTTCTTCTTGGGGCTCCTGGCTGGAGTTGAGACAATCTCAAAGTATAAAGTGAGATTTTGCTGGCTGGTATGGAAGACAGCACTTGGATGAGCCTTCTCAGGAAGGGGCTGTGACTCCATTTCAAAGCTTTGGTTTGACACAGCCTGCATCCACTCATATTCAGCAGGACCAGAGAAATTCTGAGGAGCCAGAGCAAGCAAAATGAGAAGGTGCTAGTGAAAAGATAGAGAAGACATTGTATTTTAATGTTGGAATATTCTTCACACTCCTCCTCCTGCAGAGGTGTTTATAATACAATTAAATCCCACCCCCTTTCAGATCTGCACTGGGACCAGAAACCTGGTCCCTAGAAAAAATGAAAAGAAATTAAATAAAAATAAATGTAAAAATAAAAATCTGCCAATACTTTTAAACTGCAAACTTTAGTTTCAGGGCTGCAACTGCCTTCTGCCCTTTGACTGGACAGAGTAGAATAAGAAAGACCAGAGAAACTGGGAGTATTTCAGGAAGTAAATTCAACATTATTGGCTCAGCTGGATCAAAAGAGATCTGTTTTTGCAGTAATCACTGTCGTACCCAAAGGCTACGATCAGAATTGGAAGGATGCTGCTTTGATGTTTTCCTAAAATAAATACAAACATTTCTCACTCTTTTAAGCTGAGTCAACAAAAGAGCAGCTAACTGCTTTGTTAGCCAAAAGGCCCCCAGCACTACTTTTGTTGCTTTTTCTTCTGCCATAGCTTAAATAATCATTTAAACATTGTCTTCCTTTGTTCTCTTAGTGCATTCTTATAAGGCAGAACAGAGCAGGAAAGCAAGACCCATGGCTCTAAACATAAGGCTTTGGTACCTGTTGACTTGTGTTCATTCCCCTCCTCGTTACACCCTTTGATTTGCAGTTGTTCACAGTGAAATGTGCAGCAGTCCTGCCTGGCAGGAAGCTAGTGGGTGTGGATGGCCGTGTCCCTAGACATCACCTCATCGGCCTCAGGACAGCCACGCCTCTCTGAGGTCTGTGTGCTAATCACTAAGCTACCTTGCCATGTCCTGTTGGCTTTCAGGGATTCATCAAGTGAGATATTTCAATCCAGTGGTCAACTGTCATCAATAATAGATTTACTATGGTCAAAATACACGTGTTTTCTCTAAAGAAGCACTGTCTATGTGTTTCTGTTCACACGACTAAACACAATGCAATTAACTTCTACTGTGATGCAGATCTGTGCAGTCATACAGCTGCTGAAGCTCCTCCAAACTGGATGATTTACAAGTCCTGTGTTCTACTAGTCCATCCCATTCAGAAGAAATGCATAACCTAGCTATTTTCTTACTGGCATTAAAAGGTGTAATTAGTCAATAAAGGGACAAGTTAATATTCTCCACACATATGTTCAAAACATCAGAATAATATGCTTTCTCATGGCTGGTATCTTTTGTGGTTTAGCTAAAAAGGAAACTGGCAGGACAACCACGGAGTACACCATGGGATCTCTCCACAGATTTGGGGCAGTTATTATCTCTGCTGCAGAGAAGTATTTTCTCTGCTGGAAGAGTCTTCTAAATAAATGAAAAAGCTACTAGGGAGTAAAAGTTTTCTTTCTGTGGTTTAGAAAACTTTCTTGTCTTATTTCAAAGACTTAAGTGGCATGGGGAAATCCCCTAGCAGCCATAGGCCCTGGGAATTCAATTGTCTCCATCTGTTCTCTATTCCCTAAGCAACATAGCATGAAACCTACTATCATTTATTTCTCTAAGCAGGCCCCTGTGGAAAGAGGGAGCCTTGATTAGTGTATGTACATATGGTTGCATGTCCACATTTGGAAACCCAGCCACTGACAGAAATGTCAGCTTGATGCTCATTGCCATTCTCAAGCTCTCTGCACTGTATGTGAAAAGGTAACACTTCCACTGTGAAGGGCAAACCATGTGGGAAAAAAGGATTGAGATATTCTTACCAGATACTAAACCAATTCAGCTTTACAGTTCTCAAAACAGTCTCTCTCGTAATAAAGGACTGACCTGGGTTCAGCGAATTTGTGGCTCTTGTGTATCGTCAGATGATCCAGAATTTTATCCAGCAGATGCATTCTTCTCAGCAATACCTTCCTTTCTTGAACTATTTCAGTGCTGTTTATAAAGCAATGGTACATATTTTTATATTTCTTAATCTTAGTTCCGAGCTGTTATTTTCTCACTGAAATTTTCCTTTTTTTTTTTTTTTTTTTTTTTTTTTTTTTCCCTCAGCTGTTTTTCTCATTGGAATATTCTTTGTTATCCAGAAAATGCCATTTGAAAATGAGTTTCTCTGATCTTTCATCTTACTGGTGAGTAACTAGAAGTGAGACTTTTCAGTTTTCTCTATGTTTTCTGTTTGAAGCTGCCATGAACTTAATGTAGGTTTTCATCCCAGGCAGTTTTGTCTATGTCTACATGCTAATGTTTCATTTCACTTCATAGGCTATCATTTTTGCTATAGCAGAGATCCTTCTGTGAGACTGAATTTCAAGAGAGTTGGCCTTGCTTAAGTCATTGTAGGATCATTTTGTAGCTGGCTGAGACCATTTGGTACAATGATGGGTTAATTTTAAGATTTGATACTTGTTTAGGAAAAGATTTGCAAGATATGTCTGTATCCTACGTTCCTTATTCACTAGACTACTCTTTTTCATTCACCTTTGAAATGTCTGTAATATGGTCCATGTGTGCAGATTATGTTTTACGGATCAAGTGAATTGGCAAGTTACACTGCCTGGCTACAAAATTCAGTTCCTTTAAGTGTAGGGCTGCATCTTTTGTTCCAGTGCAGAAAGGGGAAATTTATAACAGACGTCAGTAGATTTGAAATACTGCAGGACAGTTACTTTTAATCAATGGTGTCTTAATAATGAAGAGTTTCTAAAAGAGCACTGTGCCAGAATTTCAGAATCAATGTCTGGACACTGGCTGGCCTCATGTTTGCTTAATTAACTTTTTTTTTTTTTTTTTTTTTTTTTAGGGACATGACGGAGCTATGAAAAGTGAACTTCAAGATCTTTGGGATATGAGCATTTGAAGTTGTTTTGTACAAAGACTTTTGAAGGAATCAGTGTGCGAATTTTTAAATTAGTAAATGTTATTATTTATTCTAACTTTGATCAAGAACAGGATTTCCAAATGGGACAAATTGATTATAGTTTTCATCTGCATGTCTGTAAATCAATATATATTAAAAAAATTGTCTAATATATTTTCTTATAGCAGTTTTGATTTTAAAAGTTCAAATCAAACATTGCAGTATTCTAAGCAAAGAAAAATAGGTAAGATTGTTTTCAGGTAAATCCTGTTTTCAGCTAAATCCTGTTTTCAGCTAAAATTTAACTAAAATGGCAGTGATGCTTATAACGCATCACTTGTGTCTATGAGCTTGTTGGCAGAAGCATGGCTGGGAAGCTTAGAGAGAACTTTCTGTAGGGGTTTTGAAACAAATGATTGTGGAAATTTCTGTTTCTTCTTTCCATCTGTTACTTCTCTTTGTTTTTTAGTGACAATCTAGCAACCTTTTCCAGAATGAAAAGCAACATATGCACGATCATCATCATCAGAATTTTAGTGTTTTTGATCCCTAAGAGTTGAAGAGGAGCCCACTGTGCTAAACACTATACAAATGTAGCATGTAAGTGTAGCTCTAGAAGGAGCATCCTGACATGCTGCAGTCAAGCTAGGATAGGGACATGTGAAATGATATAATAGCTCTGCTGTCATCAGCTAATGTCATTTTCTGACAGAATGATGTGACTGTCAGTTACCGTGAGAAGATTCACCACAACCTGTTATGGATCTTCAAGTCAGCAGCAAGACTATTTTCTTTTGATGCTAACCTGTTTCTTGATTGTCTGTACTCTTTCCCTCAAAATTTGCACCGAATTTTTGAAAGAATATGGCAAGATAAAAATTATTTGGAAGGATTGTTCTAGTAATAGCTTGAAATATATTTTAATGATTCTTTTCATTTGCTGAATATTATTTCAGGTAAAATCTCATTCCAGACACATACAGTTCTTCTGTTAATGTCACTGCTGTGTTAAAGCAACTTCTCATAACAAGTTATTATTTTATGAAGGTAGCTTCATAACAGAAGATTTTTTTATTTTATTTTATTTTTTTTTTTGGTTTTCAGTTGGTTAAATTATATCACAGAATCACAGAATCGCAGAATTTCTAGGTTGGAAGAGACCTCAAGATCATCGAGTCCAACCTCTGACCTAACACTAACAGTCCCCACTAAACCATATCCCTAAGCTCTACATCTAAATGTATCCCTAAGCTCTACATCTAAACGTCTTTTAAAGACTTCCAGGGATGATGACTCCACCACTTCCCTGGGCAGCCCATTCCAATGTCTAACAACCCTTTTGGTAAAGAAGTTCTTCCTAAGATCCAGCCTAAAACTCCCCTGGCGCAACTTAAGCCCATTCCCCCTCGTCCTGTCACCAGGCACATGGGAAAACAGACCAAAAATTATCAAAATATCAAAAATATCAAAATACCAACATATCAAAATACCGAAAAATATCAGTTTCTGCATTTGATAGTTAGTAGATAGAAGTCTTTTATTTGTCTACAGTTCTAGATAACTGCATTATTTATGAAAGTAAGCATTTCTCCTTATAATGTAGCAGGAAATAATCTGCACAATCCCCAGCTTCTTGCAGAAATCAAAACATGATTCATTTCCTTTTTGCAGGTTTTGATGGTGTAAGAAAATAAGAAAGCTGCTCATTCAAAATGCAGCTTCTGAGGCCAGAGACAAATGAATTTGTTCCAGAATCTGCTCTTCCTCTCAGAGAGGCTGATGCTCAGGGGCTGATGCTAAAGGAAGGTGCTTGGGTCCTAGGGCCTAGGATGTAGAATGTGGCTTTTTTTTTTTTTTTTTTTTTTTTCATGGTGGAACAACAACACAGAAGGAGGATATTTTTATAAGTAAGAGTACTTGCCTCATTCTAATGTCACCGATCAGTGACATGCATTTATGTATACTATTTAAAGCTGTGTTAAATGCATGAATGTGTGTAGTCTGTGACACTCAGCTCAACAGATACTAAAAGATCCCAGCCTGTGGTAATCATTTAACTTGCTCTTTAAGACATTTGCAACTGCTTCACATTTTCTATTCCTTTTTAGTATGTGAGATAAAAGGAGGATTGTGGTGACAGCTCAGAGGGCTACCCCTTCCCTTTCCTCCTGCTATTTTTGAAGAAGGACTGGTTATTTTTATTATTATCTTATACCAGTCCTGAGTTGAAAGCATTTGTAGCTATTTAAGTGCTTAAGGAAGATCTGCTTCTTACCTTAAGGGTAACACAGTAAAATCTTCCATGTGTTGACTGCATCAGTTATCCCTATGAGCTTTTCACATGCCTGAGGGGTATTTAGTCAGATGGATTCTCTTCATTCAAGAGAAATCTCCAGTGAAGGTCAGCCAGACCAGCAACACTTACTCAAGAACAGGGTGATGGGTGTGCATGTGTGAATGGGAGGTCAGTGACATGGTGCTGAGGAAAGAAAGTGAGGGTATATCTTTCCTTTTCAGCTCCTGCATGAGAGCAGCCCTAGTTTCAAAACAGAAGAACTGGGATTTGCTTGCTCTGCCATCTGTACTCCAAGCAGCAGCAAAAATGAGGTCCTTCCCAAAACATGAATTGAAATTTTCCTTCTCCAGACCTTTAAAGCATTATCTTTGCATATTTGTAAGGAAACAGTAGACTAGTTTATGCAATAGAGGATGAAGTGTTTAGTGGGTTCATTCAAGCACTGTGACACAGAACAGTAGTTTGCTATTCAGCAGTTCTCTACAGGCTGTGTATCCCTCAGGACTGCATCCAAATTTCACTCTCATAAGATTTGTTTTCTCTTCCCTGAACAAGGCATCACATTCAGCTGGAAGGTGGGCATCAGCTGTCCTCTACCAACTGTACAGTACTGATATGTACAGTCATGAAGTGGGGGGCAGGCTTCAGAGGTGGAGATGTGAGCTTGATTTCTGGGGGATGGAATTTGATTTGGGGAAAAAAAATGTGCAAATCAAACAAGCCACATTTAACATATGAGACCTGACTTTCCCTTTGGCCTCTGGCTCCTACGAAGGCTCTTATTAACCACAAAGCTCAATATTCAAATGTCAGTCCTTCCCTTACTACTAATTCACTTTAACAGGGATTTATATATGAGTTGTCTCACTGGGATCAAAAGAGTTATCTACCTGCATGCAGTCATGCATACACATTTGCAGGCTCAGGCCCTCAAGGCACACAGAGGATTTTGTTGGCCTACATGTTGCTAAATCACAATCTGATGTGAATTAAGGAAAGTGAAGAGAAGCATATGGTTACATGGCAAGAGTGCTGCAGAATGGTTTAAAGTGTTAAAGGTTTAAATCACACAAAAGCTATAAAAATCAACTTTGTTTATGGAGCAGTACAGAGACCTATTGTACTTTGTATTGATCAATCCATTGAACACCTGATTCAAAATGTTCAATTGAAAGCTGGGTAAAAGTTCTAAATTGAACAATCTAAATAACCTATGAACCTGACAGTCATAAATCAATGCCAATGTTACACATAGTTAACCCTAACCAGTTAGCAAGTTGTCCCAATTATTAGCTGTGTAACCTGGTTAGGATTTTACCCTTTCAAAGGCGTATTAATACAGAAGACCTTTCTGTGCTGAAAGTTCCTCAGTGAACTGAATACTAAGCTCAGTAAAGCCTCTATTCCCTGCTTCAGTGCCAGGTAAACCTTGCTTGAATAGCGGTGTGGAAAAGAGAGAGTTGAAATTAAGAACCAGGGATAAAAAAAGACACTCTGACAACTTCAGGGGTTGAAGTGCTGCTGCAAAAGATGTAGGATCCACTTTTCAAAAGTGCTTTATTCTGCGTGGAGGATTATTCACATCTGTATGGTCTCTTATAAAAAAACTCTCTCTCTCTGGAGACTCAGAAGGAAAGTATTTTGCTGTCCTATCTTGTCTTATACATTCCTGGCTATGTTTGCCTTTCTTTACCTCCTAAGGACAAAACACTTTTTAAAAAATTATTATTATTATTATTATTATTATTATTATTTAAAGGCATACTCACAGGAAATTTCATTTTCAGTTAAACCATTTTGCTTGGCATTAATTACATTACGTGCCTCTAGTTCTTTGTTAAATGAATCCTCCTTTTATATTATTTTATATTATTTTATCCTTTTAGCTCAGGCTGAAAGGGCTGTAATTGCCTGGGTTGCAAATAAACTTTAAAAAACATATTGGAGCAAAGTTGGCTTTTTTTTTTTTTTTTTTCCCCCGTCTGTTGGAATTTCTCCAGTGTCCCCATAATTAGCAAAAAGTACTATTCATGGTTTTGTAATTTCTTCAGCCAACTTTTTTACAGCTTTTTGTTGCAAATTATCTAGATCTGTGGACTTGATTTGCTATTTAACATTCTCCTTATTTACTTCTAGAATGTACAACAGTGCATTGACTTCTTATGAACAGATTTTATCTGCCTTTTTTTTTTTTTTTTTCCAGACTTCGGATTTGTTTACAGAACATACAGATTTTTGCATGTGTTCTTGATATGGCTACACTTCCATGTTGTCAAAACCCCAAATCTTTCTTGTTATCCTTAACTCTGATGAACAAAAATAATTTCTTGATTCCATCCTCATCAATTTTTCTGTAGTTATTATCTTTGGTCTAATACTCATGACTGAATAAATGCCTTTTTTACAGTTATTATGACTTGCATAGCTGTTTTCATTTCTATCCAAGTCAGCATTTAGGTTAGTCCAGCTACATCTTTTCTTATTTTTCTTCTTTTCCTTCTTCATTTTTTTTTTTTTAATTTATTTTTATGTATTTTATCCCAAACTGGTAAAATGTTTTTAAACACTTTCCAGTTATTTTCCACATTTCCTGTTTAGCTTCTTTCTCTCAACTGATTTAGCTCATAATTGTTTTCAGCTTTGCAAAATTAGCTCCTCCAATCCATCAAGAATACATATTACTGGTCTGGACTTAATTCTGATTATATATAACAAACAGAGACAAATCACAATCACTTTTATCTAAGTTGCTACCAATGTTTTTTTTTTAGTCTACGTCTATGATATTTTCTATAGGGTAAAATAATACAATATAGCATTCCAGAAGTGCTGGAGGCAGCACTTTTTAAGAAGTTCATCATTTATGGCACATTCCAAGGATATGTTAATTTAGTGGCATGAAAACTCCAAGCCATGCTATTTAGACTGAAGTGCTGATGCTGCATGGTTTATTTTTCTTCTTATTTTACGGATGCTTTCCTAATGAGATAGTTTTCTTGTTTGTTTGGTAAATACTTACAGAAAGCAACACTAACTAAAAAACAAAACAACCAACCAACCAAACAAACCACCACCACAAACATATACCTTCTTGTACCTCTTTTGTAATACAGCAATATCCATGGTAACAATTACTTATGTCTTTGAACCTATTTCCTAGTTATCTAGTACTTCTTTTACCTAATTTTGACGGCATAACAGAATTTTCAAAGTTCAGAGCTGGCTTCCCACAGAATGCTTCCCAAGTAAGACGGATTGATTAGAAGAGGAATATGTTTAACAGCTCCTCTCCAACTGACATTTTAAGAGGGACATGGTGCTTGTCTCAGCTTTTTATACTTGATGCCTTCCTCAATAGATTGCCAGATGGTAAAGTGGATCAGAGTGTCAGGCTTCAGTACATCATGTACCCCAGAAGCAGGAAACTGGCTCTTGAGTGGGAGTTACTGCTAATTTCAGTGGATCTGGGATCTGGCTCTGTATTGTAGTTGTGAAGAGACAAAGTTAGAAATGACAGACAACTCCATGCCCTGAGTTAAAGAAGATGATCTCATTTTGAGCATGTTCTTCTTTATGTTTGTTTCCTGCTAGGAATTTTTTAGAGCACTTTGCAGCTACTTCATTTACGATTCTGTTCATTGTTGGTGTGTTGATGATAGACACTTACAATACACTTGTGTATTTTTTAATTTGAAACCCTATTTTTCTGTGCAGCTATGATTCCATCTTTCAAATTAGATCAATGTTCAACAGAATTAGTTATTTTTTATTGTCAAAAATGTATTACATTTCTCATCGAAATCTTCTGCTTTTCATAAAATAACCTTTTTTACTTAGGACTATCACTATAATTAATAATAATAAAATATTTATTTTTCTGTGGCCTGTAAATGTTCAAACAAATGCATCTCCTAGAATACAGAGATTTGTAAAATTACTTTTTTGATGAAAAATGTAAAATCACTAGTGCTAAATGTTTCATGAATACATGTCAGTCTTTGCCACATTTTATTTTTGCTGCTTGCAAAAAGCTGAATAGAAACTGTTCTGATCCTCCCCCAAAAAACAGGTTTTTATTTAAGCAAACTCTCTCTCTGATTTTCTTTTGTATCATCTCTTCTCTCAAAAGACTGGTGTGCTTAGCAATGCAAACTTGATTAACTAATGAGGTGTTAATGTGGTGCATTAAAAAATTCTCATTTCAAAAACATTAGCAAAATGAGAACTGGGCAGACTGCTTATGCTTCTCATGGTGGAAATGTTGCAGTGTTAGTAGGAATGGAGTGATGGACAGGTGATAGAAAGATTAGACTGGGAGAGTCCAAGCTTGGTTTGTGTGAAACAGTCACATGTAACTTCTAAACAATTCATCATGAAAAGCTTTGATGACCCTCTGTGCTCAGTGGTGCTGTCACTGAGTTTAACACATAGTGGATTCCTGATATCAAAGGACTGCAATAGGTTTTAAAAGCTAAGATGATATACCTATTGAATTCTTCACTTTGTGAGGCTCCCCCTCTGGGCTTAAGAGGTCTGTAGAAAGTCCTAAGCCGTAACTGCTTCACTAAGGAACTGTGTTTATTCGTTGCAAAATGATACTTGTATAAACCAACATTTTAATGGTAGGACTTCCTCCAATGCTGCAAAATGCCACCATTTTAAGTAGAAATGACAGAGACTGCCAGAGGATCAGGGAAGTTCATAGTATCAGTGTTTTCATGGGACAGCTCACTGAACACAGCCCTCTGCAGCTTTCAGAGTCTTGTGGGAGAGAAACTTATGGTTCAAATTTTAACAGAGAAGCTGAAACGAATTTCTGAGGATTATTGCCCACTCAAAATTTGCATAATCCTTTTCCTGTGAATGTTTGCCTATCTCCTGTACCAATGCAACCTGTGGAAGACAGGAGGATTGCAGAAGTGAAGCTCTAGATTGAAGGTGGACCACACTAGAAATAACAAAAGTATACTGAGGGGAGGCCATAAACTCATTCTGCCTGCACTCTTCCCCCCTGTAGAATATGGCTGTTATGCTGGTCACATTCCAAGCAAACGCATATTAATCCGCAGAAAATATGGTGGTGTAGTTTAAGGAGAAATTAACCTGGTCTGGCTTCAGTCTGCTAAAACATGGTCATTGTTCTGCTTGTTTGGGTCAGTGCTGTTAAAGGCTTAACCAGACCACTTTCCAAAGCCTTCCTGCTGGTAGGTCTCTAATGGTTCTTTAATTTATTTTTCCTTGGTAACCCATCCTGCTTCACTTGTCATTGGTTTTAAAACAAGAAACTATAAAGAGAGCACCATAAAACCAGAGAATAGCGTGACTTAAAAATAGGAACCATATTCCAAAAGTAAGTATCTGACTTGTATATAAGATGGTTTTGCTAATGATTTTGCTATGGGAGTTAATTAACAAACAAGTCATATCTGTGCTCCTTACTGGTGGTTGCAGTAATCTTCTTGCTTGGTCGAAAGAGCTGAACATAAATAAGATTGTCACAAAGTGTATGGTGTGAAGGAGAATTTGGTATTTGGGAAAACAAATTTAAAGCAAGCCCAGAAATATCCCTGTGAAGTTTTCCCTTTGCAAATGCTGTCACAGTTGGTAGAAGGGAATCAAGAGACTTATTTACAATTTAAATGTAAGCTTGGTCATAGAGGACATTTTTTTGCAGGCAGATGTGGATCAAATACATCCACTGGGTTACAGTACTGAGACCACCCAGGCTTTTGCTAATGCTGGTGTTTACATAAAAAAGTTAGAAGAAAGCTTCCCTCCAATTAGAAAGCCAATATCTAACTAGATGCTAACTTGTTATATACCCTGTAGTCTAAATGTTAATAGCTTTGACCTCCTTCAGTTTAATCTTAATCTCCTTGACAGAGCAAGTGAACTTTGGGTTATGCTTTACCGAATTGTTCCCTTTGTTTTCTTCCTCCCTTATGTTTCCAGCAGTGAGTATGTCACATATTGCAGACCCAAATGAAAGCCTGTCTTCTTTTTCAATCAGTCATATCACTAAGTATATGAGTAGAAAAACCCTTGTGATTGACACTGCTTCAACAAAAGCAGATTCAGTTTGTAGATGATAAGAGGCAAAGTCATACAAGCAGTGTTTACAAAGCAGTGAAGGAGAGCAAAAAAATTAATGATAAAAGGACTAATCTTATTGTTTTACTAGATGAGAGAATGGTTCTTTGTGTTTGCTCTAGCAGAAGCCCACAGATTGTCTCCTACCTCACTTGTACACTTTTGGCAGCAAAATAATTTCCAGATTCTGTATCAAACACAGGCCTGTCGATTTAAAAAAAAAAAAAAAAAAAAAAAAAAGGCAAAAAAGCTCTGGAAAATGCAGAAAGCAAAGCAAAAGAGTACAAGAGTGCCTGCACCTGATAGCATAAGCATTTGTTACCTACAGCATGTTATATAATTGAATATTATCTCCCTTATGAAGGAGGAATGAGGTATAAGAGCAATGTATATAAATCCCTTCACAAAAGAAAGAGTGAGAAACAAGCTACTCAAAAACACGTTGAACTGGCTGTTTTCTGTAGCATGGTGATTTCAGGAGTCTTCTCCCTGCTAATGGAGCACTTCTTCCTGATTTCTTCACTTTTAGGAAGGCCAAAGGACTCCCACTTCTCAATCCACACCTCTGCTGCCAGAATACTTGTATGGTAACATGTCCAGCACAAGGCCCAGGGGTGCCACTTCTATTTCATGGTGCCAAGTGCTGGAGGAGGCTGACAGGGACAGATTCATAGAATCATGGAGTAGTTTATGTTGGAAAAGACTTCTGGAAGTCACCTTCTCTGATCTCTGCCCAAAGCAAAGTATTCTTCAAGTCAAATCTAGGTTGCCCAAGACACTGAATACTCATTATTGGAAGGCATGGGGTATGTGTGTGCACTGGGGCTTTTTCAGGACAGTACATCTATAGAGAAATCTGTTTTAATCTTTTCTGATGGACATTATTGTCTGTGCAGGAGGCAGGACAGAGAATTAAAATCCAGGACTATCTCAATTGTCAAAGGACAACATAACCTTGCTATCCGGCTCCTCTACTGTTCATTAGTTTCATGGCTTAATTCCTATCTCTTGTTAGCAGGGCCAGGCAGCTTTGTCCCTTCAGCAGCTCAAGTCAAACCGCCTAACTACTGCTCACCAAAGGTTGCTGAGCAAGTGTTGCCAATTTCTTTCCCTTCAAGATGAAGTCTGCCAGCTCAGTTATGTCCTTCAGCAAGCATCAACCTCTAGCTCTAAAATAATCAGTTGTTGTAGAGTTCATTGAGACACAACAGGTTGCAAATAGTGTAGTGGTGATGGAAGGCAAGCCTATGCTGTTTTAATGATTCTCCCCTAGACTCATCTATAGACTATATTCAGTGTGTCTATCTGATCTAACTGCCCCGTAGGCAATATGTGAAGCAGTCTAGCACCGAGGGAATAACACACACCTCAGGTTTCATTTCATTCCTTTCTGACCCTCTAAAAAGCCATTACCACTTTTTAAGAGTGTTACATGAGTTAAAGACAGAAACTCTGTTGGGAGATAAAAATTGACTCACCAAGTGTTGATACAATTTTAATCTTACCCTGAACAATTGTGAATAATGGCAAATAATGTAGTTATCTAGTGAGAAAGAGCAAAAAAGACATTCTGGCAAGTATTTCAGAATCATATTAAAATTATTGGTGTTCAGCAAGTTACCAAGCATCAGTTAAGTCATAGGGACTGTATCTATGTATGATTTTAGCTTATGGAAAATACAAATATATTGGGTTTAGTGTAAGCTTCTTTCACTATGTGCTAAGATAAGCCATCATTTTTTATTTTTATTTTTTAATATATATATATATTTGTTGCTGTTAATTTCTTGCATATGGATACATGTAACATCCCCACCACAGTTCAGATGACATAGTAATTTGTTAATTTGTGGTAATGTGATCAGGTGGCTAAGCTCTATCTCACATTTGTGCTTCTCACTCATGACTTACTCTTGCAAACTTCCATGAATTAATAAATAAGAGCCCTGGCAAACTAGCCCTCAATGATTTTCCATGGAAACATCTGCATTGAAAAATAAAGCTGAGAGATATTTTGCATTGTCAATTGCTAACAGTTACAGTGCTCCTCTGGTATTTTAGTTAGAGTAATTTAGGCTTTAGAAGAAAAATGAGTAACTGTAACACAGGCACGCACAATGAATATCGGGGAAATCAATCAAAATGTAATAAACTTTTATTAAAAAAAAGACATTGCCCTCTGGCAATTCATAAAACAAGTCTCCAAATCTGTATAGACAGTACAAATAAACATAAAATGATTCTTTAAGGGCATAATGAAGGGCTCTGTCAACAACAATAAGAAAACAAAGCATAGATGTATGTTTGTGAAAGAAATTGCACATTTTCTGTTGTGCAGAAAGCCTTCGGCTTTTCTTTTTGATATAAAAAAAAAAGCATACATGATACAAGAAATGAGTTTCCCATCTGAGCAATGTCTTTTTAGTCTTGGTTTTCTATTCTATTGAATTTAAGTTTATCATTGCTCCGAGTGGGTCTTCATGCTCTGTGAAGATTTTGAACTTACTGTGACACAGCTGAAGAGCTAATCCTAAATATCTGGGACTTGGCCATATACTTATGTTCAGCAGAGTCCCATTTTGCACTGAGTTCCTAGTAGACTACTTCTGAAAGACTGAGGCCTCTGAGTTACTTAAGCTATATATTTCAAACTAACCCTTTTCCAAAAATTACATTTTTTAATTCTATCAAATATTGTTGCTATAATGTATGTTATTAAAATAACTGTTCCTTATTTTGTTTTCCTTTTTATTTCCTTTTAAGTATAAAGTTACCAAAGCCCTGCATTATATTTGGGTCAAAAGATGATCAGCTTAAATGTGATGTTTATTTAATAATTATCCATGGAAAATGAATATGAGGGTAGAAAGGTGAATTGCAGGTCACTTAATCAGAATTTGAGCCTGATATTAATTGGACATGTTGGCTTTTGTTCTTCACTCAATAAAGACTGTGGCTTTTAAACTAGTAGGACCTAAAATGAAGTCTGTTATTTTATCCTAGTGGCATTTATTTTAAAGAAGATAAAAACCATAGGGTAAAAAATCTACAGTCATAGAATCCCTGAATGGCCAAGGTTGTCAGGGCCCTCTGGAGGTCATCTGGTCCAACCCGGTGCTCAAGCATGGCCACCCAGAGCAGGCTGCCCAGGACTATGTCCAGGTGGCTTTTGAAGTTCTCCAAGGTGGGAGACTCCTCAACCTCTCTGGGCAATATGTGCCAGTGCTCTATCAACCACGTGGTAAAAAAGTGCTTCCTGATGTTCAGTTGGAGCCTCCTGTATTTCAGTTTGTACCCATTGCCTCTTGTCCCAGCACTGAGCACCACTGAAAAGAACCTGTCTCTGTCCCCTTTGCACCCTCCCTTCAGATATTTATAGACATTGATGAGATTTCACCCCTAAACCTCCTCTTCTCTAGGCTGAATAGTCTCTCTTATCCTCTTCTCAACGGAGAGGTGCTTCAGTCCCTTAATTGTCTCTGTGGCCCTACCTTGGTCTCTCTCCAGTATATCCACATCTCTCTTGTACTGGGTGCCCTGAACTGGACACAGTACTCCAGGTACCGCATCACCAGTGCTCAGTGGAGGAGAAGGAACACTTCTCTTGACCTGCTGATGATACGTTGCCTAATGCCACCAAGAATGCCAGTAGCCTACTTAGCAGCAAAGGCACATTGTTTACTCAACTTGATGTCCACCAGGAGTCCCAGGTCTTTTCCTGCAGAGTTGCTTTCCAGTTGGGTGGCATCCAGCACGTACTGGTGCCTGGGATTGTTCCTCCTTAGGTGCAGGACTTTGCACTTCTGCTTGACGAACTTCATGAAATTCTTGTCAGCCCATAAATCCCTTATCATAAAAGAAAAGTGAGCAATACATGAATGTTTTCTGAAAACTTAAAAGGAAAAACAATGCTTTGAGACCAACGCTCAGATCTCTTGGTGTATCTTCCATCTGGAACACACTGAACTCTGGGAGATTTGTGCTACTGAAACTTCTTCTGTGCTTCCTGTTCTCTCTTTTCTTTCTCCTGAATGTCTTAATTCCAAACTTTCTCAGAGTTCAAGTAACAGAGTAATTAAAACTCATTTCCAGTGAAAAATATTTTCTTGTTAGAACTTGTCTGTTACCTACTCAACATTTGCTTTTCATCTGTTGTTCCTACGAAAAACTCTCTATGTGGCTGTAAGCAGTTTGTTTTCTTTCCCAGTGTTGGAAATTTGGAATTTTCTGTTGGAAATTTTCTCTTACTAGCTAAATAAGAGTTTCGTTAACTCCAGATGTTCTTGATTTTTTTTTTTATTTTATTATTTTTTTTAACCTTCTATCCAAGCACTCATCAGCCACATGGTATGATTCCAATTCTGTGTCCAGTACCTGGAAGTGCTACTGTTCTTCTTCAGTGGTTATAGTAAAGCCACTAAATCTTTACTGCATAGTTTATTGAGAAGACTCAGTTTTCTTGTGTGTAATGAAGACATAAGAACATTACAGAATATATAAATTGTGGTCTGAAATTTCAGGGCAATCTGAAAGCATTAAGAGTGAAGCAACTGTGAAATATGTAAATGTTAGTGTGATCAATCTCTGACAAATCTCTAAATGTAAAAGTTAAGGTACATAAATATACTTCTGTCTGCCTGCATTTTCACATTTCAGCTCAGTTGTTGTAATGTATGTATGTATGTATTTATTTTTCTCCTGAAACCTTTTTAATAGTTAATTTAGTTAATTGAACCTCTCTTTCTTTCTTTCTTTCTTTCTTTCTTTCTTTCTTTCTTTCTTTCTTTCTTTCTTTCTTTCTTTCTTTCTTTCTTTCTTTCTTTCTTTCTTTCTTTCTTTCTTTCTTTCTTTCTTTCTTTCTTTCTTTCTTTCTTTCTTTCTTTCTTTCTTTCTTTCTTTCTTTCTTTCTTTCTTTCTTTCTTTCTTTCTTTCTTTCTTTTTCTTTCTTTCTTTCTTTCTTTTTCTTTCTCTCCCTCTCTCTTTCTCTCTCTTTCTCTCTTTCTCTTTTTCTTTCTTTCTCTCTTTCTTTCTCTCTTTCTTTCTCTCCTTCTCTCCTTCTTTTTCTTTCTTTCTCCCTCTGCTCTTTTTAATGTTGTTATTGTTATTATTATATAGGAAAGATTAGTGTTATTTTTGTTGAACGGAATAAAAACATATACAGAGGTTGCCTTACTTTCAAGGACAGAACCAGAGACTTGAAAAAAATTAGAAATTCATGCAATCTTCTGAATCTGAAAGCTGTTTGACATTCATCACAGCCAAGAGGCACTCAGTACATTTAAAGTCAAGGTGCCTAAATATGGAATTAATAGCTCAGTATGAGGCACCTCTTTTAAACACCTGAAGGTTATAAGAAATGAGAACAGGGATCTAGAATGCAAATTGTTATGCGGCTGTTAGTAGCTGCTGCTGTAATAAGCAAACTTTATTATTATGTTTGCCAGGTAACTGTGCAATCTTTATAGAGCCAACTAATGTACCCAAGTCATATTATTGCTGTATTTATAGTATTAAGAATTGACGGAACACGAATTAAGATAAGGTACTTGGAGCTATAGGTAGGACTGCATGTGGAAACTTTGGAAGATGATGAATCTGAACTCCTACACTAGAGATTACAGAGATCAGCTGTGGATTTGGGATCCAAATTTGCCTTTGTTCCTCAGAAGGTGAGAGTAGGAGGACAGATCTACAGCCATTTACTGCAAGCTGCACAGCTACTCCATTTCTAAAAGCTATGGTCAGTGATGAAGGAAGTCCAAGATTCGTGGCCAAATACTGCAAGATCCAGTGTGTGTGAATTCTCCACCTCTCAGCTTGGTTTGGTGGCATATGCTCATCTTGTGCCCAGCCCTGGAACAAGCCCTCATCCATGCCCTTGCCCTTCCCCATCCCCATACCGCTCAGGTGTGGGGAAGGTGAATTGACCTTTACTCACAAGACTGCAGTGAACAGAACTTTGCGCATTGTGAGTTCTTGTTGGACTCTAATGGACAGCTGATTTCCTTTGCTCTGTTTACATATTCTTCTGTGCCAAAATGGACTTTGGTGTCAGCAGCACTTCATTTAGAAGAAGTGTTTATCTTATCAGTACTTCGTTTTGACAGTCTCATTATACTGTTTGGATACTACAGATTCAGCAATGTGCTTCACAAAGCAGAATAAGCACCTTCAAAGGATTGTATTGAGACAGCTGAAGGGAGAAGTACCAAACACAGACAGCAGAGCTGGTGATATACTATTCTTTCTTTGTGTCTGAGAATATTTGGGTAGGTTACTTAAACTGCAGAGGTATCTGGGAAAACCAGCTACTTATTTTGCATTGTGACACCTTGACAGTAACAAATTCTTGCTGCTTATTGCCAATTGATTTTCAGTCTGCCTTCTCAGGGGTGACTTTAGACAGCAAAGGAGCCAAGTGCAGATAACTGAACATGGGAGCAAGGGAAAAGAGGTTTAAATCTCTCTTGGGATGTGCTGCATCATGTGAAAAGATGAACAAAACATATTCCATCTATGAGGTTAGGAAATAAACATGGCACTGAGCTGCTACTGTGTGTCTGTTTGTGTGAGAAGTACAGTAAAACCCTGCCAAGGAAAGTATACAGTCTGTGTAAAGATGCTCCTTTTTGTTTCCTTACCAAAAATGTTTATATATGTAGCCCTTTCCTGAGAAACTCCAATTCATGTGGCAATATTTGATGTCTATAATTAGAAAGCATGGATAAGATACAGGACTTTATTTTTTATTAATTATTTTTATATTTATAATGTTATTAATTAACAAACTTATAAATATATGGAAATGCATATATAATGAATGTCATTGTTTCCAAGCATGTTTTGTTTTGCCTCAAGTTTACTTGTTTAAAAAGTACATAAAAGCTTGAGGGGGGAATGGTCAACTCTTTCCTAAATTAGAGCATTACTTATTTGTAAGAAAGATATAGTTGATTAGCAAGTCCTGTAAAATATGACTAATAAACGACCCATCTAATATAGAAGTGACAGCAGAGGATAGGATAAGAAAATTAGTCATTTTAATCATAAAAATTTAAAAGGTTAAATCCTCATAGTATAGAGAGCTGGTTAGAGCTCATTGAACTCAATGGACATACATGAACACCTGTGGACTTTGGGGCCACTTCACCTCCAAAGGGGGGTGATTTGAAATCTCACTGAAAATGCATTAGACCCTCATTTAGTATAGAATTGCTTAGAAAATTAGAATACATTTATAATAATTAGAAAAGTTAAATGATGAGCAAAGAAGTGTGTATATGTGTGTATGTATTTGTGTTCTTGTCCCTTGTGGTAGTTTTTAGATTAGAGTTTGTAACCTATAGAAGACAGCAACTTCTCTGGGCCAGTAGCATTTCCTTCTTCGTACCTTCTTCATACCTATGGACTGTGTGAGGTATAATCAGAACTTTGATGATTTTCCTTACATACATGTGTCCACAAATTCATTTGCTAGATCAGAGAGGAAAAAATAAAATTAAAATAAAATAAAATAAAATAAAATAAAATAAAATAAAATAAAATAAACCAAAACAAAACAAAATAAAATAAAATAAAATAAAATAAATAAAATAAAATAAAATAAAATAAAATAAAATAAAATAAAATAAAATAAAATAAAGATGCCAGACGTAAGTTCTGCATAGAAGAGAAAAACCTGGAGGAACATCTGCCTTACGTAACAATGAATTGCTCTCCTGTTCACTTGTGGCAAAGCCATTACTGAGCCCTAAAACAGCCATAGCCATCAGGTTCTTAAAGCCAAGATCCGAATCAAAAGAAATATCAAAATCCCCTCAGACCGTACTTCAGTGTGGATATCAGGTGGTCACTTTAAAATCCTTTGAAGACCCTTCCCACATTCCAGGGGAGTGGTGCAGCCTAATAACAGTGCCAGAGATGAAAGGTTTAATCTGGCAGCTGGAAAACAAGTTGTACTGTGTGAGGTTTGCAGAGTTAGATCTATCTGTCTTATCTAGAGAAGAATGGGAGGTGGCTTGCATGTTATGTATGTCTAGGTACTTACATATGGAAAAGACATTCAGTTTCAGGGACTTTCTCAGCTTGTTGACAAAGACTGAACAAGGTCCATGGCAGAGAATTCAGCCTTGAAAGAAGTTATAGCTTTTTAGCAGAGAGGATAATTGAACTAAGTAACAGTCTTCCAAAATGAGTGTGGGTGTGGGGTTGAGACTCAGCATGGGTTTAGGTCTTTAAAATAAATCTTAAAATCCTTCTAGGAGATATAATTTAATCCCCCCTCAGAGGGAAATTCTGTGGCTCATAGGTCTGGGGACTCAGGTGGCGTAGTTGTGGAGGTACTTCCTGACCTTAATGCTTGCAAATGTATGAATTAATTATTTATGTCATCCTTTCATGGACCAGGGAAAGTATAATAAGTCATGCATTACCTTTAGAGTGCCCGTAACACCTGGAGCTCTGTGCTAAGACCTCCACTGTAACCAAAGCTTATCAAGGCTTCTGGGTATCAGTGAAGAGATTTCCATTGTACACTGGGCAGATGTATTCTCAGGTCTGATGTCTTAATTTGTCTTTTTTTCTTTTTCACCTCATTCAGAAACATCAGAAGTAGCTGCAGCTGGAGACAGGTCAACAGATGTGTAGAATGCAGATGCTGGATTCTATTTTCTATTTATTTACTCCACAGATCTCCAGATTTGTCTTTTCTAAATTAAATCAGCAAATACAATTTTTTTATATTGATTTTATTACCAGAGTTAAGATGAAATCATTTGAATATCCTCTTTAACTGTCAAAATGTGCTTGGTTGATGGAAACCTACTTTAATTTTCCTCCTTTTTTTTTTTTTTAATTATTATTATTATTTATTTTTTTTATTCAGTTAACTAATGAGTCTTTCTATGTACAGAAACTTTTAAAAGATTACATACCTGTAAAAATAGGTTATTGAAATGGAGACAATGAGGAGGTGATGCTTCCATAGCAGAGGCTGAAAAGAAAAGCAGAACTGCCCCCAAATTCCCCATTTCTGAATAGCTAAAGAACAGAAGGGATAAAACAATGCAAAACAAACAAACAAACAAAACAGCTCTGAAATCAAAACGGCATTACTCTGTAAGAATGAATATCCTGAAATGTAAATCAAGTATAATTTTTACTGTTTTGCAATGTCACTCTGGGTAATGGGTATTTGGAAGAAATAAATGTGGTAGGAGTGCTTGCTTTGGCAGGTTCCACTGTATTTGTACTTAGTTTGTAGCAGGAGGCTGTAACTACAGTTTGTTCAGTTGAAAGGAGTCAAGAGACCCCCAAGGGAATCATGCTTTGAAGCAAATCTAAGCAAATAAGCAAAGTGACACACAATTGAAACCACTGAACAAAAATCTACAAATTAAGCAAATAGAAGACTTCAGTGCTATCCCACACAGTGGGCAAATCCAAAATACATACAAGTGGAAATTCATGGTCAGTGGCTGCCCCAAAAGAAATAAATTATGTCTAAAAGATAAGGCAGTTCTGTCTCTGTAATTCAGCAGTTAATGCTGTGATAAACAGCGGGGGGCTAGTCACATATGAGTATGAGGGGGGCTAGTCACATATGAGATACTCTTTAGAAAACCTATTCCTGCATTAAGATTTCAGGATGCCCCAGATTTCCATCACAATCTCCTTTCCCATCAAGGGGAATGCACTCCAGTTTGAGAGTAAGAAGACTATCTATTTTTCATTTAACAAACTTTTATCTACCTTGCCTGTTAAGTATCCAAAGTTAGACATTCAGGTAAGGTCACTAACCTCATCTTTGGGTGACTTTGTGAAAGTCACCCTAAGATTATGCTTATCTCTGTCATCATGCTTCTTGAGGAACACAAGCATTAACAATGTTAGGCAGCAATAGTTAATAATGCACAAACATTAGGTGCACATATTTTACTTAATTTCATTGAGATTTGGGCACCTGTGTCTTTTAAGCTCCTTTAGGAAACTCACCATTTAATAAGAATACTAAGCAAAAATATTGCTGGAAAAAGAAACTCAGTAAGCTTTTTCCTAAAAAGACTGATTTTATTAGGAATGTGGAAACAGATTACCATGTATACCACACTGATGCTTCTCTTCAACTCTTATCCTAATCATGTAGACTGAAAATTATGAGGTAAAACTGGAAAAAAGAAAAAAAAGCCACACATTTCAAGTGTTGTAACAGATGTGCTTATGTGTGTATGTTTGAAAGAAAACACATGCAATTTCCCAACCAATTGCTAAAAGAACAGTCTGGTCTGATTGCTGATTGTGCTTTGAAAGTTAAAATTCCTTAAAAAAAAATAAAATAAATAATAAAAAAAAAAAAAGGTCAAAATAAAGGAAAAAGGAAAATCTGGAATTCCAGTGATCCTGGAAACCCTGGATAATTAGAGAGTTTTACTTCCATCAATTCATGTAGGCTGCAGTTCCCCATCACGGGCCCGAGGGTTCCTAAGGAGGCCAGCTAAGGAAGGCTAGCTGGTAACGCCCCTAAAAAGCATTCTTAAATGTGTCTTTGTCAAATCTGTGGGCATTTGGTGTCCATGAAAGATCTGTTTTGGTTTCATCTACAAAGAATTCAGCCTGAAAATCAGGCAGGGGGTCTAATAACTAGTTTAAAATCATTTGTCTTATAAAATAAATATGTCAAATGATACAAACAAACAAACAAAAACCCTTACACTTGTATATACACACGCATGCACTCTTCCAAAAATAATTGTCCAAAGTATATCTAGTATTATGAAAGCAGAAATTAAAATCATGTTTTTCAACATAATCTTCCTGGTCATTCTCTGGTAGAAGTGCAAGTTCTGCAGCCTGTGATACACTGACTTGGAAAGAAGGAAAACGTCTGTAGGAGACTGAATCTCAGAGGGCTATACTGTCCTTCAGACAAAGTGGTTAGATTGGGATAAACATGTGTTTTCAGTGTGAGGAGTGAGAGAAAGGGTCAGATTTAATTTTATATGGGCACAAAAGGATTGGCAATTCTATTCTATTAGGGCATAATTTTGTAAAAAGACAGCTTTTTATGCAAATAACAGGAGGCTCAATGCTTCTGACAAACATGTGAACAGAATTAAGGAGAAGGTTGAATGATAAAATGGAAGTCACAAATTTCCACTTAGATGAAATAAATGCTAAAATAACTCTTTTATTTTATTTAAACATTCATTAGAGTTTTCAAAGATATGTAGGAAATGCCATAATGATACAGCTATTTGTCTTCAAGAGAATGTTTAAACCACAGAGTTTTTGAACTTAAGTTCAAAAAAGAGTGGATTTCCTAGGGACAGTCATTGTTACATTTCCAAAAGGGGAAGCTCTCATGAGAAAAATCAAGCCAGAAGGAATAGGATAAAAGAATTAGACCTGGTTCAATTCATTTTTATTTATTTATTTATTTTTAATATCTACATGACAAACATAGAGAACAGATACAAACATACATTACTTAAATTCTTTAATTCTTCTGTAACATTACTTTGAAACCTTTTTTTCTATTGAGCAGAATGGATTTGATTAGTTGCTATTTGACTGGAACTATATAAAATCTAAGAAAGTATTTTTTTTCGCTTTATTGTCAGCTGTGTTCACACATCGTTGGAAAAGAGCAAATGAGTACAACATGGCTACCCTTATGCAATAGAGTCAGCATTGGCCATACAGCCCACAACAGAGATACTGGCTCCAGCAACCAGGTAGGCCAAATCACTGAGATCCATATGACATGGACTGTCCTACTTCTGGCTTTCTGATCACTCTTAGCTTTAATGTCCCTGCAGCATGAATTGTGACCCACTGTGCAGTGAAGAAAATACAAAGGCCGGGATCAGCAATCTGTTGCTCAGGGACAAAGGGCTTGGTGAGAGGAGATGTCAAATGGCATTCTGCAAGACTGGGAACTGAGAACTGCTTTGTCTTGAGGGAAACATCTGTGAACATAATCTGGCTCTTGGCTCCCACTTGGTTTTGCACTCAGACACAGGAATTTCTTTTGTACCTACTGTTTCTCTTTCAGTTGTACCACAGAGCACCTAGTAGTTCTTGGATCAAGTGGTGAGGGCTTTAATGATAGAAACATAGCGTCACATCAGAGCTCTCTGATAATCCTCTGTGCCTATAGCAAACAGCTTGATCTACCTCATGAGAGGTGTATGTCACGAGAGCACATTTTGTATCAGAGGCAATCTACATTGCCATTCAACCACTTTGCATTCAGAGAATTGCAAAATAATTTCCTCCTGCTGCTGCCACTGGTGCTCTTGGCAGATCTTGGCAGTTTGAGATTATTCTGTGAACCTGGGAGGTAAGTGGGACAGTATAGTCAGGACACTTCAGTTTTCCTTTCTCCAAATCACAGTTCTGGAGAAGGGAGACCAGACTCCATAGCTCAGGTTCCATTAAAATTGTCTTTTAGCCTGGAAACATTCAGCTTTTTGCTAAAACTATCCGTATCTTGTGGATTTTGTGAAAAAGCATGGTTACCAACAAAGTACAGATACTGGTGTGATCTCAGCATATACTGAACAGGCCACTCTTCTGGGAGTGGTGACATGATGGTGCTGCTAATGACTGCTAATAATGCATGCTAATATCGAGAGTGCTAGGGATCTGTCAACAGGTACTTCCAAAGATGGGAATTTTAGACTTCATCAGTTTATGCCTGGATTTTTATGTCATGGGGAGGACTGGAGTGTGAGCTGATATCTTAAGGTACAATTGGCCAGAGGAAAGAATTCTGGAGGAAGATGGGACACATATTAAATGGATTTATCTGGACTAGATGGTCTCTGGAGGTCCCTTCCAACCTCAACCATTCTGTGATTCTCTGATATCTGCACCCAAAATCATCAAGCACCTGACTGATCCCCATCATAAAACAGCAGCTTTAGCAATCTCATTGTTACACCAAACTCCTAATTTGGAGGGAGTAAGTGAAAAAGCATGTCACATCAGCTGTCAGGTTTAACAATGTGTCCCTTTGTAGGCCAATTTTTAATGATTTATGAACATTTATTTTCCAGAGATACAATTAATTTCATCAAAATAATGTAGAAACTATTTTATGTTGATGCTGAATACAAATGCCAGTGGATTTAAGAAAATTTCCTTTAATTTCAGTGAGCTTTGATTTGAAGCTGAAAGGTGAGTACATATTGTAGTCTAACTTACACATTATCACCTTATTATACTTTGTTTTATTCCTGAGGGTGCAATTATGTATAAAGAGCCTAATTTTTACCTCCAACAAATCATTTTTGGATTTAATCCAGAATTTTAATGGTCTCAAATTAGGTATGTCATGTTAAATATCTGAACTTGGTTATAGTAAAACCCTTGCAAACTGATACAAATGGGATGGTTGTGTATAGTGCCTGGATTATTTATGCTAGTAATAATAGAGAAGAAAAATCAAACAACCTGAGCTGAAAAAACAAGATTAAAATTGAATCACGAAATTTAATATATAATCTACACGCCGAATCTAGTCTCAATATCCAGCTTGAAATCAGAAGTCTCGCAAAATTTCCATGTTTTGGGATTGGTGTAACTAATAAGAAAGCACTGTTTTTTATCAGTACTATTCAGCTTAATACATTTGTAGTGTAGTAAAGACCTAAAGACCTATTCATCAAACTGGGGACAGATTGTGCAAAGTGCTATAATGTGTGTAGATAATGTATGTAGATACAGCCTCTGCTCTGAAGGAACTTTTGTACAGTGAAGACAGCTGACACATTAAGAGCAGGGAGGAAAGATTCACTGTAATGTGCTCATGTGTGTTTGTCCTTTTCATCTTCCTTCTATAAATACACATAATTTTTAATTTTATATGTCTTTATTTCTCATAGATACCACTGTTAGCCAAAAGATCCTTCAATATATCTATTATTTCTCCAAAGAATGAGATTCTTATTAACTTTCTGAAGGGATATCTACTTGCAGTTTATAGTATTTGAAATTGTAAGAAGGATTCCATTCACAGTTATAATGCTATTTTATTTTGGGTATAGGCTTTAAGAATAAGATTTTCTGTGTTACTACAGTAAAGCCCTTTAGGACAAATTTTCAGCTAGGATCTATTCTTGTTTAGCCATAGAACATCTGGCTTCAGAACTGTATTGATGTTACATCATCAGTGTTTTTACCAAAATATGAGTCAAAGCAGTAATAGAAAATTCCACATTCTGATAATGCAGATGAATGTAGAGACACTAAATTAAGCATCCATTCCTGGACATAGATAGGGTCTAGTGCCATGGTGTGCAGTATCGCTCTCAACAGGTGACACCTGCTCAACGGGCAGTACTTATACATCTGAGTTTCCAGATGTATAGACTGAAATATCATGTGCCAATATCTCATGTCAGTGACATCATTGCCAGGCACTGTGTGATGCCATCAGCCAGGCACTACAAAGCCATGCCAATCTTTCAGCTATAGGCAAATTCTAATCTAGACATAGGTTTGAGTAACTATTTCCCCTATTCTGGGGAAACCCCACTTTTGTGCCCTTTTATTTAATGGGGGTAGAAAATGTTCCCAAGCTTCTTTTCTCTGTGTTTTTTTTTTTTTTTTTCCTTTTTTTTTTTTTTCTTTTCTTTCTGCAATTCAACCATTCAACGTTGTTTTGAAGAGTCTTATGCTCAATGGTCACTTACTCCCTAATACCTTGGGAGAAAGCAGAACGCTGTAAGTGAAATTGAATGGAATAAAGCACCGAAGGCGAAAGGCTGTCAAGAGCAATTGCTTAAAACTAGAAGGATAGACTACTTAAAATATGATCTTGAAGCTAGAACATAAGGTAGTTATTTAATTTTTTTTGGCTTACAGTATCAAACTTGTCATTACTCTTTTAGGAAAGGTCTAAGAAAATTGTTGAGTACATGAAAGTAGCAAAAGTAATTTTATTTGATAGAAGAGGTTGGTGCTGGTAAACAGATACATTCATTCAATGCATCATTAGTCCCAGAAAAAATTGGATTCTTGCCAAAGTAGAAGAAAATTCTACTGGGAAAGAGAACTGATCACAGCCAGATGAATTAGACCTATTATTAAAAAAAAATGGTAATATGTCAATCATGATAAATTCTCATTTCAGATATTCGTGAAACTCTTAGAAGATATTTACATGTAGGGCAATCCAAATATAATCAAACATAAACTGCCCACTGCAAGTATTGCCAGAACTGGATAACTGCTCACACCGGCTGTGGGACACTCCCTGCTCTGAAATGCCTACGATGGAAATAGAAAAGACTGAGGAAGAATGTAAAGTCACTGGCTTGTCCATGTTTAGAGGGAGAGCTTGCCCCTTCTCCAACAGGAAGGTTGTTTTCTAGAACTCACTGTGGAAAGCAGTTCTGCTGAGCCCAGGAACCTGCAAGGTAAGCACAGAGATTTACAACTGGGAGAAATTACATTCTACCACCAAGTTTGCTTGAAAAACCAGGGACTCTGGGTGATATGTCAGCCTGCCTTTGAGGCACTGTGAAATAATAAAGGTGCAGAGGGTAAAGAAGGGAAGTATGGATGCAGAAAGAGAGATGGAGACAATTCCTGAGAAGTTATGAGCCAGCATAGAGTCAGCTACTTGAGACAGTAACAAATTCAACCTAATTTTCAAAAGAAGCAACAAAAGAGAGGATCAGCTTTTGATAGAGCACAGCAGGAAAAGCATATAAGTCATCTGCAATCGATAATTTTGCCATAAGGCTAAGCTACTTCCATGATAAAGAGCTGGCTTTGATGTCAAAAGGAGCAGGTGCCTGTGGGAGGTCAAAGTTTGAAATGAGATTACTCACAAGGATCAGAAAGATAATCAAATCTGCCCACTTCTGTGGCAGTGACATATCAGTACAAAAGACTCAAGTTCTAAATAGCCACAGTTAGGAATGAAAAAGGATAACTGCAAAATCCTGATGAGAGGACAAAAGGGAAGAACGGTTTCTGAGGGCAACTCATTTCCGACTGACTTGAAAGGACCAAGCTCACTGGCCTGTTAAATGGCTTTTGCTGTTCAGTAGAGAGGGAACTGGAAGCAAGGACACTCAGACCCAGATGCACAGATGGGCATGGGCCTTGCAGGGTTAGTAAATCTTGCAATTTTAGGAGTGGAGTACATGAAGCCCAAGTAAGCATCCATGGCCCTTTGCAAAGAAGGGAGAAAGAGTGACTGGGAGAAAACCAAAGCTACCCATAAGCAAATATTTAGGAATGTGTCTTAAATCCTACCTTTCTCATAAATGTACTCATAGCCCAGAATTAGGCATTTCTGTAAAACTGGGATTAGCAGACAAAAGCATCCTCCTGTGTTGTGGTACTAACACATTCTTGTGTAGTTGGTTTTCTAGCTCCTTTTCTGTCCTTGGAAAAGCAACTAGAGCTGTTTGCCTCCTGTACAGTGCCCAGTGGTTATAGCACCTGTCTAGCAACTGCAACAACAGGGTTTGAGGGCCTGGGGCTTTAAAACTGCACATCCTACACTTTAGAGTGCTCTGACCTCCAGAGTAGGGTCTGGGCTGGTGTATTGGGCTGATTCAACTAGATTCTGGACCACAATGCTGAAATTAATGCAAGGTTAGTAGAGCCAGAAAAGGGAGTAAATGTAGAAATATTCTCTCTCACTCAGTGCTGAGCTGATGTCACCTTGAAAAGGATAAGCCAAACATCTGCACTGAAAAGAATTGCTTAGTTTCACCACATTGAAGTTCTTTATGGATATTGATCATGCAGATATTCGAATATCTGATCTCAGAGGTAGGTACAGCTGAACTATACAGACAGCTTAGTGCAGTAGTAGTGAGTTCAATGTAATTTCAAAACCTTTGTTTACAGTCTCTGTCAGGGGTGATGAAAGTATCTTAAGGGCAGGTAACAAAGTGTCTGGAGGACTGCCTCACAGTCTCACAGCTCTCAGTCTCTGGTTTGCAGCCAACACATGGCACCTAGTCTACAGCTTCCCAGATCAGATCCCTGAATTGATATCTTTAGTTTTGCCTATGCTAATAAACTGAATGAGGGCAAGCACAGCATCAGGTGTTGTTTGCACATCGTCAACAGTTTTATTGCTAGTGTTTCTGGCCAGAGTTGGTTAGCGCTCTCCCAGATAATTTCTGGACATAGTTGGAGGGATAAAACAGGCCTGGGACTGTCCCTAACAGGCAGTACAGAGGGGGTCACCTTATTTGAGGGGGGAAAGAAATAGAGGCTTGCATCATGTCACACCATTTATCGTCAGCCCGTTTACTACTGTGAAAGCAGCATTAGTGTTCACACATGCATAAGTGTTTGTTCTCATCACCAGAGCTGTGGCATCCTTTTCTGACTGAGCATGAGCCCACGCGCATAGGGGGATTTGAAGAGGAGGTTCAGAGTGGGAGCTGAAAGTGCTACAGCACCAGAACAGGCTCTGTCCAATGCTAACACTGATTGGCCTAAGTAGGACAAATATCCCTTCCTCCATGCATTTTCATGGCATCCCAAAGGAAGACAAAATGGCCTGGATGAGTTTGGCTAAATGAAGTGAGTAACCTGTTGTGATTTAGCCCCAGTAGGTAGCTCAGCCCCATACAACCATTCGCTCACTCTCCCCAAGTGGGATGGGAAAGAGAACCAGAAAGGTAAAAGTGAAAAAAAGAGAAATTCCTGTAACAAGAAACTCATATCATGGGTTACAACAATGTAAAGGTATATCCATCACAATCTCCACCCTTTGTCCCTTCAGACCAGGTTACAAGGTTTAACACTGAAATAAATTCCTCCCCTTGTCCCTGGCCTGGCTAGCAGTGAGGGGTTCCTGTCGTACTATTTCCTCTAACATGCAACCAAATCAGGAGAAACAACAGTTTAAAGATATGTCCAGAACAATCACCACACCTGGTCCTTTTGGACCAGGCCATAGGGTTTAACATTGCAATGAATTCCCCTCACCTCTGCTCCATTATGGGCTGTTCCATTGACCACAGTCGCTTTGAGGTGTAGCTGATGTGGAGTGGCCTTTTCCATTGGCCACAGCACTGTTAGAGGTCCCTTCAGACACCTGCAGTGGCATGGAATTCTCCATGGCCACAGATACTTTGAAATACACTTGTTCTGAAGTGGACTTCTCAGTGGCCAGAAGCACATTGGGGTGTTACATGCTCCCAGCTGGACTCATCCACAGGACATCCTAAGATTTGAGTTCAGTCTGGGGTTCCAGCCTGCCCTCTAGAGCAGCACAGGAAAAGCAGCAATGCCCTTGTCATCGGCCAGCCCAGGCAGATGGCCATAGCTGTTATCAAAGTGTCCCCAGACACAGCAAAGCAAGATGATAAACAGTAGAGCAAACAGCAGAAGTAAAAAGAGCTGATAACAAGAACTGGACTCTATCATACAGTAAGGCAAGCATGCCCCATGGCAAGCCCATGAACCTGCCAATTAGCAGCTAAACAGCTATAACATTTATAAACTTGGTCTAGCACACTCCACACTGCAATCATATCTGTCATCATCCCAAACCTTTTGGGCCCCATGGACCCCATTTCAAAAGGACTGTTGTGGTTTAACCCCAGCAGGCAGCTTGCTCACTCTCCCCAGATGGGATGGGGGTGAGAATTGAAGAAGTGAAAGTGTGAGAGCTCATGGGTTGAGATAAAGACAGTTTTCTAGATAAACCAAAAGCCCCATGCAAAAGCAAAGCAAAACAAAGAATTCATCTGCTACTTCCCACTGGTGGGCAGGTGTTCCTTTGGAAGACAAATACCATCACTCCAAATGTCCCCGCCTCCCTCCTTCTTTTACCCCAGGTTTATTGCTGAGTATGACACCAGATGGTGATGAGATAGATGACTATCTCTTTGGTCAGTGTGGGTCAGCAGCCCTGGCCTGTGTCCCCTCCCAACTCTTGGTGCACCCCCAGCCTCCTTGCTGGCAGAGCAGCACGAGAAGCAGAAATGTCCTTGCCTCTATTTAAGCACTGTTCTGCAACAACTAAAACATCCCTGTGTTATTGCCACTATTTCAATCAAAAATCCAAAATGTGACATTGTGTGAGCCTCTAAAAATAAGATTAACTCTATCTCAGCCAAAACCATGACACCTGATCAGCCTACTTGGATGATATCAACAAGACAAAGTTCAGGGTGAGAGTATCATGATAATCTTTCATCAGACCAGAATGGTCTGTTTGTAACTAGACAACTGCCATGGAACCTTAGAACATCAATAAAAGCTGTATTTCCCCCACCTTATATATATATATATATATATATATATATATATTTCCTTTGTAGCTGTGTCTGCCTGTTTTGTCAAAGCATGGAAAGAAACCATCATTTATAGATCATACCTGAACAACAGAACTAACTCTTTCATCCTGACGAAGAAAGATTACTTGAGAGAATCAGAGAGTGTATCCAAAATCCTGTCTCTGAAAGAAGGGCTTTGATACAGTTTGATTTTTTTTTTTTTTTTTTTTTTTTGCTTCGTGTAGAAATTCTATTTTAGGTTCAGAGGACTCTTTATTTTGTTTTGATTCTTTGCCCTTTGTGTATCTTGGTCAATAAATGTCCAGACTGGCACTGATTTCTCACTTCATTGTTGCAACTGAATAGACTGAGGTCCTTATTCTTCAAACCCTGAGCCTCGTTTCACTGTTTGATGTTGTTCGGTAATGTAAATACCTTTGTCATCCTGAGCTTAATTATTCTATCAATATTAATACAACATAGTCTTATCAACAATTGTTTGTAACAACTAATCAGCTACATTAATACAACTCCAGGCTGTAGATTTACTGTCACTAGTTCCAACAGGGCTTACTCCCAGTTCATGAATGCTATCTCTATCATCTCCCTCTGTCATCTCTCTCTCATTCTTTCTCTCTCTCTCATCTGTATCATCTCTGTCTTGATCTATACCTCTGTCTCCATCTCTCTTTCCTCCATCTCTGTCTGTCTCTCCCTGTTTCTATCTTTATAATTTTTATCTTTATTTTTCTTTATCTATCTTTATCTAAAAGAAATAATGTTATTAAAATATCAGCTTGAGTTTCAAAAATTCTACTGATTTCAGCTGTTTGCCTTGAATGTCATTTTTTCATTCTGAAGAATTGAAAAATGCTTATGTTGCAATATACATGTATATTTGCAATATGCCTGGGCAGGGAGTAGTTCTCATACTGATACCTGTCTTCTAAAGGAGTTTTATCCAGTAAGCCAGGCAAGAAAATCAGTTATAAACTCTTGCTAGAGCCATGCAATTTTTAGTCCTGCTATCGTGTTTGTGGAGTTTCCTAGGCATGAATTCAAGGTCATGTACTTCTGTGTGGCCATGTTATAGCTTGTTCCTGTTCTCTTCATGTCTTCAGGAGACACATAGCTGTTCCCATGCCTTTGAAGACTTGTGTTCTCAGCCAGTACATACATTGTCCTTTAAAATCTTGTCCAATTTGTATGAAAACTGCTTCAAATAAATGATCTCACAGTACAATTTTGCCCCAGTTTTGTAAGTCCTTCCATAAATTCTCTTGACGTCTTCACTAAATGTCTTCAGTGTTCATATCTTCCTCACTGGTAGTTTACACTACCTTGATGCTTTGTGCTTGGCACTCATGCAGATATCTATTTAAAAGTACATTTTTAGCCCAGGGATTTAGCCATCTGATTCCTATTAACAGTAATGGGAACTGCATGACTAAGTCAATTACCACGCACTGTGCTGAACATTTACTAAGTACCTTGCCCTTTGCTTTCTGTTTAAGATATTTTCTAGCCTTTCTGAAATGAGAGTACTGATCTGGCTATCAGAACTGGATATGGGTCACTAAAAATCCTTCTCATATTGATGGGTATTTGTTGTTGTATATTCTGACAAAATTGAAATGCCTCTCTTGGTATTCCATGACTTCAGTAATAGTCTTTGAGCTTTTTTTTTTTTTTTAATTTAATTTTATTTTATTTTTTAATGCTGCTTCAGATACACCCACAAACAAGCAGATGATCTGTGATTTGGAAAGAGGGTACCTCTAGAAGACTCTCACATGAGGATTCTCACTGAGTTTATTGTGGGACCTCTCCAAGTCAAGTGCGTGTAAAGTATGTAAGAGAGAATAAAAATGAGCCTGAGCTCAACTCTGAAGTGGGTGACACAAATGTTTCCCTTCTGCTTGCTGCTGTTTCCCTCATTGACAAGTGCAAATGAAGGTGCGGCTGAGCAAATTCAAGAGGGTAAAACTAAGTTTATCAGTGAAGGGTATAATTGGCAAAAACATAAACTTTTGGAAAGATCATTACCATGCCAGCAGTCAACTCTCAAGCTTGTGTGTGGTCTTAACATCCTGACAGTTGCATTTTTGCTTGGGGAGATGGTACTTTTTGCCTTTTTTTTTTTTTTTCTTTCATCTTTGGCTTGCAAAGAGACTTTGTCCCTTCTTTTTAGATAAGGACCTAGTTAGTATGACCTACATTTTCCTTTTGCCATTGTAAAGATAGAACAGAATTTCTGTCTGAAATGTTAAAGGAGCCAAAGAAAAAAACATGTCTAAACCTCTTTTTTAATTTTAATTTGAAGAATGAGTGATTTTTTTTTTTTTATTTTATTTTTTAATCTTTCTTTGCAAACTCTTTTGGAGAAAATAAAAAATGAGCAAAAAAGTAAAGATGTTTAGCAGATTTATCAGAAATTTTGTTTCATTAGATGTTCAAAGCTTCCCAGACAAGAGAGCAAAAGGAGGACTGTGAGGACTGGATATATATTGTAAAATTAGTCCACTGGGAGTAGACTATTAGGTGGGTGAAGAGAGAGAGGCTAAAAGCTCTTTCTGCCTCACTGTAGTAGCTGACCCTTTCCTCAGCAGGAGCAGAAGCAATAAGAGGAGAAGGCTGCATGGATAAAACACAAACATTATCTTTTGGGATGGTACACTATTCTAGCAGCTCATCTTTGTATTTTATACACAAAGCAGGTGGTCTCCTGTCCCTACTTCTTGTACATATTCAGAAGAGTTGTCTATGCCTAAATGTGGATCATCAGAAGCAGTTCAGCACTAGGAAGATCATCTAACAGCACAATTATTCACCACCTTCTGATACAGTTCTGTCCCATTTACTCAGCTATCCACAAGCAACTTTAGAAATGTTTCATAAAAGGATAGGCCTCTTGCTGAGATTAATAGTCTGTGTTTAGGTTCATACTAGCATCTAAGCATTCTAGCCTCTGTCTTTTTCTTCTGAATTTCAGCTCTTGCTAAACGAGATGCTTAAGTGAAAGGTTGTAAGGACCAAATAATTACTAAATTTAAAATAATTTTAATCAACATGACCAATAATTTCAAATAGGAGAACCTCTCTTCTGTGACAAAATTGGTCATGGAGCTTCCATAACCACTGATTTTGTTTCTTAGCATATCCTGTAATACTGTGGAAGTCTTAGAAGGTGTGTAGAGATTTTGATAGGATGAACAGAGAAATAGTATATTGTTCCTCTGTAATTTGTAAATTTTTCATCTGTAATACTGACAAATTCTTTGTAAAGCAAGTATGGCATGTGTTCTGTCATGAGTTAAAGAATAGTCATATAATAAGTGCCAATCAGGATAAGTTTTGTAGAAAACAGATCCTGTCAAACAAACATGTAATATTTGACTTCTGAAAGGTACCTTAGTACAACGTTTCCATGAACAAGACCAGCTAGTCCCAATCCACAATAAAAATAATGAGGATTAAAAAGATGTTAGCTGAGAGTTGACCTCCCCCTGCCCCCCCAGAAAAAAACACCAAGCCAAACCAAACCAAAATAAAACACCAAAAACCCCATCAGAAAACAAGGAATTCTTCTAGTAATGAGGCATTCAGCTGCAATTGGACAGTATGGTAGATACTTCATTATGGCAGGGTGCAATCCCTCATAAGCCTGCCTCATACAATTGGGGCATAGAATTGGGGCATTCCTAGAGGGGAGTGCATTCTAAAGATGATATGACTTCATGATTTTGACATGAAATAAAACCTTGTAAATTATACTGAAGCAAGTACTCATTTAAATTTCCTAACAACAACAACAATATATGTATGTATATATTATAGGGAAAAAAAAAGTAGATTTTATGGAAGATGTATTTTTGGCTAATAGTCACCTGAAATGAAAACTCTTAATGAACTATAACTCTAATTGTTCATGGTCATACACTTAAAAACAATTTAGGTCGGTATTCCAAAATGAGACTGTATCCAGGAATACAGAGACACTGGCAAGTGTCTTGAGACCATGAATATAAGCTTTTGCACCTTTGCTCTCAGTGTGCTTGTGCCTTGGCTCTACAAGCACAGGAGTATCAGTTAAGAATATGAAGGTTCTTTTTTCTTTTGTATACTGCTAATGAGACCATAACTGAAAAAAAAAACACATGACTATTTCTGGTGTTGCAGTTCAAAAAGCATTCTGTAAAAGTGAGCAATGTTCAAAAAAAGATAAATGAAAGGTCTGTGGTTTGGAAAACATATTTCATACTGCGAAACTTAAGAAGCTTCATCTACTTAGTTTGTTGAAGAGAACGCTAAGGGATAGTTTGATCATGGCCTGTGTGTACCTATGTGAGAAACAGATTTCTCGTAGCCAGCTCTTTAATCTAACAGGAAAAAAAAAAAAAAGCAAAAAAAAAAAAAAAAAAAAAAAAAAAAAAAGCATAATGAGATTCAGCAGTTGGAAGCTGAGGCAAGACAAATTTAGATTTGAAGCACAGAACACATTTTTAACATGGAAGGTATTTAAACATTGGAATAGCTTATCTAAGAACGTGGTTGTCCTCCATTATGTGGACTCTGTTTTAGGATTAACTGTCCCTCTGAAACATATGACATAGTTCAAACAGAAACTTTTTTTTTTTTTTTTTTCCACAGAAATAACTGAGAGGTTTATGTGGCTATGTTCTGTTGAAAGAGAAAGAAGATAATCTTGATGGCTTCTTTCCAACTTAAAATTTATGAGTTTTACCAAGAGCGTAAAAATATGAACTGAATATTAACCATTCCTAATGTCTACCTGAGAGCACAGAAAACTTGAAACTTCAGATCTGAGATGCAAACAGCATATTTTAAAAAGAGTGATGATTCTCATGTTTATAACTGTAGAAATGTCAGCTCTTTCTCTCCCTATGAAAGCAAGAAAAAATAAGAAAATTCATATTATAAATCTCTAAATTCTGTCCTGAGCAGAGGGTCATTAAAGTCATGTGTAAATGTAGACTGGAAAATTCAGTGGTTGTTGCCTTCAGATAGAAGATCCAGCTGTGAGAGCCCAGATGAATATCTGGAGACAAACAAAACTCAGGGAGGGTTGTGCTTGAGGACCTGGATATATCCCCATAAAACAGGTGTGTCTACAGGGTGACTAGGCATGGATTTATTGAGGGGAAAGAGACATCCTTGCTTCCTTCCTTCAGTCCCACAACAGTATGGTTTTCCATGAACCCCGAGTTATGGAAGGAAGGTGTAGCCATGTGGCTATAAAACCCCACAAAGGTTACTTTATATTCAGGTCTCTTGCTGTCTATAAGGGTGATTTGCTGAAAACTATTTCTGCTAACTCTGGTGGGGCAGGGTTTGTTAGCAATAGTTTGGAGGTTTGTCACTGCCTTCTTTGTTCAACTTCTGATATATATATATGATGATGATTTTTCTTATTTTCATTTCATTTCATTTCATTTCATTTCTTTTCTTTTCTTTTTTATTTTATTTTATTTTATTTTATTTTATTTTATTTTATTTTATTTTATTTTATTTATTTTATTTTTTAATTTTTGTGAATTTTGAATGGTTTGCAGAAAGTAACACCATAAGATTATATGTGCCACCCCTATGCAAATGATGATAAAAATACTTGTACTACAGCACATTGCTGGACACTTAGCTTTTGGCATGTACAGAAAACATTTTCTGAAATCCTAATTCTAATACTTAGATCGCACCTGCTTTTCCAGACACATGGACTCTCACTCTTAATGTATTTCTTATTGCAGCCCTGTACCTTTGACAGTCAGGTCAAATGCTCATTTACGTTGGAACTGATAAGAGGATAAAGTGTGCACCAAAGCTTTCACATCACCAAAGGATCAATAACAAAGCTTTACCTATTTAGTCATCATATGCATCCCATGCCTGAGTTGCAACACATTCAAAAAGCTGCATAGACCCCAACTTTTCTGGGCTAATGCAAATTAATTGTGAACCTGTGAAGACCCTTCATTTTTCTTTGGCAGGTTTTAGATCCCCCCATGTGATTGATCTTCCTGAGGGAACATACATTTCTCTGTATTTTAAAGAGCCTTGAGGTGTCTGGTGGATTTCAAATGAAACCAAACTAGCCACTGAATGTCTCTGTGGAGGACCAGACTTTTTTTGGGGTAAGAAAACTACACTGTTGGTATAGCTTGAAGAGCCAATCAGAGATATTCCTAGTGGTTAGAGCTTTAAATAGAAGTGGAAGAGTCAAACCGTGCAAGTTAATTGTAAATGTTAACAAGATTTTATTCATCATTGATATATTTTGTTATTGAGAATCACTTCCACCTTGACGTTGCCTTCTACAGCTACTAGTAGGACTCTCTTGCATGATAGATAGTGGTATCACTTAACATTTAATTTAGTCAGTGCTATGCTTACTTGGCTTATTTGATCTCAGCAAGAGGTGGGGAAGAAAGGGAGTTACTCCTGAAGGTATGATACTTCAGTTTAAACTTCATAAATATTGGCATGAATAAAGGAAGGAAGAAAATGGCAGAAAAGAGGTATTGGTAAGGAGGTGACAGAAAGGTAAAGGAAATTTATAATTTGTATTTTATGGTTGAAATTAAAAGAAAATATTGTGGAAGCAGGAAGGGTGTTTAGTATGAACTGAGCCTGTGTTTGGGTGATAGCTGAGAGATAAATATAATGTGGAACTTGGCACAAAGACACGGATGCCTGAACAGCTTCTGGAATCACTTCTCTTTTAGTGTTCATTGCGGATATACAATGGAGCTGTTTCAGAGGCATAAATAAATGTGACTCATAAATTTAACTATGTTAGGCTAACAAGTTGCACTAAACTAAATAAAATAAGAAAAGAAATCTGTTAAACACAGGCTACTGTAGTAGTACACTAGAAATGAAATACAGCTCATGTCCCCAGCTGGAGGAGCACTCGTGGCTTATCTCATTTTTTTAATTTTTTTTTGTGAACAGGTTGGCACACATAGCCCATGAGAACTTAGAAGAAGCATCTGCTAAACAGGTATAAATCACTGTAAAACTGAGTAATGCAGCTGTATTTCCAAAGTGAACAAACAAGACACATTCCCATTATATTTCCCCTTGTCTTCCTCCTTTCTGTGTCTCTGTTTTCGTTTCTTCATTTTCTAAAGAAGGCAGGGCTTGAAGCATTGACCAAGGTTGTGGGAAAGTTCAGCTGCAAGCTCAGACAGTGTCCAGCTCTACAGACTCGAGCACATTGTTTTGTTTCTCTTTGCTTCTGTTCTCACGTAGCCCTCATCTCTATACATTTTCTTCCTACGTCCCATTGGGTAAGACGCACAAACTGCATTTGGAGTAGGGATTAAAACTTAAGAATCTCACACCATCATTACTGGGCTATGGGGGACCTGTGAGAGTTGAATATGTCTAATTTATGCTGGCCTGGTCAAGTGAAGAGAAGTGGTTGACCTCTGACTGTGCTCCTTCTCAGTTGTTATGCCACAGCTTATGAAGCATCTCATGAATTGCTTTAAATCACAGACATGATCACAGTGAAAGGGACGTGAAAAACTTAGCTCACTATGGTGGCCATCCATCTGTGGTGGGCTCAGAAGCTTATTCACAGAAGGTCAACCATTGACTGAGGTTTGCTGGAGGAGGGAGAGCAAGCTGTTCTGCTCCCACCTGCTTTATCCTGCACTTTGCTGGCTGTGAAAGAACCCACCCTCCCAAGAGAGAGGACTGTTCCTGTCTCTTGCTTGCCTGAACTTGGGGGAAACAGAAGCATTAGCCCACATAGGCAGAACTAGTCTAAAATTCAGGGTCCCTGTGCCCTCAGTGAATGTATGGTTTTTACCCCACCTTGCATGTAGCCTGATTTCTTCTACTGCTTCTTTGCTCCCTGTGAGTTGAACTGACAGTTTTGTTGTGCTTTGTATTGATCTCAATGCAGGGTGCAGTAGGTGAGCTTCAACAGTGTGTGCTTAATCATATAATGGACACTCTGTTTAGGCAGTTGTCCAGGAAACTTTGAGATTTTTTTTTTTTCCTAAAAAATATTACTGGAACACGAATTATGCCCTCTCATTGATTCTCCAACAGAAATTGACTTTTGTAGAGAATATTTCTTGGAATTTCCATTCCCTCACCTCTCAGGAGATTCCCTTCATTTACTGGAGCTTCACATGAGGTCAGATATTTTAGCCTTTAACTTTCACACAAACAAGCATTTTAAAAGTGTGGGAATTCAAAATGTTTTTCAGATCAAGTCCTTCAACTCTTCTTCATGAAAGAAGAAATATATTTAGATCTACTTTTCAATGGGACAGTGATTTTTGCTGCAGCTCTACAAGCTCTTTTGTCAGAGCATAACTTTCAGGAAGAAATGTCTCTGACAGTTCTAATAAGTGTTTGGCTTGAACAACAGCTCTGGACTTTGTCCCAGGAGAAAAGTAACATCCTTGAATATTTTGCAAATCATAAATCAAGGAAAAGCTTTGTTGTTGGAAACATTTATTTTTCCTGGCTTTTCTTTGAAATAGCATTGATATATCACTGACAGAGACATTCTTTTTTACATTTTTATTTATTTTATTTTATTTTATTTTATTTTATTTTATTTTATTTTATTTTATTTTATTTTATTTTATTTCTGACACTCAAAGTATATGATTTGTTTTGTGTTTTTGTTACAACAAGGTTTTACCTTAAACTTTTATTGTATCGGTATTTATTATTATTTTGTATATTTTTTATTATTATTTTACCTATTAATGCTTTTTTCTAGTTGGAATCCTAACAATGCTGTTTTTTTTTAATGCATAAACTGATGTAGTCAGCTGCATATTTCAGGATCTCTGCACTATGTCTCATATGAATTACCTGTAAAAGTGTTTTTCAGGTAATTCAGTCAAAAAGCCCTGGCCAGTCAGAAGACAGAGAGTAGAAACATTGCTAGTCATCTTCCAAACATCTTCTTTTAGTAATTTACAATGATAAGGGATTGAAAATGAAATTAAAATTCTTTTGTAATTTCATTAGCTTGGAAATGATTTTATAGCCTGCTGAGAATTAAACGTTGAAGTACAGCACAGTGTACAAAATAATTCCTGTTTTAATACATTTTATGGTCCTCAGAGGAGCAGAAGCACAGCTCAGCTCAGCATTAGCCTGTGTATTACTCAGCTTTCCAAGTCTTTAATTCAAATGAAAATTAAACAATATTCTTTTTACCAGAGCAGTTCATCCAGAACTAGCTAAGAAAATCATTTTTCATTTCAGAGGGCTCTTACTCAAACCCTTTCAAGGTGTTTTTTAAAAAATTATTTTATTCCAAAATTGAAAACCCAGAATCCTCTGTAATAAAAGATGTGGAGCCCCTATGCACTAATTGTGTTTCCTGTCCATTACAGCTGATATGCACTAGTTAAAAAGCTATGATACTCTGCATAAAACCATAATGCCTGAAATCAAATTCACATGGTATCCAACCCTGATGAATTTTTCAAGAGGTTCTGCTAGACTTTCAGATATCCATGTAAATAAAACATTAGTATTTTAGGATTATTTTTATAATCCCATCATTAAATCCTAATGAATAATAGAAATCACGTGTTTTGTTAACCAGGTTCCTGACCTTTGCAGCAGATGTATGATCAGACAGTAGTGGGCTTGATGTTGAGATCAATGCAGACAATAAGAAGCAAGTCAGAAAGGGACAGTTAAACTGGTAAACAAGAAGCAAAGAGCTTACTAGCTTCTTTCACATGATATTTTTCCTAAGGTCTGGCATGAATTCAGCTGAGAAATAAAATGTGTTCCCTCCCCATTTTTGAGTGAAAATCTTTGAGTGAACCTACAGTTTCCTTACCAGTGACTCAACTCCCAAGCACTTCTAGCCCCTCACCAATGGCACAGAAGAGCTCCTTGTGCACGTGATGGCTTTGCTTCTGATTTCCCCTTGTTGGGAACCCTCTGGTCACCTCTAGGATACTGTGCTGGCTTTTCTGTCTTCACTCCACAGCTTATGGCAGCAACAAGAGCAAGGCTGGAAGAGCAAGGCAACAAGGAACTGACTGGAATATAATGCACTTTGGCAGAGGTGGACATGGAGAGAGCTGTAACTATTGTCCTGTCTCCTCAGCACATGCTGAATACAGTAGAAAATTTGACTTGGTTGCTGCACACTAATTACTCCTTTCTTATGTGATATTCACTTCCTCTGCTTGCATGTTTTCCTTCCTTCCTTCCTTCCTTCCTTCCTTCCTTCCTTCCTTCCTTCCTTCCTTCCTTCCTTCCTTCCTTCCTTCCTTCCTTCCTTCCTTCCTTCCTTCCTTCCTTCCTTCCTTCCTTCCTTCCTTCCTTCCTTCCTTCCTTCCTTCCTTCCTTCCTTCCTTCCTTCCTTCCTTCCTTCCTTCCTTCCTTCCTTCCTTCCTTCCTTCCTTCCTTCCTTCCTTCCTTCCTTCCTTCCTTCCTTCCTTCCTTCCTTCCTTCCCTCCTTTCTCTCTTTCTCTCTTTCTCTCTTTCTCTCTTTCTCTCTCTTTCTCTCTTTCTCTCTTTCTCTCTTGCTTGTTTTGGATATTCATTTTATTTCATTTGAAATAAAGGAAGCCACTATTCATTTGAAATAAATGAAGACACTCCACAATCCATAATATTTGCATTCTTTGCTGAATCCAGCATTTTCTGCACCAGCCCCAACAGCAGTATCTGCTGTCTTTGAAGTCTTTTGAAGTCTCCGCAGCTCAGGCTGAAGTCATTCAAAACGGAGAAAGTAGCAGGTCGGGGGAGGTAAGGAAGAGAGGAAGGGTTTTTTCTTTACCTACAACCACTCTTTAAACTATGAATAGCAGAATTAGAACACTTAAAAAAAAATAAAACAACCCATTGATTTTCCCTTCAAAAGAAGTTTCAGCCTAAGCCATGGTTGTTTGAAAGCCTTCTTAGGTAACAGACAAAGTGTGACCTGATGAGGTTGGAACTGCAAGTACCCTTTTTAGGGGGTAAAGAAGAAAGAGACTGGATTTTCTAAAGATCTTATTTCCACTGTTTTAAAATACCCTGGATAGGAATCAAAGCGACTATACATTTTTTGGGGAAAACCATGAGAAGAAATGCACTATTAAAACAGATTGTAATTTGCACATCATTGTACCACAATTTTTGTCTTGCTATTCAATTCCTCATGATGGGAAGGGTGTTGTTAGCTCAAAAGGCCCCAGCTGTATATCAGGGCAACTGAGCAGCTTTGTAGGGAAAAAGGACTTTTTTCAGAACCACACCTGAGGCAAGAGGCTTGATTAGAGCAGGCTTGTGGAAGGAAGCAACAAGCAGGATATGAGTTGGTCAGCTAGTATTTTGTGGAGCAACTGAAGGGTAGCCATGGTGTGAGAACATGCAGACATAATCACATCATCTCTGGCCATATCTGCTCTGAAATAAGAAGCAAGGTATATGTGGCACTGTGTTTCACTGAATAAACACAGCAGAGAGTCAGGGATTACCTTCTCAGATGTAGCACTGTGCTAGCTTGGTCTTAGTGTTTCTGGACCATTGGTGCTTACTCTTGGAGATATGACTGATGCAACAAGTTCCTGAACTGTTCTCAACTTGTCAATGCAAAAGAATTTCATGGCTGTTAAAAGAATATTTCAGGCAATATTCTTGAAATAAATTCCAAGAGACCTAGTGGTTTATTCAAAAATACCATTTTGACAGCTTGAGTTAGAGGAGAGCTAGGAATTGTCAGGATTTTGAATATTGCCACTGTCTCATTTAGATATGAATAACTGTTATTTTTGTAAAAGTGATCTGAAAATCCAGAGGATAGAAATATCATATTGGGTCTGTCAAAATGTTTCATTTAGTTAAATTCAAGACCTTTTATGTAATTCTTATCATTTGGAGACATGTTTAGCTGTAAATTTAATCAGTTTTCAAAAGACGTTTTGATCCCCCCAAAAAGATCTTCATAATTTGGAAAATGTCACAGTAGAATTTAGTGAAAATTTCAAACCTTTTAAAAATGGGTTCTTTCTGAGGGTTCTTTCTGAGGAATTATGTCAGGACAGGCTGGGGCTATTTTTGCTTATGATTTCTATTTTTTTTTTTCCTGAAAAATTTGCAATGAATTTTAGGCAGAATAAAATTGAAAGAATGTTGCCAACTAGAATAAAGACCGGAACAGGGTCCTCAAGTCAATAACAAAAATGCCTTAATCAGGTGGACAATATAAGATACAAATCCGAGCATATTTCATCACAAGTACATGCTTACGCATTTGCTAAGGTTAGATGCAAGATTTTCTGAAAGTGTGTTCTGGGTTTGTCAGTATCAGTAACAATCCTAGAAAAAAATATAAGAAAGAAGAACAGCACTGAAAGTGAGATGTTCTATTTTCTTCTGAATCGCACTGCCAAATGCAAGGCAGATGGTAAAATTAGAGTGTAGCCTGTGTTGCTTATCACCATGAGTAATTGCATTCGTCAGGTAAAAGATACTATAATCCAAAGAAACTGTCGGATATGTCCTCAGGCAGAAAGAGACTTTGGTTCTTAAGGGCAGAACTAAGAATAGGAAAACTATCTTTGTTATCAAAACACAATGACAAAAGCAATTCAGAAAATTTGCCTGACAAGTGTATGGGAATTTACTCAAATATGCTTGACTGTGTTTTCACTGTTAATGAGATATAACAAGAAGTAGAAAAACCTTTCTACTATCTCCAGGGCAATACTATGTATATAGGAAAAGACCAATGCATCACAAAAATAATTTCTTTTTCCCTTATATTACAGCATGTAATAATAAATGCAATATCACTGCATGTGTGCAACACTTTTGGTTAAAAATAAAGCAATGACTAATAAAAATTATGCTAAGACTGTGCAATACAAATGTTTTTCAGCAAGGTTAAGAATGCTGAATTCATCCTTATGAAATGGAGTAACTAAATATTTAAAAGTAGAAATATAAAGAAATATACAAATGTTCCCTAACACCCCAGTTAGGGAATCACACCCTTCTCTTTAACAATGGAGAGTAATTCTCCTTTGTGCATTTGCTAGTGCTTTTCCTGTGCCATGGTTAAACGTTGGAAGTAATGGACCTTTTATCACTTCATTTGGAAAATAATTTTGCAGTTGAATTCATCTTTTGCTGTCACCCCATTGGAAGCCTGTTGTGTATATTTATTTTCTTAATCTTGCCCCATTTCTCCTTGCTTTAATCCCTTAAATAACTAAGCAATTTGTTTCACCACTTAAGGTTTTTACTCCTGCCTATAGGTTATCATTACTTTTTTTTTTTTTTATCACAGCTTTCATTTTTCCTCCTCCATTCAAATCTTCTATCATCAAATTCCCTTCCCAAGTACCTTTCTCTTGTTCATTTTAATGTGATGATAATGGTTCAGATTGAATCCTGTTTCTGAAGCATGGTTAGAAAACAGAGAAAGGCCTCATAGACTCATAGGTTCTCAGTGATGCAAATTCTGCCCTTTTTTATTTCTTCAGAGGCACACTCAGCTTCCAATTTTTATAATTTTTGCATCTGAAATTTGTTTTGATCTACCTGACTTTAAACAAAACCAGACTATTGGCTGTGAGCAGCCTGCTTTATCTGTTTTTACCTTGTTATCCAATATCTGTAGCATGTGCTTTATTTTCTAACTGATTAAAATTTATGCATGTTTTGATAGGGGATGCAGGAAATATCAAGATGGTAACATGAATATTTTCGGTAGGGATATATAATCACAAGTAAATGTAGGACATTTCCTCACCTGGAATAGTCTTATTAAAAATCTTGCCTGCTAACATGACAAAAAACAATGTCTGAGGTACTGTTTGTGCATGATACAATATTTCCATTAGCATCCCTCCAATATGATATTTTTCTTTGCTTTGTTGCAGGCTTGTTTTTTAAATTAATGAATCATCCATTATATTCTTAAACAAAAAGTAGCCTTTGGGCTAAATGGAGCATGTGCACCCTTTGTTCAGCTTGTCAGTTACAAAAGGAATTAGTGTCATGGGGAAAAATAATAATTACATTCCTCCCTGCTCACATGATATTAAGAAGAATAAAATTTGGCAGGCCTGTTGGGCAATTTGAATTTTTCTTGTTCCTAAAATCTTTAATGTTACCTTCTGCATACTGCCATGGTCTGCAGAAAGAGATGACGTTTTTGATACCCACAAAATTTATATTTGACATGCTATTTTATATAGCTTGAGATCCTTATGAGCTGAAAGATTTTTCAGACATGGGATGTGCTAGCATTGATTTGAAGGCTTTCTTGTCAAAGTCCATCTCAGTTTTGCAGTTATGACCTCTTAATGCTGGGTTTGTATCTCCTTAGTGTTCAAGTATAGCTTAACAGATGGTATAAATATAGTCATGCCAGAGACACCGTATGTGTGTCTGTTTTGATTATTGGGATCCGCATGAGTGTTCAGGAGTTACACAAGCAATGGGGGTTTCAGAGATTCAACATCTAAGGTTACCTTTCTTCAACTATCTTTTAAAATTAAGATGAACAAATTTGTTATCATATAAAATTAATGTATGGCTCCAGTGGTGCTCCAAGTGGAAGAGAGATTTTTTTAGAATAAAACCCCTATTCCCAGGCAGTGCCCTGGGGGAGTCAACTATTGATCTCATTCTAACTTATGAAATCCACCAACATTTTCAATCTGAGTTTTGATCTAATTGTTGTAAAAACGTCCTATACACTAAAAGCTACTGATGACCTTCAAAAGTACCTAACAAAGGCTTGTTCTCTGCTTTAGGAGATTCAGTATTTCAACTACTTTTCAAAAAGATACATTGGATTCTTCATATGATTGTGGTTGATGAAGCGACTCTGAGGGATAGCTCTACTCTCATTTGTTCATTTGTTAATACAATATTTTTCTTCAATAGCTAGACAATTTTTAAAACCCCCAACCCTTATACATTTTCAGATTCCCTAGGGGTTTCTATTGCAATTTGTGACTTTTTGTCCTCATACCTTTCTGTTTTGTGTGATATTTCTATTATACCTATTATTATTGTACCGCAAAAATTGATCATGATCATCTTAAAACTATTCCAGTTCTTGACAATTGTTTAGGACATTGCTCTCTTAAACTTTAGTCTTAAGTTGAAAGATTTCCTATTTATTTAATTTTGTAACCTTATTCCTCCTATCTGTATTGCTGGTGATACAATTGCTTCTGTGATCTATATTTGGAAAATTGAGAGCATCCTTTGTTCTTAGTCTCTCTCTGGAGCTCCATAATAAATGCCACAGAGTTGTAATTCATCCTTGTAGAAACATCCTTAAGTTTAACTAACATTGAATCAATTTTTTTTTTTTGAACTGAAATATGAGAAGCTACAGTATGGACCAACTTCATATACAGTATGCAACTTAAATTGGTTTGGAGAACTTCTGTTCTACAAGTCTTTTTAAAAAATATGGCTGTTGACTCTGACTTCCTGCCTTCCAGATTTGCAGAGAATGGGAGTTGTGGTTGGCAGAAGATTTTGCCTTGCTTTTCCTTTTCTTGAATACTCTCCCCTTTTCTCAGAGCAGTTCATGTGGTGGGATGGGAACAGTATAACAAAATGTATTGCCTTCTTTATGTAATGGCTTTAATCTAATACACCATATGGATCTCCGTGGAAAAGCTTAAAAATAAGAAGAAAAGCAGAGATAGAAAGTAGAAGTACAGCAAAGGAGGAAATATGTTTTAGATCAGATCAGAAATAGATGGTGTCGTCATTTGTTACAGGATCCATTTCAAAGTTTTGCAGTAAAGAAGTTAGGGGCACCATGTTCATGAGTTCATGATAGATGATGAACAGCATGGTCTCTACAGACTGGCGCTATAAAATCTGAGGCTTGGCACAGCCACAGAGGAAGCAGGAGGGCTGGAGGCATGTGTAGGAGCAAGTCTGGAGAAGCAGCAGATTGATTAAACTTGTCAGAGTTCCCATTGCAGCCCCTTCTTTAGCACATGCTGAGCTTGATGCAGGTTGACTGATGCACAACACTCCTTTACATGTCTTATCGGACCTGGAGTTAATGCTGGGCAGAGGGGCAGTTGGCAGAGTGTACCTGTAGGCATACCATACACAAAATCATTCCACTGCTTCACAGTTTTCATCTATCAGCAGCCCAGGCTTGTTTTTGATATGAGGAATTCCAGCTGTATTTTGAGAGATGACAAGACTTTTCAGAAGAGTAAAGCCAGGATTCTCACGGTAGACTGGCTAGAAATGAAAATGCCTGCCTCCCATCTGGCTGCCCTGTCACATATTATCTTTGCTGCCTGGAGCAAGACCAAAGCTCTCCGTAACTTAAGGGAGGCCAGTAGAAGAGGCACCAATAGAGGGAAGCCTTACACTCCAAGTATCTGAAAGATACTTGGTTGTTCTGATGCTCCCATCAGATATTCCACTTTCCCATGCAGTGCCAGCATGGGTGCTCCTGTGACTAGATGTTTTCAGGGAGATTTGCAGTAGTATCAGGTTCAAGGTGCCAATAAGGGAGAGAAAATGCCAGGAAAAGACGGTGAGATTCAGGAGAGAAATGGAAGCTGATTGGTTGATGGCAACAGTTAAAAATAAAGAGATAATAGCATGGTCCAGTCATTCTGTGGCAGGTGCTGACTGGGAAGAGGGGCCTGTTAAGGAAGGAAGTAAATACTGCCATTGTAACTTGAAAAGCAACATTTTAGACAGCGCTTGAACAAGTGTTTTTATTCTCTAATGTGATCAGCATATCTCCATGTTCCTTCCATCCAGGCACATCACACAGCTCTGTATTTCTAGAAACTACTTTCTTACTGTTGCTATTTACACTATAGAAAAAACTTGCTGCTTTGATTCATCTGCATTCGGATGTTCCCTTTCCACAATTCAGCAGAGAGACAGTGATGAATGCAGATCTGATGCTGATGGCAGATAAGAGGGCTTATCAAAAAGGGAATGCTGAAGTGACAGAAGAGTAACCTCTCTCTCTTTCTTCGTAGGATGTTCCCAGGGGTGAGTAAAGCTTAAATCTGGTATAAATCAGACTGTACTCAATCAAAGAACTTAAATGACTTACAGATTTTGAGTGTTTTATGCACTGAGCCCAAGTATGTGTTTATGTTTTAATTTTCTTGTGTGTTAAAAATTATAATATCTACAGTCTCCTCAAGCTTCATGGTATCATTAGGTAATCATATGGGAACTTTTCTTTTTGCCATTATAATTGCTGTTATTGTTATTCTTATTAATTTGTGCAATTTATTGTCTAAGGACTTAGATACTGTAAACCGATGGGTTTCCCTGTTTACAAAAGGTGGGGTTTGTTTATTGGCTTCAAGCCCGTCTCTCTCTGTTAAAAAGTTACAGAAAGAGGTGAAATATGACTGAGACAGTGAGAGCAGGACTTCCTGAACACAGAGGTTTCTGGGCCTGTGCAACTGGGAATTCCTGAAGAAGGGAAATGTCTGCTGCTAATGGCTTTTTTTGAGCTAAGCTTGTTTCCTCTCTGTAAGTGCACAGAACAAATCCAGGAGCAGGGCTGATTTGTGCTACCGATTCTTCTACCAAGTGGAAAAATTTGGGAAAATCACAACACTGCCCATCTCCACCAGCACAACCACATGATCTAACAGGACCATGATGTTTTATTTTGAAAACCTGCATGTTTCCCTTTGCACTGAACGTCACGTGTACTGAGAAGTGACACCACCTGTGCTAAGCAAAATACCTCATCTCCCATTTCCCCCCTCTTCAGGCACAATCTAGCACTCGCAAGCATCTCAAACATCTTCATGTTCCAGTTTCAACAGGGCACTTCCAGCTTTGAGTTCAGCATTTAACTGAGATTAACCTTCTGCAAAACTTCCTTGAGACCTGTGTTAGGCAGAGCCAGGGCTTCACAGCTTCACAGTTTGTCACAAAAGTGATTAGTCTTTTCTTGAGGTTTGAAATGATTGAAGACCTTCCATCCCTTTCTCAGTCCCACCGCACTGTGTATTTAGACCACATTGTTGTCATCCCATCCTTTTCACCACCCTTGTAACAACGGCATGCTAATCGAGCACTTCTTCATTTCAGACTCTTATTTCTCTATGAAAGGGATGAATGTTATTTAAAATTTCATCCCACCCACCATGTGAAACTAATGGATCTGCTTAATTATGGGAAAACTATGTGTATATGTTAAAGAAAAAACCCTGAGAAAATATATTTTGAATGCTGATTGCTAATGAGATCTAATGATACCAAACAGTGTGCACTGCTCTAAGTATTTCAGCATGATAAATGTTTTAAAATTCTACTGAAAGAAACACTGGAGTAAGTTACAGTACCACTTAGTGAGACACCCTTGAGGGAAAGTAATAGGCACTGGGAAACATTATTTCAGAAAGTGGGCCCAATTACGCATATTACGCATACATTTCCTTCTGAACATAATTTCTTCCTTTCTTCTTAAACAGTCAAAATTCCCAACTGGTTTCACTAGGAGTAATGGCTAAGCAGGAGTAAGCTTCATGTTACAGTTAATGTCAGTTTTCTGTGATATATGAAAAAGACATGTACAGTTAAAAAAAATGGCTGTTGCTTCCTGTTGCTCAAAACACTTGACTGATCAGAATTAACTTGTGTGAACAATGAGAGTTAAATTTAGTGAAGAAGCATCTTTAATATATATTAAATGCTTCAAACAGTGTTATATAACTGGGAACCTCATAGTCCCAAGAGATCCCCAGAACGAGGAATTTAACATGCAACTAGAGGGATATTTCCAGGCAATGCTTACAAATAAAGAGGGAAGATCAAAACACATGCTTCAGCAGAGCTCTGTCAAAGCTTCCTAGTGGTGCAAATAAAAGCTAAATTTTACCACTGCAGACTAGTCCTTGTTGGAGTGGCAATTTTCCCACTGTGGGAAGTAGAGGAAGAGAAGAAGGGTGTTGTTAGCTTGGAGACCTGGGATAATACACCTAAGCTCTTTGCCTTTTAGAAAGCAGGAACAGATCTAGGTTTCCATGGCAGTATCCCAAAAGCAATTCTCAGAGTGCAGGGTTGGCTGCTGCTGACACCCTATAACCCTTCCCTTCCTGGAACTCTGATATGGTCAAAATACGCAGCAGTACCATTTTCCTGCCATCTGAAAACTATGACTGTAACCAGGGGTACTGGATGTGATGGTGGGATGCACTGGATTGCTCTCTTCCTCATGTGTGGGTATTGCTGGTATCCATGCAGGGATGAAATGCTGACTTTCATGGACAAGTGGGCCATGGGTTATGCGCAGAATGCAGTTCATGGGTTACGTGCAGGTCCTGTGTTTATCTCTGAGTGACACTATCGTACCAGAGCCTCAGGAGGAAAAGCAAATTTTCTCATCTGTTTTTCTTTCAAATGACCATGTAGTTCAGCTAGAGAAAGTAGCACAATGTGAAAACAGAAAGATTTGCATCAAATAGTTCTTGTTTCATTTCAGAGAAATACTTACCTGAAATCAGTCATTGCTGTCCTTCTCTGCTGGCAGATTCCTATTTTGCTTGTAGCCAGGACCCATAATTCATTTAGATAAGTGTTTGTGTAGTCTATATTATTTTGGAGATGCAAAAAAATGTGAATAAGTCTCTGAAACTTGCATTTGTTGGTACAGCTTTTATGTATGTGTATGTAGAAGTATTTTAATAGTGTAAGGGTTATCAGGGCTAGTGTTACGATTGACAAAATCTAAAGCAGAGTTTAGATTCCTACTTATATCCAGAAGACATACTTCTTCTGTGCCTTATTACCATCCAATCTCATACTTTAAGCTGTATTTTAGAGTTAGAGAAGATCCCAGAAGCTTCACTATGTGAAGGATTAATGCAGTACAAAGTCTTCTAAATGAATAGGAAACAAAAGAGATTACTATGATACAGTGAACTTCAATATAGTCTGAACCAAAGCTCACTGAAAGTATGGGACAGATTCTAATTTACCTTGACAGACTTTGAATAGGATCATGTTATATATTGAAAACTCTGAAGCAATTATTTCCTTCATATGTTTTTCTATTTCCAGTTTCGTTATTGTAATCTGTGCAGTGGGGATTATTACTTTTATGGAGAAACTCTTGAATACTCCATTCTTAAAACATCAATGATATTTGAAAGTAGAATTTTCTTCTAAAAAATCATAGAAGAATATAATATCTTCAAAACTTTTAACACAGTAATTCTTCCCTAAAGAAAATTAAAAGGTCTTTTTTTTTTTTTTTTTCCTTAGCAGAGCTGCTATAGTGTCTCTAGGGAATTTGAAGTTCAGGTGTATCAGACACTGGCTTTGGATGTAAGCTGAGGCTTGAGACCCCTCATTGCTTCCTAGCATGCTCTTGAGATGTGAACAAATTTTCACTCCTGATTTAATTTCAAAATTTAAAAAAAAAAAAAGAAAGAGATTTTCCGTGGGATATGAATCCCACTTTTTGATGGATAAGTCCTTGTATAGAGTGGGTGAGGAAACTGGGATATGTTGCGCTTTGATCCCTGGTCCTGCAAAGCATTGAAATCATGTTGTTCTTTCAAAATAGAAGACAGAAAATAAAACAATTCCCTTATGAGACAGGGAATTTCTTGGTGTTTTTCGAGTTAGTGGAAACTATAAATGATAAACATTTTGTAAGAATAGGCAAAACAAAACAAAACAAAACAAAACAAAACAAAACAAAACAACAAATTAACACAAAAGACTCCTGTAAAATAATCAGACCAACAAAGTAAAGTACGTAAGATAAAGTAGGTATTTCACATATGAAAATACACACAATCAGTCCTAGAAACAAGTATTGTATTCTCCTGGGCCATTTATAAAAATGCATACTTTTCTATCCCTGAAATAGTATATTTTGTGAAATAAAATGTTTTATGTTTGTATGTAATAGTTTTGCAAATGTTAGTACATTACCTTAATACCAACAGTCATGGCAAAACAAAAGAAAAACCCCACCTTCAAAAACCCTGTTTTGCCGCCTTAGATGCACTTCAATGCAACATTACATATAGTTGGCCTCTGTGGTTTCAGAGTTGCAGGTGTAGTAACTGAAAGTCCAACTTTATTTCCTGTTCTCAGCCTTGAAAAGTCAGCCAGATAGACTTACTTACATTTCTATTTATTACGACACAGCAGTAATTCTTCCATCAGTTTTCTACCCTAAGACTAGAAGCCTTTCAATTTTATGTAAGCTGTGAAGACAATCTCTTGTATCATGTAGTCCCCTTTAATATATTTTATCTCTCATAGTAAGAGTATTTTGCTGAATAACTCATAAACATTTCCACCTAATATTTTCTTCCTAAAAGAAAAGGCATACTGCTAATAGTAGCTTGCAATATATCCTTCCAATTTTCAGAGATTTACTGTGGCTTCCTCTTTTTTTTTTTTTAATCTTTCTTTATTTTTTATCCTCTTTTTTTTTTTTTTTTTCTTTTCATTTTTCTGTTTTTCTTTTTCCCTTTTCCCACATGCTCTATTCAGCTCTATTCTACCATCTCTGCCTTCTGCCTTTTGGTCTCTCATTCTGTGGTGCTGGGCCCAAGCAGAGTTCGGTTCTCACCTTAGTTTCCTGTCATAATGATGACAACAGCAACAAATAATAATAATGGGGAAAAGATTAGTGTTTTCAGTACCCCAGAATAATTTTATCTGGCTACTGGGAATAGAATACATTTAATTAGAATCCAGAAGTTAGTCTTTTTTTTTTTTTTTCTCAAGATGATAAATATGAGACTCTTCTATTAAAACACAAATGGGATGCAGAAAATAACTAAATAAAAGATAAAATGTCTGAAATAACAACATAACTGTTCTTATAATGATCTTACAAATGCAGCAATAATACAGAACAAAAAGAGATGCCAAGTGGGAGATTATTTGAAGTGTCCAGTGTACACACACACAAGAACAGTGTAAAATTGCACATGCTGAGTAATGGAGAGAAACAGTCATTCTTAGGGTTTGCTTTATGACATCGTAAACATCTAAATTAGGTCAAATGAATTGTGCATCTTAGCTGCTATATCTCTTCACAGAAATGAGATTATCTAAGTGAATATATAAGTGAAATAGTGCACGTGGATACTGGTGTAGTATTAATTTACACACATATCTCATGTAACTTGGCAAATCAGGAGGGATATGCAGTGTAAAATAGTGTGTGTCACAACACTGTGTCTGTCTTGTATGATATAAAATGATTTACTGCCACTGGTATAGGGTGAAAAAAACCTGAGTAACCAAACAAAATAATAAATCCTGTGAACGTAAATAAATTGAAAGAAATATTTGAGGTCCACTTGGTATTTAATTGTAAAAATAGCCATTTTAATTTCACTTTCAATGAAGGTAGCTTTTAAAATGCATTTTTAAATGCATTGAAGTGCATTTTTACTGGCTCTACTAAATTATTAGAGTCATATAGTACCAATGTTGATATCATCATCACAGGAAAAAGACCTCCATTCAACTAAGTCCTCTGTATGGAATTATTTTAGGTACAGGCTTAAATTTCCTGTAATTATTTTTTTCTAAGACCTCAGGCCTAGATTTTGTTATATTTTGGAGTCGTATGCCATGTGCACAAATGCCAATAACAATATAAACCTCAAGCAATCCAGAAGTCTTTATATTTTGCTTTGAGGTCAACTGCAACTTAAGTACAGTGGTTAAGGGAGTAGAAAAATATATGTTTAAGTTGTAAAGCAAATACACAAATAAAGTAAAACCAGATTATCAGTACCATTTTTTTCTTTGATATATTTAAAGAAAATAATTTGTCACCTGAAAATAAGACCACCAGTTTGAACTTTTTTTTTTTTTTTTTTTTTTTTTTTTTTTTTTGGAACCAATTGCTCATGACTGTATTGGAGGTATGTTAGAAGAATCTTGGAGTGAAGAGTAAACTTACATTTTCTCATCATCCTAAACTTTCTGAACTAATTTTATGTAGAGTAGGAGGAAAGAAACTTGACTTTGAAAGTTGCTTATTTTCTGCTTTAAAAAGAGATGGAATGTGTATAAATATATCCCCCTCTTTATGTTGTGCATTTTTTTCTCTAAATAGAACTTCTGGGCTTGATGGCATTTAATCAGTTTTCATCAGGTGACAGATTCATGTTCTCCAGTTGTATGAAAGTGTCTGGCAAAAACAGTTGTTGCTTCCACAGGCATATTCTTTTTTTAAAAGTGTCTGTCAAAAGAGAACTTCAGGCATCAGAACCATTTTTTTTTTGCCTTCTTCACTGCTATTCTGTACCAGTGCACTGATGTCCCATTATACCTGTACAAGAAAGGCTATTATCCTTCACACGTTTAGCTGCTGATCTAAATGAAAGTACATTATCTAAATAGTTGAATCAAGGAGCATACAACTAAAGCTCATTTCAGTCTGATCTGTATTTCTTGGTGCTTTAGCAGGTTAACAGCTTCCTGTGAAATTACTTTATTCAAGGATTTTCACCATAATTTGGTCATAATGTGGTCTAGATCAAATGGTAATAAGAACTTGCAGAAAATCTGCAGTTCATTTTCATTTTATGTCTCAGTGGAATTTTTATTTTTTTTTAAATGATTCAAAAATTGCTTTCAGAAACAATATGCACATTATCAAAGTTAAGTGTAATAAAGAATTTATCTAACAACACAGAATGAGTATTTCAAATACTTATCATAGCACATGAAGATTGTAATAATGAATATTATGTTATTAATATCAAATGGTCAGTTAAGTTCCTACATATTTACAGTAGTAATGCTATTATCATTGTGGAAGTTTATACTGGAGATCATTTTGTCATTAATCTAGGCTTCTGGAAAACTTCAGAACAGGAAGCTCATGTCATGGTGGAAATCAAACAAATATATCATCTAAAACCAAAAAAAATTGGATTTCAAATGTGTATGCTGTATTTCCTGTCTACACTCTGTGTGCTGGTTGTGATACTAACATTTGTATGTGATGCAGGATGGAAATATTTAATTTGCTTTTGAAGAAAATTTATCATATTTTGCAGTTTTTGGGTACATTTTTTTCTTGAGGTTAAAAACCTTATACTAGTAATCTGGACCCATAACGGTTTCAGTGTTGCAAGTAGGTTAAAAAAGAGAATGTCAGCTGCAATGCTTTTTCACAAATACAAAGTGCATTCACCTTTTCACTGTAAGATTTGGGAATTTTATCCAAATCTGATATATTCTTAAAAATAGGCCAGATGCTTTACCTCTTCAGAAATAATAAAGGGGTTTACTTTTCTGTTGCACCTCTCTGGTTACCCACTGTATTTCCAGTCTCCCATTCTTCCTCCCATTTCACTCTGTGTGATATTTAATGAGGATGAGATATTGTTAATAGCCTTCCCCAAAAAGCAGACACCTCCTACCACACTTGTTAAAGAAAAGTTTTGAAACACATATTTTTACCTGTACATAAAAGGTCTGAGCCACTAGATTGCAGACATGTGAAGGACAAGGGGGAATAGAGACAAGAGAACACGCAATGTGAGCAGCAGTTGTGAAGCAGCTGTAACCTCTGGTAGGGTTGTATTAATGGGTTCCTAAGCAGTAGCATTCTTTGCTGGTGAAACTGCATCCTGAAGTGTACAGCATGTGCCTAAGCCCACATATAGGATATCCTTAATATCAAAGGATGACCCTACAAATTGGGTAGTTACAAACTCTGCTGAGTGCAGGATGTAGTAGGTATATGTTGGTATAAAAAAATAGGTATAGAAAAGACCGGAGTGCTAAATGGACACTTCAGAATAAAAATGGTTCAGGTGCATCTTGTTCATGTCCTGGATTGAAGGTAGCTGTTATGTGTGACAGATTTTCTTTGGGTTATAGTGAGGTAGGTTACTGTCTTCCTCTAATTATGTCACTCTAGCTACCAAGCGGGTGCGTATATGTAAGGAGAGAATAAAAATGTTGGATGTTATTGTATTCTGATAGAAGGAGATGAGGGATCTAAAACTGGAGATTTAGTTTTTCTTACTCTCTGAAGTGTATCTTTTGTTAAAGATACCTGAACTTTCTCTGAACAAACTGGTGCAGCTCTCCAGCATAGCTCAGGCATTAGCTCAGGTCTGGGAAGCAGCAAAGCCATGTTATCTCAGCACGCCACCCTGGGGAGAGCATGTCTGGCTTTGTTGCTTCCAGTTTTGGAAAAGGCTTGGTTAGCTTGGGAATCTCTGTGCCACAGATGTTCACATGCCCTGAAAAGCAAATCCAGAACCATTATACTGCATACATTGACTCCGATACACAGTTTCTGCTCCTATTACCATCCTAGTCAAAACTATAAAAAAAAATTGAAATTTGCTTACTTATTTCATATCTTCAGGCTTTCTCACTTGCCAGACTTTCTAGTCTCCTCTTTGACCTGTAGCATAACTCTCATGTCTGTGCTGCAAAAATGCATTCAACATTTTGAACTTTTTCTCCACACAGAGTATCTGCCTTTTGCTTTTAGGCTGTGTTCATGTTGCTGAGCAGGAAAGTACTTTCATGTCATAAGCTTTAGTTTTCTGCTTTTCCAACAGTCTTTTGCAATCTTATGGGCTGAAAGTGTTCACTCATCTTGTGCAGCAAAGGTTCTCATTTCTTTTTTGTCTCCCGACCTCTCTGTCCAGACTTGTCTCCTTACCGTTCCTTCTCTTCAGACTTTCATCTGTCTTCTTTCCACTGGTCTGTTCCTAATTTTGTTTTATTTTCTATGAATTTTCTGTTTAAAAAAAGTCATCTCTGACTCATTCCTCTCAAAATGTATTCAAAGAAATATCTTCATTCCTCATATTTCTTCAAGACCCATACAAGTGGGTTTTGTTTCTAAGATTTTGGATAGATATTTCACTTCCATGACAGATATTTCAGGGTTCATATCACTGCATCAGAAATATAGCCAATCCAGACTCATAAATCAGTATTACTAAGGTGTATCTGAAGAACTGAAACACTTTTATTGCAAACATCAGTGATAATATGGGCCTTTGAATTGCCCTGGAATATGGATGAGTACAAACCATTTAGGAACAAATATTCTGTCTGATAACTGACAGCCAGCCAAAAGCAGCCCCTGATAAAGATAAATAACCTGTACTCAGGGAAATTTTTTGCATCATTAAACATGGTGAGCATATTAGCTAGCAGGGGGTGGAGCTGAGTCCCTAAAGAGATAAATCTAAATTATACGCGCTGCAGTGATCATAACAGTAATGCGCCATCTTGGCTAACTAGCTGACATCAATGGGGAAGGGAGTTTCAGATTTAAATGAACCAAACTAAAGAACATTGCAGTGCGCATACAGATTAATTGGAGCACATTTATGAACTTTTCAGCTTTTTCTGTGGTCTGCTTTCATTGGTGTTAAAACATGAGGAATTAGAATTGTCTTAGAATTTTCTTGTCAGTTTCAGCATCTTTTTTTTTTTTTTTTTTTTTATGATTACTTTTTTATATGGTTTGATTAATTACTCCTTTATTTGACTTCCATTAATCACCTTATACCATGGTTGTATCAACCCTTGCCAAAAGCTTATAGATGGACACTGGAAGTTTAGCAGAACTTTTTCCATAAACAGGAAAGTTCAATTAGTGATTATACACTTAAAGTCTCAGAAAGAGAGAACTCTGAAATCAAAGTAAAGCAAACTTAGTTACACAGACATATGTCTGAGCAATCAAATTAAACTCTGTTAAAGAGAACATAAATTGGATTAAATGTTTTCCTTAAAGCAAATAAAGTATATTTTTAAAAGCATATTAAGTATATTTTCTTAGCATGAGGAATGTCTTAGTAAAAGAAAATTGCTTGCTTTTAAATATTTTCCTCCTTGTTTTCAAAATCAGGAGAAAAATGTGGGTTCAAACTGTTAGAAAGGGCATGGAGAAAAAGATGAATGTTAATTTGTTGAAGTTGTCTTGGTGTAACTTGAAGTTCTGTTTTATTAATTGATTCCATTGATTTGCTGGATGACATGATAAATAAGAAAATAAACCAGATGTAACTAACACATTTTTCAGTCAAAATCAAATATGCATTTTCTTGAATAATCGGTGTCCAGGTGTGTAATTACCCTGCTAGTATGTAAAACTGTTCAAGTGGCTCATATAAAAATCAACAATCTTCTCTCTTGTATATAAAGATCCACTTGCAAGCATTTAAGCATATTTGATAATGTGGCCTGAATGAATCGTCAGAGTAAAGAAATGTGAACTGCAAAGGGCAGTGCTTTTGCTCCATTCCTCCAATGGTCTCCAGGGCCTGGTCTGTGGCTAAACAACTCCTCTGCATGCTCTTGGGTAGTAGACCTGAGGTACCCAATCATCCACTAGATTTTCTGGGCTGTTTCTCCCCATGGGGAAATGACAATAATGGGTGGGATTTGCTTGCTTTGATGGTAGCAAGGAAATGTTCAGCTGTCTGTCTCTGAGACTGTGACCCAGATGGGAAGTCAGCATCCAACTGCAGCATGTGTAATTTAAATGGGCTGTTTAAAAACAAGAAACTTCAAAAGCTTTACCTGTGGCCAAAGGGGCTTGTCCCTTAGAGTAGCAAAAAAGAATTGGTAACTAGGATTTTATGATGCTGTTATATCCTGTGGAGATACAACTTCTCAGCATGGTTGCCTTGTAGTTCATGGTATTTAGCAAAATGAGAGATATATCAAGAGAGATGATCAAGTACAAGTCCCCTACTAGACAAGACCCTGTAAGGTAACAAACAGAAAAATTACTTACTACTTGAGTATATGCTGAAACTACTTAGCTCAGTGCTGAGCATTCAACAAAGTGGATGGAGAACAGTATCCTCTTAGTACTGCTTAAAGTTAACCTTAAGGAGAGCTTAAATGTATATAAATTATCCTGAAGCTATGCTGAATAACTAGGCAGCAAGAACTTTCTGAGATCACCTGCACTTATAAACAGGAATATAGCAAGGAAATGATAAAGAATATCTCTTACCTTGATTATACTTAGTTATGAGTATACGCATGCCTGGGGATGAGGGTACTGCTCCAGGTCTCTCTGCTAGTCTTCTGGGTGCAACACCCAAGCCTCTGTGTGCTAAATGTTTTTTTATGGAGCAGCTGTGAAGTGTAGACTTCATGTCTAGTTTCTCTGTCAGGAAGCCTTTTGACTGGATTCAGTAAATCAACTGATATTTATGCAGAAATAGCTCAGCCTCAAGTGAAATAGTGAATTTTTATAGAAACCTCAGTTCAGTCACAATTTGTTGGAAAATTTATGACTACTTCTGTGTTATTTATAAATGTAAAATATGGCTGAACCAGCCTTGTCTCTATCAATAGTGGCTATTGCCACTGCTCTTCAGAAAATTCTGGGTTTATATATATGAAGGACAAAAGTAACATCAGCTGAAGTGAGTACAGAACAATAAATGTTGGCCAGTTTCTTTAAGCATAGAGTTGCTTTAAGCAGGCATTAATCTATTTTTAAAAGCCACAAATATTCAATTTGACATTTTTGTCTCCAAAAAGGGTGCTGCAATTGGACTCCATTCAGGCTAATGAGCTGTGGAAATGTTTTCCCATACTGATCCCCACCTCTGTCCTTTGCTCTCAGAGGAACTGATTCAGCAAGGTGCATCAGCTGGGGTGTAACTAACATTAAAATGCACCTTTGATTTCAGTTGCATCACTCTTGTTCAAAGCTTCAGACTCTCTTACATATTATTAAATTGAAGATGTTTTCTTCCTCCTACATTCATTTGCTCTTTTCAATTTTTACCTTTGCTTCTTTTCTATTTTTCATTTTTTTTTTTTCAATCTTTTTGTTCTTGTTTTGTTCTTGCTTTGTTTTGTTCCAGCAGGTCTCTTCACTTCCTCATTTCTCCTCTTTAATTTTGTTTAGAGATTCCTAATGGAATAAGATAACCGAGTAAGATAAAATAGTACAGTAAAATCAACTTTAAAATTGAAGGCTGAGTGATTTGTCTCAGATCCTGATTGAATATTAAGTTTCATGAGTTTTGGATTTTTATTTCCTTTGCTGAGTAAACCAAAATCCCTTGAACTCAATGGAAAACTTTTGACCAAATTCAGGGGGCTCTTGTGCAGAGAGTACTCTGATATTCCTTCTCAGTTTTGGTAAGAGTCTAGCAATTTTAACAATGCTATTTGTCTGCCTGGGGGGAAGAAGAAAACAAAACACACACACACAAAACAGGACAGTGCAAAATACCACATCCCTTGTGTTTTCTAAACCCATAATTTTGCAATAACCATGATCGTGTAAGATCCAGGGAGGAGAGATTAGTTCTGGCATCCAACTACTGAAGACAAATAATGCTTTGATATGTTTCTCTCAAGCTGTGAGTTATAAAGCTTTATGAAAATAGAGCAGGAAAAAAAACAACACTCTTGTGATACAATTCTGAGTAAGCAGTTCCATGTGGACTGTCATTTTCTTTCCTAATTGCAAATGCCTTCTAACACCTTCCCATCACTTTATTCAGCATTTTTAATAATCAACAGTAAATGTGAGTAAATCACATTGACCCTTAAGGTTCATATATAGATCAAAATAAACACACAGAGATTAAACATGTTGTTGCTTTTACTGCAATGATATGCAAACAATTATATACTAGGTCAGTCTAGGGCACTATTGATATTGCTTGCCAACCAATTTATCTGAGAAACCTCTGACCCCTTTTAATGTGCTTCTTCGAAGAGGGAGGCCTAAGAGGCTCTTAGGTATGACTGATAGAAAATTGGCATGTCTATTTTTTTTTTTTTTAACTAATAAAAGATTATTAATATTACTTATCATGATTTATTTTTACCTTAAATGAAAGGTAAACTGATAGCAACTTAAAATTTGTTCTGTAGGGAACAGATAGGGATTCAGAAGAAGTGTTATGAAAACACATACTACAAGGTATAATAAATTTTTACAATTTTATCTACTTTTCCATTGGCTGTAGAAGAATATGTCTGTCTGTTCCTCCAAGACATATTTTAAGATACTGTCATTCTTGAAAATGTCACTTTAGCTAAACTGGTATTCCTCTTTTTTTTTTTTTTTTTTTTTTTTTAAAGTAAAATAAACCATTAACATCTAATGATTTGCTTGTATTGTTCTCATAATTATAACAGAATCTTACTTTTAAATCAACAATATATGATTCTGAGTGGGGAAAGCAACTTCAAGAACTGTATACAAAACAGACAACATAAATCATGACAAAACATTAATCTACCAGGGTTTAAAGGTAATTATATTTTTAATGCATTCTGTTCTCAGTGGTACTTCAAGAGAAGTACACACAATACTGGATTAAAAAAATGCACTCATTAGGATTCAAAAAATGAATTTAAATCTTTTAATGTCAAGCACTGCTAATCATTTCTAAATTTAATTAGTGAGCACCATTCTTGTTAACATATTTCTGAATATGATCACTTTCACAAAGGACAATAAAAATAAAGGCCAGCTAAGATGTGTATTGGCATGCAATCAGAAAATTGTCACTGCATATACTGTTTAACTTCTTGGGAGAGGTAAAGCACATAAATATGTGCACTTATCACTTCATTCCTCAAAAACTATCATGAACCCAGATCTTTGTATGCAACCATTTTCAGTTCTAGCTCTTGACTGTTATGCATTTTTCATATGAAATCAGGCTGAACACAAGCAACAACAGATTTTATTTTTATCTCCTGTTCTTATAGTCCATTATGTAATTCACTGAGATTTTACCACATCCTGAGAAAGATGTTTTTTCCAAGACAAGCATGCATTGTCTTGATTTTTTTTTTTCCTGCTGGGATCCAATTCATCATTGAAAATCATGATGTAGTTTTGGTACGAGGTGCTGATCCCTTTTAAATGTTGGTAATAAGACCAAAATGTCTGAGTGGTCCCTGGAAGCAAGCTGAGTGTGTGAAATGACAAAGGGAAAGCAAGAAATGCTTGCAGTCAGGAAAAGGGAGGTTTGATTCTACATTGCCAGCCATGGGTTAGCAACTGGCAATTACTAATAAATTCAGCAGGCTCTGAAGGATTCACAGAAGCCTGATGACACAAAACTAAAGAGATTGCATTTGTTCTAGCTAAATGAGTTCAATGACCCAATAGTTTGTCTGAATGACACTGGCAACCCAATTTTATGTTTTAAACTTTTAAAGGCTGTTTTTCACTAATGTGTTGCTCTCCTTCAGGCATTTAAAACACTGATGGTTGTACAGACTAAGAAATTAAGAAAGGCAGGGGGGTTCCAAAAAAGACAATATGCCATGATGATGGGGCTCCAACATCTCCTCTGTGCAAATACTTTTGGTAGCTCCAGATTGAGGGAGGAGCAAGAAGCTGTTCACACCTGCCTCTACTCTGGTGTGAGATGAATCATCCTTTGGTTCCCTCCCTCTTTCCACTGAAAACAGAGACAGCGAAAAAGACTTCCTTAAACATTTATTTCTTTCATATAGTAAAAATTATGTGACATGATGCCTACCTCCAGGATTAAGCCTATTATTACCCATCTCCTTGATATTAGTAGATTCATTTCCATGACGTAGATGCTACGAATATTTTCATTGTCTTTGTCACATATCTGGGTGATATTTCCCAGATCTATTCCATAGTTCATGCCATAAATATCCCTCAAAGCTCTTTGGCTTTTGCCTACATGTCAGATTAAATTGGGGTGAAGAGGCAATTAGTGCCATGAGATCTGAGTTCAGAATTTTATGCCATAGTGAGCTGAACTGTGGATTCATTTGTAGAAAACAGGCTAAGTGTTTTGAGTATTATTATCATCTAATTACACTTACCTAATTACACTTTAATTAGGATGAGTAGCCAAGGGTTCAGTATTCCCAATAAGTGGAGGCTCCTGTCCGAAGGAACTGAAGGCTCATTGGAAGGCATCACACAAGAAAATTACTGATTTCAGTCTACTTTTTTTTTTTTTTTTTTCTAATAGCTCTTTCCTGTCATTTTGTGTATAGACAGGCTAAAAGTTACTGAATTTTAAGTGTACCATAAATTCTGTAAGTATGGATTGCATTTTTACTTTTTTTTTTTTTTTTCCCCACAAAATGATTTTACCATGGGACATGGAAATGTGTTCACAGAATGTCATTTCATAGAATTTTTAAAATGATTAGCACAAAAATTAAGAAACATGGATTACACTACCTCTGCATATATTCCAGAGGAGACTGTAGTAAAGTCTATGGTTTTGACCTATTCGATGTTTTCAGTTTGTTTTGTTAACCATTTCCAGTCTTCTCCATTTGTAATCTTGGTAGTTTGTGAGAAAGGTGTGAAACAGTTAGTCCATCAACACATGTAATAATGAAAGGTAAATAATGAAAGGTAAGAAATGCTGACACTAGTGAACAGGAAACCTGATGATAGTGAACCTTGTTGGAAACATAGAATCATAGAATCAAAGAATGTCCCAAGTTGGAAGGGACCCATCCAACTCCTCGCACCTCACAGGTCTACCCAAAATTTTAGACCATGTGCCTAAGTGTACAGTCCAAACACTTAAATTCAGACAGGCTTGGTGCAATGACTATGTCCCTGGGGAACCTGTTCCAGTGTGCAACCACCCTCTCAGTGAAGAACCTCTTCCTGATGTCTAGTCTAAACCTCCCTTGCCTCAGCTTGACACTTGGTCACCTCCAAGTGGGCTTGTAATTTGAGAAGTGGCATTGTGACTTTACATTTATTGTCTTTCTGTTTCTTTCTAATAAGATTTATTAATTTATTTTGTTAAGAAGTTGTCTTTTTATTTTTTTTCCCTTCTAATTACAGCATAAGCATTTATCATGCTACAATTATTTTAACTACTGATATTATAAAGAATAAAAGTATATTCAGAAGTTATAGCTTTATCTACTGCTACTGAGACAAGTAACATCTTTTATGATATTTGAAGGTCTCTGCTTAGTATATACTAATGCAATGATTTCTCCAGGACTGCTTACATGCTTAGGATAAGATATGCATGTGCATTGTGTATTTCAGATTTGTCCCTCAGTTAACAACTATTTTAATCATATGCAACTTCTTTCTAACTTTGTATATATACCCCAGATTGCAGTTTCATGGGAATAAAAGATAATAAATCATATTCTTCAGATAAGCAGATATGGTGACTCAAAAGACACAAAGTTTACACATCTGTTGAATAAAGCACTTCCATGTTTATATAATAACTTTCCAAAGAGGAAACGTGCTTTAATCACTCATGTTTTTTGTTTCTTTGCCTGACATTCCCAGAAGCAAGTTCTTCTGGGCATCACATTAAAGGTTTGAGAAATCCTAGTCAGTGATGCAGCAGTATCATTTCCAGCCGTACTTTGCCTTTCTTTGCTCTGATAGTGAACAAATCAAATTGTAATGTCTAAATTCTCACGAGAAAGAGTGTAGTGAGAGCCAAATGTGATTCCAATAAGAGACAAAGTAGAAGCTACTAATATAAACATAATCTGGTTACAGCCCTGCAACTGTGACTTTGAAGACTTTCCTGGATACTCTCTTTTGGATCATTCTATCACCATGTTGATGTACTTAATCCAAGATCATGCTATTAGAACAAAACAAAGTTACATGAGATTCTACCAAAGAGTTGTGCATAAAGCATAATTACAAGACATTGTAAGAAGCATGGTTCAGTCAATTATATTGAATTGTTTGCATAGATCTAAATGTTAGAATCTTCAGAAAGAATAAGTTTCCTTTTGTTAGACTGGGACAGAAAGAACAAACATACAGTTCTGCAAACTGTGTTGAAGAAACTTTAACATACTTAATATCAGGGCATTAAAGTGATAAAAACCCTTTGCAGGTTTGCTCACTCTAGTTTTTTTCATCTTTTTTTTTCAGATGCTCTCTCACTGTTATGCATTAGACATATTTTGAAAGGATCTGTGCCAGAACATGTTTGTGATGATATAAAGACCATAACCTTTTCAGTACCTCTTCATAGGAAGTTTGCCTTTAATTACTTCCATCTTCAGTTTCTGAACATTCAGTTTTCAGCTATAAGGGGAGTGATTTCTGTTAGTGCATTTTAATATGCTTCCCTTTATCCATATCCTATCATCATAAAAGATGTTGGCATCATAACAGAATTTTGGCACCTCTGTTTGTGAGAATCTTACTTTATAGTGGAACCTAAATTTATTAACTAGGAAAAGGATTTAGGGTGAAGATAGAAAAGACATGATAGACACTTTAATACTGACTACTGCTCGTTTACATTGCAAAAAAGCTAATGTAAGTTCTTACACAAAAACACTACATACTGGATAAACACAAGATCTTGTTACATAATTGTTATGCTCTTTTTGTCCCAGTTATGCAATGTTTATTCTTTGGATTTTGAGGCCCCCTTGACTAGCTTCTTTGTTTCCTAGAAGTTCCCCTAGAAAAATACTATCACCACTTTCCTATTAGTTGATACATCTCCTCTCACAGATATGTTAGATTTAATTATATCACTACAGCTTTAACTTCTGTTGCTGAACTGTTTTTCCTTCAAGCTGCAAATCAAACTATGTGTGCTACTTAGAGCTCAGTTCAAAATTAAGGCAGTTCTCCTTTCTGCTAAAAATTAGTATCAGGTAAAGGCTGAGTGCAGAAATTTGGGGTGTCTGCTAGACATAGTGCCCTCTGAATATTGGTTAATGGCAAGGGACCACAAGGAACTGCTTCAACAGAGAGAGGAATAAAGAAAAGAAAATCCTGTGGTCATTGGCCACTCATTTACTTTTTTTTTTTTCATTAAATCAGTTTCAGCCTGGCCTTTGCCATATTAAAAATAGTTTTCTCCTCTGTTTCCCAGAGAAAACAACAGAGGAGAATGAAACCTCATTCATAGAAAAACAAAACAAAACAAAACAAAAAACAGCTTATAAACGTCGCTCAGAAATTACCATCTGTTAACTCCTGATGTCAAAGTGCTACTCTATAGTGGTCATTCCAGTAGTTTGGGATGTTAATTATGAAATGGAATTCATTAAAACATACTGAATGTCTTGCACATGTTGATGACATTGTATTACTCCAGACCTTGTTACTTTGTCTTTCATGGACTGTAATGCTGCCTAGTTACCAAGTAAGCATCATGACTGGAAAACTAAGTTGTAAATTATAAGAACTATTTTAAAGAACAGATATAAAAATTCCAATCCTCTGCATGCTGACTGTATTCCTGACACTTTCTCCAAATTCCTTCTCTAGTTCATCTTCCTCACATGAAGTTTTATGGACTTGGTTACAAGGGATACATCTAAATGTCTGTACAGATAGAGGACTTGTTAAATGGGGATGTGGGAGAGAACAGGTTGTGCAGAAACTGCAGAGTACTGGAAATCACAGGGCTCATCACAGTATATTTATAGGGAAAAATCCATGGATTCTACTCTCAAGCTTTTTTATTATCCCAATATTTCAGTAAGGCAAAAATATTTATTCATCAATTTAAAAATATTTGATGATAGCTAGTTGCTCAGTGCTTTGAGATTTAACAAACCAATTAAAAATTGCATGATAAAAAATAAGTAAAGAACTGTTTACAAATGTACCAAGATCAGTTTGCAATGTATTCGAAAGCCTTGGGAGTGGTAAAAGAAAGGTGACTTAAATATGATGTCCAGCTATTTAAGAGACCAGTGGTCTCATAGGTAAACTTAAATTAGGCCATCAGACAGTGTTTCTTGTTTGTACATGAACAGATGACCTTAGGTTCACTGAATTAAAAGGAATGCAATTTTCACTCACTTTTTCCATACAGGAAGCAAACTCAGTGTCTTCCTTGCTTTTATGTTTGGATCAGTAAATTTTACTGTGGCAGAGTGGATTTCAAACAATGATTAAGTTACAAATACCAGCACAGTTGCTAACACCTAGCGGTTTTCCAAGATGTACTCCAATTTCTTGCACATTTATGAGAGTTTCCTGGGCTCAGGAATTAATAATGCTGCTTTAACAGTTTTCAAAGGAACAGTCTGGCTCAGTACAGGTTGCTTTTTACTGCTTCCATGTTCTAGGTACTCATTACCACCTGTAAGACCCTCCTTTACAGGACTGAGCATTTTAGCTTATACACTGATCACAACATGGCAAACTGGTATTTTTGGGCACCAGAAAATTTTCCAGAGAAGGAAGTGAAAAGGTACATGGCTAACTAGCGCACAGGGGATACCTTGTTGCCTTGAGAGTACTATGGGGTGAATCTGGCAGAGGGGTGTTGCAAAAACATCCAATATGCCTAGGAGGAATAGTCCTAAGAGAATGGCTATATCTAATTGATCTTGTGCTGATTGACTAGTGCAAACCAGACAGGAAAAACTGAGAGCTGTGAAACAGAATAACTTCCTTTCCTGGTTTCAAGCTTGCGTTCTTTCCAATTCTCTTCTAGTTTGTAGCATTTCCAGCAGAAATGTCAACGATTATGTTAAACTGTGGATTGATACTGTGATATTTAGTATTGAGAAATCATAAAGAATAATTTCCATTTGTGACCTGAGATTAGATTTACATGTGTACAGTTCAAACAAAGAACAGCCTTCACAGAACCCAGTGGGAAGGTATGTTCCTGAGGTAATAGCTTTACAAAAGGTATATCTAGGATTTTAAGAAGTGAATGACTGCGTGATTACAGATCTCTGTTATCTCAGAGTCTTAAGAAACCAAAGGTTTGTAATTCAATTTTTAGATTGAAATTTTTAAGATAGTATGAGAAAAGAACTGAAGTAAATGAGAACTAGAAATTATAATGGAAAAGAGAGGAATGGAAGATACTTCTCTGACAAAAACTTTGAGAAATATACCGATGAGTGGATAATGTGAATAGACTAAGATCTTGTCTGTCCTGTATCTCTTTGTAAAAAGGCCAATATTATAGGAAAAAAAAAAGTTTGTTTGAAATCTTTAATCTCAGGTGCTCTTAGTGAACAGTTCATTTCATATCTTTTAAGTCTGTGTAAATTAGATGTAACAGAACTGTTTGCACTAGAAAGACTTGCTGAAGATCAATGGGAAAATCATTGTTTTTTGCTAAGATGGCAAATAGAGCTCACAACTGAACTTTCTAATTTTGAACTGTTCCTTAAGATTTTACAAAGGAAAAAAAGTGGTCTAAGATACCAAATAGAGATGTGCAGATATACTAATGGCAAATGGTTTTCCGTTTGTGTAGCTCACACAACTGCTCTTAGAACAAATAGTTTTGATGAGAAGCCAGTCTTTGATTGCACCAGGTGAGGTTTATGTTCTTCGTTTGGTTCAGTCTTGTGAAATTTAGTTACTAGAGCAGACAGGCAAAATTGAGCTATTTATATATTCAACCTGTATAACTGTTGTACTAAATTCACTTAATGCCATCATGCACAAAGAACTTATGACATATATAGCTTTCACCAGAAATTTGCAACAGTGGGCTTTTTTGTTGTTTATTTGTTAGGATGCACACATCCAAAGGGAATTTTAACTTACTTCAAAACTGTATATATAGAAACTGATAAAAACATGTCTTAAAATAGCTTAAATGTAACTTTTTTTTTTGTTTGTTTGTTTATTTTGTTATAGCATTCATGTCTTTGTTGTGAAAGTCCAAGAATTACAATAGTGGAAGAAGTAAATGCATGAAAATAAGGAGCATTAATCACAGTAACAGAAAAGAGGCAGACTTCCTTTTTAATACAAAAATAATGTATTACTCTCATGACAGTATATTCTTTCATTATCATTTTGATTATCACAGAACTGACTTCTCTCATAAGTGGCGGTGACTCCAATGCTTGCAATTCATGCTGAAATAAATATTACATTCATCCTCTCTGAACTGAACCTAACCCAAAGTCAACACAGTTATGCTTCTGTATTTACAGAGTTGAGGGTCAGTTGATATTTCCGTTATATCCTTTATTTTTAAAGGTCTTAACTTGGATTTTGCTTTTCATTGTGTTTATTTTAAGCTTTCTATACTAAATATATTAACTGGATGAAAACCGCATGTGTATGCAAAATAAAATATGTATGCCAAAGAAAAATCTTTATACAACTTTAAAATATACGGTTTTCCAGTGCCTCTAAAGCCAAAACCTCCTCCCATGAGAAACAGGCCAAAATAGACTTTGTCCAAAGACAACAGTCTGTGGTTCACAGATTCCAGGGAAACAGGTAATTTTGTCAGAACTTTAGGAAGGTAATAGTGACTGGGGGTATAAAAGTAAAATATAAATGTCTATGCTTGTATGCATGACACACCCACAAATTCAGATACACAGATGATATCAGTCTAGGTTACTATTATGCCAAAGCCAGAGCAGCCAGAGTTTTTTGCACACAACATTGAAAGCACTGGAGTTGTCTGAGTAAAATAAAAATAAAAATAAAAAATAATCATAAAAAAAAAAGACCACTTATTCACCATAATCTTCTTTCATTCCCCGCATACCACCTCATTCCTTAACTGAAGCCCAGGTGTATCAGTACCAAGATGGATGTTGCAGTTGAAGCTGGTACATAACTAGCAATCCCAATATTATAAGGCACAATATTATTGCTTAGATTTGAAATATAGCACACTGGGTGTCATCTGAATATAAGAATTGCCTTGCTACTGTCACTGTAGAGCTAATACAAAATTACTGAATATCAGCAATGCCTGAGAATACTTAAATCAAAACTGTCCTGCAAGGTAGGTTCCATCCTGGTAAAGGATATATAAATTGTTATTGGTACGCTTCTATATCATGACAATTAACTTGAACCAATCTTTTCTGGTTCAATTTTTTCTTTTTAAACTTAACCTTTGTTTTCTTGGCTTCAGTTGATCCAACTGATACAGTTAGAGAAAAGATTACTATATTGTTTTAGAAGACAGATGGTATATGCAATCAAACTGAGTTGAAAAAAAACAACACTACCTATGAAATAATAATTAAGAAAAAAGATGTTTACATTATTATTTCACTGCTCTATATTCAAGTGTTCTGACAAGATTATGTTTTCTGGGCAAAGTTTTTTCATATCATCTCAGGAACAAGACAATGTGCTTTTCGTAATATAATCTATCCCTTTTTCATATATTTCCTAAAATTTTCCTTTGTTTTTCCTGGCAAAAAAACTTTAACTTGCTGACACTAGTATAATTTACTCAATTAGTTGATTTAAAACAGGACTTGCTACATTTCCTTCTTTTGCTACATTTCCTTCTTTCGCAAGTATAATCACTTTAATAACAATCAGTAATGCTCTCCTCACCAATGCTACTTAAAAGGTTGACATCCATAACAGATTTCTAAATAGGGTGAAAATGCTTGGTCCCACATGTCCAGTAAAAGCTTCAGGTGATACAAGCTGCGACAAAGTCCTTTCCCCTTGTATATTATTCAAGCCAGGAGAGGAACACAGATGCAAAAGCTGCCTGATCTGTGGAGGCAGCAGATGAGTAAGCCACCCACCCCAAGAGCTGGTAGATACAGGCTGGGAGAGCTGGGCTTGGTGTCATATATAGGTCTATGTACAGTAAGATGCCACTTATGTGAATTCCCATAAAGGTTATGAGATGGCTAGGGTACCAGACCATGCTGGCCCTTGCTATGCAAGCCTAACCTGTCACAGGGATTTTATTGCTCTCTAAAAGGCTCAGTTCTGATTCAGTGGGAACTTTGCCTGGTATGGGAACTGGGGAAGTCCTCTCCCTGCTTGCTGCAATGAAGTCATGGAGCTTGAGCAGTGAGATCTAGGAGGTCCCAGGGGCTCATAGCTTCCCTGACTTCAGAGAAGCAGTAACAACTCTTGCTGCCTGAGATGCCACACAGGAACCTAGGAGAAGTAAGCAAATGGCAGGGTGAAAGCCTGTTTGCTGAAATGCTAGCAGATCATGTCCACAGTCTGAGTGAGCAGATGTTAGCTAATCTCAAACATTTGCTGCAGTAGTGTGAATTTCCTATTGACAGCACTGGGCTAGAGATCTGTAATGATGATTAAGAATGCCTACTGAATCACTGTCATTTTGATTGTTATGCTATTGGTGGTTGTAAGTACACCATGGATTATTTTTAAGTCTAAAGCCTGAATTATTATCTTGGTCAGAACAACATGATGATTTTCTAATCCTTTAATTTGGTTCTGGAAGGAGACCGGGGTTCGTGTTGCCCCCTATGGCTATTCTTTTCTTTGAATTACGTGAGGGAAATGAAACAAAGACAATTCCAGTGAAGCTCTGAGCTCTTGAATGAAAAGTTCTGGAAGTCCAGCAATGTAAATAGGAAGGCATAAGCTGAAGAAAAAAAAATAATAAAAAACCCACAACCACTACCACAAAACAAACAACAACAACAACAAAACCCACAAACCAACCCCCCACCAAAACAAAACAAAACAAAACAAACAAACAAACAAACAAACAAAAAACGCACCTTAAAATAAAAGAACAATGTTTAAAGGGTAGGGACAGGAAGTTACTTGTGAGAAACATGTAACACTGAGTGATTTCTCTTTTAAATGTATGATGCCAGTTTAGTGTTTAAAGCTGCTCAATGGCTGGGATAGAAACTTCATGTGAAATATATTAGGTGTTTAGAGTGACTTAGTGGTTAGTAAAAAAGCCCTCCTAATGAAACAATGTATTAATTGCTCAAGGCCACTCAAAGCAAAGAGATATAAAATATTTAAATGTCTGGAGATGTTCAGCAGCTTGATAACCAACCTTTAATAAAGTCTATTCAGTGTTTAGAGTTGATCAGCAGCTAGGAAAACAGCCCATACTCAGCAGTAGAATGCAAGGCTAATAAAATACAGAGCTGCTCAATGGCTGCAACAAGGTTTTTAAAGTTACACTAAAATTAGAGAGACAGAATTATGTAGTAACAGTAGAGACACTGGGTAGTTCCATATAATTAATGGCTGGTTGGTATGACTTGATGGCCTGTAGCTACACTTCAGGTCATTAACCCCAGCTGGTCATTCGTCCCCAGAAAATGCCCAGCACCGAAGTCATTATTACTGCTTGAAGCAGGTAAAAAAAAAAAAAAAAAAAAAAAAAGGAAAAAAGGAAAAAATAACACACACAACAAACAGCCAAACATAACAAAGAATTCCTCAGCAGCTCTATATGTATTATCATAGACTATATTGGGTTGGAAGGGCCCTTAAAGAACATCTGGTTCCAACCATGGGCAGGGACACCTCCCACTAGATCAGGTTGTCCAAAGCCCCATCCAGCCTGGCCTTGAACACCTCCAGGGATGGGGCATGCACAGCCTCTCTGGGCACTTTGTGTCATAATTTCCTCCTAAAATCTAATCCAAATCTACTGTCTTTTAGTTGAAAACCATTTCCCCTTGTCCTTTCATTATCCACCTGAGTAAATAGTCTTTTATATAGAGGAGTTCTCCATCTTTTTTATAAGACCTCTTTAAGTACTGAAAGGTTACATTGAGGTCTTGCCTTTGTCTTCTCTCCTTGAGGCTGAACATCGCCAGCTCTCTCAGCCTGTCTTCATAGAAGAGGCATTCCAGCCCTCCAGTCACCTTTGTGGCCGTCCTCTGTAACCGCTCCACATCCTGCTTGTGCTGGGGGCCCCAGACCTGGATGCAACACTCCAAGTGGGGTCTCACAAAGGCAGAGCAGAGGGGGACAATCACCTCCCTTCCCTGCTGGCTACTTCTTGTTTGATGCAACCCAGGATACAATTAGATGTATTATGGTATGTAGATGCATGTAGTGTGTATATATATTTTAGGGAGAGATTTATGCATTCATATATACATGGATTTTCTCCAGAGCAACTGCAATGTTTTCTAGCCAGTAAGATTATTGAGAAATCTACTTCCCTTTCAACTCAGTACATGAATCAAAATCAAAGTTTTTTGTTCACTGCACTTCCCAGTTGCTACTGTCTGCCATCTAGAAAGGCAAGAAGGAGCACTTCAAGGAGCATATGAGGCACACTCAGCATGGCCTCATGTGGGTTAAATGCCAGCTGCATTTGGGAGCCTTCCCTACAACCTGTGTCCTTCACATACTAGCCTACTTTTCTTTTTATGAATAGCAGAGTGGCAGTGTTACATACTGTTATACTTCACATTTTTATAGAAACACATACCCAGAAGGATACTAGAGAACTTTCCAGCGACACTACAGAGATTTCTGGGCTTGCTGTTGAAAAGCAGTTTCCCTTGGGATAACAGCAACCCTTTCTGGGACAGCGATATTACACAGTAGTGTTTTAACAAGATGAAATTAAGATAAATTGAAACAACAGCAGAAATTTAGGCAGGTAGAACATAAATACCTGCTGGAGTTTGGCCAGATTAACTTTCCTGAGTAATTCTACAGCTCTTTCTGACTCAGTCCAGCCATAAACATATCTATTTTGTCACGGGTTTAACATTTACTTTAATTTTCTCAGTTTAATCATTTAGGAGGTAGCTGCCATGTTTCATGTTCCAGAACTAAAAACTATATTTGCAGACTGCCGCTAATATGTAGACAAAGATTTTACATTTCAGGACTGGGATACAGCTTTGCAAATCAGCAGGAAACACCATGATTATTTAAATGCTTTGAATTGTGTGCGGGACTATACTCTGGAAGCATGTTGTGAATGTTTTTGCTGTGATTGGGAGCATCTGTTCTTGGTTGTCCAAGACATCCTGCAGATGAAGGGATTAAAGGTCTTCTTCTAGAAAGAAGACCATCAGATATCAAAAAAGGTACTTGATCCTGCCAAGGAGAGATTCCTTCTTTTATTTTCAGCTGATCGGTTTATTGAGCTCTTTTCTTTCTTTCTCAGGGTGATCAAAGTGGATTCACAACTCCAAGCCTTGTTGACTGAAGCTAGATTGTTATATGGCTCTTAAGTATTCAGGTTAACATATCAAAAGAAGAAGTCTGAGGAACTAAATATATGCTTCTGTACTCATTTTCCAAACTCCTAAATTTGACTGTTGTGACAGTTATCTGTGCTTCTCTGTTCTTCGGCTGAATGAGATAGATCTATGCAGATAGCATTCAGACATTTTATCAAGAGCTTTCAGGCAGTCTGTCCTAGGACAGCAAATGCTTCCCTATTTCCCAGTACTATTTCTTACCCTTTCACCACCTCTCTTCCGTCTGCCTAGAATGTGCATGTCAGGGTATGACAAATGACCAGCACCATGAATCCTTTACTGGGTTGACCATGATGTTGATATTGTTGGTTTCTTCTTTCTCTTTTGTTTATTTATTTATATTCACTTGGAGCTGTTTCTATATATTTTAACTTTTTTTTTTTCTTGGTCTACAGCTTGACATTTCATCTGAATTCATATTGCATTTTATGTCTGTAATTCCTTATTCTTTCTCTGATGTTCCTAAAACTGGTTTTGTCCAGCTCCAGGTTCTGCATTTCTTTGACTGTTCTGTGATGAGCTGTTTACAGTCTTGGGGTCTCCAGTGCTTAGCAGTACCCCTTATCTTTGGTCTCAGTATCTTAACAGCTACTTAGACTTAAGTATCTCCTATACTTTGCTTGTGTGTCTCTGTGCTGCATCATGTATGCCCAGTTCTCAAGGCATCTGCTGTCCTACTCCTCTGAAGTGCACAGTTACGTTAAAGACATAAATACCTAATTTAACACAGCATACCTACTTGATATTACTTGTTAGTAATGGTCATGAGAAGAAATATTTTTACAATTAACACATGTTTTGTAAAAACAGAGCTCTAGGTAGCTCAAGAGAAGTTCAGACAAATCACTCCTGACAAACCTCAGTCCTGAGTCCTTACAAACTCAATGAAAACCTGTAGCTCATTACTAGCTATGTCAATGTCAGCACTGTATTACTAACCTGCAAGGCTATCGTAGGAGGATTTCTTTCCTCAGGAATGCAGTCTGCACTTCCTTCTCTGCTTCTATCCCTCTCTCCATCGATGCAGGGTAGATGAGGAAGAAAGAAAGGTGAATTAATCTTTCCCTCCCTTTTTCACCTATATATGAACTATGCACAAATAGTACCTTGCATGAAACCTTTGCAAAACCCTTGAGCTATTGACCTTCTTCATCTTGCAGAGTCTTGCAAAGCTGAATAATTTTGTCCTAAATTGCACACAAGATCGCAATGACACAAAACATTAACGTTAACTGCTGATGAACCTATTTCATTACTTTTAATAACATTATAACTGTTTGTCTGCTCAATGCGGTGATAACTTAGTGAAGGAGAATTAATTCCACATATTATCCACATAAGCAATAATGAGGGAAATCAGTTTCCTCCAGACATTCAGAGAGAAGTTTAATTAAATTTGGGTATGATTTCAATTGATTTCAGGTTGGTCACTTGCTTTCTGGCTGACAGTGGGACCTTAGGTTTCAAAAACAGATGCAAAATAATGTAAATCCAAGAGTGAAAATACCCATGGCTGAAGCAAGTCTTTGGGGCTTAAGAACAGAGACGCAACAGAAGTATTTTGAGATTAATAATGCAGAAGACTTTTTTTTTTTTCACAGAATCACAGAATTTCTGGGCTGGAAGAGACCTCAAGATCATCGAGTCCAACCTCTGACCTAACACTAATAGTCCTCCACTAAACCATATCTCTACGCTCTACATCTAAACATCTTTTAAAGACTTCCAAGGATGGTGACTCCACCCTGGGCAGCCCGTTCCAATGTCTAACAACCCTTTCGGTAAAGAAGTTCCTCCTAACATCCAACCTAAAACTCCCCTGGTGCAACTTTAGCCCATTCCCCCTCGTCCTGTCACCAGGCACGTGGGAGAACAGACCAACCCCCACCTCACTACAGCCTCCTTTAAGGTACCTGTAGAGAGCAATAAGGTCGCCCCTGAGCCTCCTTTTCTCCAGGTTGAACAAGCCCAGCTCCCTCAGCCGCCCCTCGTAGGACTTGTTCTCCAGGCCCCTCACCAGCTTCGTTGCCCTTCTCTGGACTCGCTCAAGCACCTCGGTGTCCTTCTTATAGTGAGGGGCCCAAAACTGAACACAGTACTCGAGGTGAGGCCTCACCAGAGCTGAGTACAGGGGGACGATCACCTCCCTAGCCCTGCTGGCCACACTGCTTCTTATACAAGCCAGGATGCTGTTGGCCTTCTTGGCCACCTGAGCACACTGCTGGCTCATATTCATCCAACTATCAACCAATACTCCCAGGTCCTTCTCCAACCTTTTGTAAGGTTGTTTTTATTCATTTTGTACTCATGTATCCATGGCTTTGAATAGCTATAAAAATGCATATATCTAGCAAACTTTGAGGTAGTAATATTGGTCAAGTGAGAAAGAAAATTCCATGATACTGTCTGTCATTGCTGGTATATTGTTATGTTATGAATGATGAGAAAAGCAAAATACAGACTGGTGCGTGGTAGAGATAACCTCAGATTCTTGAGATGCTTTGTGCTGTATGTACTCCATTACAATAAAATGATTAGAACTTTTGAATACTTAAACAAATGGGGTCTATTTCATCACATCCACTACATTTATTGGGAAAAAATTCGGTGGGCACTGATAGGCTAAGTGAACCGAGTATGGCATGTTATGTCATATATTTGCTTCTCAAGGAACCGGTTCTATCTGAACACCCAATAAAAAAAATAAAGTGTTGCTCATATCTTAATGAATCAACCCATGTAATTGGCTTATTTAATAAATAAATACATTAATGAAAAATTACTTTTGTGTCAGTGAGTTCCCATAAATCAAATGAAGTGGCTAACCTACTAACTGTAAGTCATACTGAATTGATAGGAAACTAAAACTTGGGATTAAAAATTGTGATATTTTCACTTTAAAACATATGGAAATTGAATGTCGAATGATACGGTACTATTAACCTGCAACAAAATAAATTAGAGAAGGATCCAGGATTCCACTCAATTTTTTTTTTTTCTGAATCACTGACTCTCACAAATTAGAGGAGTTTTGGACAAAGATCTTGGAGATGAAAAGAAACAGAAAAGACACACAACACTGTACTCACAGCTACAAAATAAAACTGTGGGATCAAGACTGCTGCAACCTGAAAGAACAAGGGTTATGCAGCTGACTTAAACAGGTACAGGATCAAGCTGTTAATCATCTGTGTGACCTTCACTTTGTCACAACTCACTTCTCAGTGCAGGGCAAACCCAGGATCTATCTGAAAGTATTTTTATTCCTCTAAGACAAAGGACAACTTGCAGCCTAAATGCTGAATATTGCCAGGGGGTTCCTGTAGGCTTCAGGAGTCTGGCAAAGACAGGAGTGGAGGAGTGAACTTGTGGAGGAATGAGCAGATTTGTTAAAGCTGTACTAAGCTGTTACTGTTTATTAAATTCAATTTGTCAAAGGTGTAGTATAAATTGCTCTATCAGTTCTTTGTAAATGACATCATTCAGTATCAGAAAGGGTAAAGAAAGGGTAAAGCAATGTATTTAACTTTCAATAAACATCTAAAATATGTCATCCTAGAAAGCTGGGAGTGACACATTCACTGAAAAAGAAAAGCAAGCACTGTGACCTTGTTGCTTTTCCTCCCTCTCCCCACATTTCCAGGGAAAATATGAAGTCTGGCCAGACATTGAATCCTTGGCAACATATATGGGCAAGAAAGAGCTGAAATTGCTATACCAAGTCATCATATCAAACTACTGGGAGTAACGCTGTCAATATTAAATTGCTATGTTGCAAGACAGCAGGTAGCAGAGGAAGCTCCTAGCAGGTAGAGATGGATCAGAGATTCAGTAGCTTACACCCCACTGGAAAGGATTACCAATGAAACCCCAAAGGAATATGAACAATTTGATAAAACTTGGACAGAGATTTTAGTAGCACAGACAGGCTTTTTCTTTGAAATCCTCTGCTCCAATGCTAAACACGTCAGGTGAAAGTCTATGTTGTGCCTCTAGGAGATACAGCACAGACCTCTAAGCCAAGAGTCAAGAGGGAAAATAATGACTTTACATTTCCTCTGTATCCTCATAATTCTGGGCTGCTCCTGCACAGCTGGCCTGAAATTCTGCTGTTATGTGTTGCGGCCATGCATCCAACACATCTATTCTATTCCAGCCTGGCTCTGTCCCTTCCTTGCTCCAGATTGAGCCAGAGCTTGGAAGACAGATTACACAAATGTGTTATCTGCAAGCAAATTCATCTTGACACAGACATATGCCATGAAAAACCTTAGTCTAAATGTTTATAGTTTGGCAAAGCAATAAACATCTGAAGAGTCTAAAAACAGGATTCACAAAAGCCTTTATGATATCTTAATGTGATTTTTATGTATATATATATATACATATATATAACTTCATTATTAACTATTAATATATGTAATAAAACACAATAAAACAAAACAAAACCCAAACAAACAAACAAAAAAACAGAAAAACAAATTTAATTCTTGAGATAATTTATATACCTATTCACTTTCATTATTGTCCGCATATCAACAATGGTCCACAGCAGAATTCTAGATCTGTGAATTTTATTTTGGAAGGCTTCAAACCTGTATTACAATGTTTTGTCTTATAACTGTCTCAGATAAAAGTAGTGCTATTATCTTTATAAATTGGTAAGGAAGTGATACCTCTCTGTACATTGATTTATTTAGTTTTTGTTATTTTTTACAAGGAAACAATTTTCTGTCCTACAACCTTATTCAAAAATTAACATTTCAAGTACTGCCATTTTCCATGCAGCTTGACTCCCATGCCTGTTACATTTTTTCTGATTAGCCTGCTGTCCTGTTTAATCAATAGAGCTACAAAGCCAGCTATCTCTCACTCTATGGTTATCTTTCATTGTACAGTACATAATGCCGCTAGCCCTGATGATAACAAAGAGCACACAGAGGGAATGTGGCACTACGTGTTTGTTATCTTCCACTCAACTAAACATACCTCTTTCTCTCTTGGCTCTTATCAATGCAAAAATGCTGAAAACAAGTTACTCCTAGTGTTAACACTGCGCATGATGCACAGTTGGAGTGGAGATTTTTTGCCTATCTTAAGGCTGCCGTTTGCCAGCACTACAAAAGCCTGCCAATTTGATACATCGCCTTGTCAGCCTTTAAGAAGGCAGTGCAAAGCAGCTCCATCGGCAGCCAGCCTTACACAGCTAACCAGAATACTCTGGATGCTCTGAGAGTGTAAGGCAGGGAGATTGACCCAAAAGCTGTTTGTGGTTGACCTTAGACCCACAAAAAAGAAAGTAATCCAGTTCTATTCTTTTTCATTTCCTACAAAACATGAAAGCTGATAAGCTTTGGTCTCTCTCATGGCAATAAGAAAACAGTTAAATTGAACCTTCACTTCAGTTAGAGAACAATCTAGCGGTTTCCGTTCTTGCAGGTCTGCCACTTGCTAAGGTTGAAAGCTTCTTTTTCAAAAAAAAAAAAAAGACCATCTTTTTTTGTTTCTTGACACAAAACACCCTGATAGATGCTAGTCTTGTCACTCTAATCTTGAGAATTTTTACTAAGATATATTTTACTGGCACTTGCAACATATATGGCAGAATCTTAAGTTCCACAATGATCACATATTTAGACAAAATTTGCAAGAGACTTGCTATTTTTCCCTTTGCTCTTTATTGTTATATTCTGGTTGATCCTTAAAAAAGCTTAAGCAGATGATTATTGATTTCCACAGTATTTTCCTGTTTACTTTTATTTCTTTGGGCTATCAGGGTCCATAAAAGAGCAAAATGTGAAAGCTCCTTAAAAAGAAAACAAATAAATATTTGCTTCTTTCATGAGGCCATAAGTATACTGTTTTATGTGTGTACAGTCTGTGTGCAACAAAATACTTAACTGAGAATGGTTTGAAGAAAACACACCCGCATATGTATAAATGTATATACCCATCTTTAGAAATATATATGTAAATTCATATTACATATTTTGATACATGACTTTTATCAGAAGTGTGTGAACTTTGCAAGTATATAAGAAATATAAAAATATTTTTTCTACAGTATTGCATTTGATAACAATCAATCTCCAAAGCACAGTTATACTTGTCTTGGAATCACTTCAGAATTTGTAATTTCTAACAGTTATTGCAGTGTTCTGAACTTTTCGGTAAGAGATGATCCTACAGTTGAGATTTATGCCTTGCTTGATAATATGACCTTTGATAATGGGTGTTGGCAATGGAATTCAAAGCGTACACAGTATTTATGATGTGTTCATAACCGTATTACTTCAAGATCTAGGCAAACACTACATATCTTCATTTTGATTTTTAAACAGATTTACTTCAGGTGTGTTGATATAATGCTTGAGTTTGCTTTCTACGGATATTCATCAATGAGTAGAACTAGTGTGAAAAACTTGAGGTAAACAAATTTACTGTTAAATACTCAAATATCTTCTTGAAGCTGGTTATTAGATTTTGTGCTCGATTCTACATTTTGGAGTTCCTTTAAGTACTCTGCTAAAAAAAAATCATACAAAACCCAACATATTACTTGATACACTTCAACAGCCAACACAATAACATCTGAACATTCATAGTGAACTGAGCATTCAGTGAAGTGAAATATTTCTAAGGAATAATTTTTTTTGTACGATTACCCTTGCTAAAATCGTCCACCTGAAAGTTTTCTTTTAAAAAAAATGCTTTAATATTAATTAATTTTCCCTTCAATTTAAACTCTGCTCTACAGAACTAGATAATTTAACTCTCTGAAAGATATTTTCTGTAATAGAGATAACACAGGTGTCAGAGATTTATAGTTGAAATTGTCCCAATTGCAAAACTATGTACAATTCCTTGCAACAGTGCCAAAATTAAGTCATTAAATATGAAATTTTGTATACTGAATGCCTATATTTGAGTGATATGAAGAAGTGTGTGTGTCTGTCTCTGAATAAGTAAGCGAATATATGAACATTTGTAAATGATCATGAAATCAGAGATTCTTTATCAGTATAATTTAATAGGGTATATAAACGCTGTCAAACTGGAATTTTACTAAAAGTTATAAGAATAAAAATGGTTGGCAGCCCATTTATCAGAGTCCCTTTTAGAGGTGTGCACTTAGCTGGATAGATGTACAGACTCTCAATGCTTTCATTAACACTTGTCCCATACATCTCTTTTGCAAGCAAATGCATCTATAAAAATATTTATATTGAATTAAATTAAATTAAATTAAATTAATGAAGTAAAAAAATAGATAAGTATAAATATTTTGGAAACAAATTCTTATCTATAGAAAATAGTTACAGTTCCCTAATCTCTAAGTGAAAGTAAGGTGTTTTAACCAAGCAGCATAAGTCTAGATTTGAGTACAGCATATATTAGCTGTGGTGAATCCCAGAGTTTATTACACAGATCATCCCCAATGAGTACCAATAAAACCTTTATATCACATATGCAGTGTAACAAATTTAACATAAAAAGTGTTTTAGAAATGGTTCAGGAACTTTTATGATTTTATATTGATATTGTTATTGCACTTCCTTCTCCATTAAAGCCAAATTAACTTGCTATTATGAGACAACTACATAGGCCTCAGAATGATTACTGATACTGTTCTGAACCTCTAAATGATCTTAAGCAACTTGTCTATAAATCTCTGTGTCCCACTCTTGAGGTCTAATGTATGCCAACATACCCAAGCTAGAAGCATGTGCTGGTTCTGCTGGAAAGAGCTGCTTATCAGCTCTTTTTCCCTGAAGGAAAACATGCTTCTGCTTTCCTATGAATAAGGAGAACATCAAACATCTCCCTGTTTCAGAAATGAGTATTGCCGTATTCTTTCTTCACACAGTGTAATTTGTATGTGTGTGTTGGGGGGAGGGAATTGCACATGTTGTGGTGAGCAATAAATTTATTTATTTATTTAATAAAGAATGTTAAAAGATAGCAGATGCTTGAGAGCTGCTCAGAGGTTAAGAATGCTAGAATGAATTCTGACAGAGATAGATTAGTAGGCAAAATGCAGGTGAGGCAGTCAAAGGTGCATGATAAATGTAATTTATCACATGGATCAGCACTTTACCACATAAATATCAACTCCACTTTTGGGCAAGTCTCTTATATAATATGGTAAAACTGTCTCTTGTATTGTCATAACAAATGTGACTAGTTAATATCAGGTCTCATGATCAAGTAATTATAACATTTCCCCTTAATTAGTAAGCAGAAGGAAACAAAGCCAATTTAAGGAGTATTAAACTGGAGACAGAGACGTAAAATGGAAGAAAGATTTCATCTGGAGTCTTTGCTTTCCATGTAAAGTACAGATCTAGAGAGTAAGAGTGGACCCCTAAACGGATTTATGAGCATTGTGGTGTGTGGCACTGCACTATTGGTAGGTTAAGAGAATGGAATCTGTGAAGCTCCAGATAATGATGATAAAACTTGTGTGTGTGTCTCTCTGAGTGTGTGTGCACATGGAAATTGTGGGAGCAAGTGTTCCCAGTGGGGAGTGATCTGTCCCACTCCTTGTGTCATACCTGAATCAGTAGGTCCAAAGAAAATCCCTGGCACCCCAACCTTACCTCCAAATCAGCCCTGCATTTTATCACATGGCAGAACAAAGTTGGTGTTAGCTTAGAGAAAATGTTTTTAAGTTCCCTCTACTGTAATGTCTGAGGAGATATTGAAGAGCTGAATCTTCCATGTCTGAAAGTGACACTATGGAACAACAAAAAAGATGAAACTGAAGAAGATGCAAGGGGACAAGGAAATCTTATGGAGAAGTAGAGGGAGAAGAAAAGACTATGATGACAGAGCACAAGAGATACAAGGGTTCATGGAGAGAAATAAGAAGGAAGAAGAGTGCCAAGAGGGGAATTGTTAAAAAAAAAAAAAGAAAAAGAAAGAAAGAGAAAAAGGCACATTAGAATAATAATACCAACATAGTCTGGCTTTGGGGTTAACATCTGTAAAACTCACTCTTCGAGGAAAATGTGTTTTCAAAGGTAATAGAGAATTATTTTACAATCTCAAGAACTATTTATATTTCCCCTATAGGCAATAAATACCTGTGGTTCATGACAATGCAGCTAGTGCTTTTGTTTACATTTATATGCAAATAATGTTATTTATAATAGTACTTAATACTAATGTTGCCATCCCAGTTCAAGCTTATTGTCTAATTTTCCTCCAGCTCCACATTTTACATTAAAAGTATGTTAATACACTTCACCCTGAACTGTGGCATATTAATAATATGTCATGCTCCTAGAGCAATACCTATCTATGGATTTCAAAAGACCTTACAAACTATGAAGCAGATGCATTGCTCAATCTCTTATAAATCATAAGCCATTGAATGAAAAAAATAAAAAATCCCTTTCAGGGATTTCTGTGTGTCAAGAAACAAATTAGTAAAAGAACAAGCTAGAGTTGTATTCAAGAGCTATATCTTCTCGGCTGTTGTTGGTATTGTTCACTGCAAATCTTATGGTGAAAATATTTTTTTTATCAAAGCTATGATTGCAGAATAGAAGAAACAATCCAGTCTCTTAGACCTTATTCATGCTTTTCCCAGCATACTTTTGGGGATAGGTATACTAACAAAAACATATGAATAAATGGAAAACACACACAGAAGGAAGATGGACTTATTTACCTGTAAATGGTCACCAGTAAAAACAGACTTCTGCCTGCAAAGTCTACCATTGTTACCAAAGGACATCTCTGAAATCATGAAATTCTCCTCTCTTACAAAGACAGTCTGAGACAGTTGGGGTTGTTAAGCCTGATAAAGAGAAGGATCTGGGGAGACCTTGAAACAACTTTCAGATACCAAAAGGGGACATACAGGAAAGCTGAGGAGGGACTTTTTATCAGATTTTAATGGCTCTAAACTAAAAGAGGTTTAGATTTGATATTTGGAATATTGCAGATTTGATATAAGGAAGAAATTCTTTACTCTGAGGGTGGTGAGGCACAGGCACAGGTTGCCCAGAGTGGTTGTAGATGCCCCATCCCTGGAGGTGTACAAGTGGAACACGGCTTTGAGCAACCTGGTCTAGTGGGAGATGCCCCTGCCCGTGACAGGGGTGTGGTGGAATTGGATGATCTTTAAGGTCCCTCCCAACCCAAGTCATTAAATGATTCTATGATAAATAACTGTTGTGCCAAGGGAGGTCAAAAACTGGGCTTCAATGAACATTGAAGTGCTTTACAGAAAGCTGAACACTTCAAAGGAGGGACATTCTTTCATAAAATATCTTTTGTACTCTGCACCTGGGTCACTATAGTGGGAATGCTATATACCAATTCAAATCTCCCTGTGTGACAAAGAACTGAACTATACCACCTTTCCTCAAGGAAATACTGTCCGGATTTTGGATGAAAAGAAATAATATTCTCCATCTGAGATTTGTATGAAATGCCTAAAAACATGTAATTTGTGTTTTGGGTGGTGTATGGGAGAGAGGTCCTGCCCAAATGAATGTTGTACTCAGGGATCCTGATCAGTAGGAAGCTGTGGTTTCCAGAGGTACAGTAAGATCACATCCCAGCTCGCCTTTATAAGAACTCTCACAGGGGCATGCCTTTATTCTACATTTTATAGAGACTTAGTCATAAGTCCCCAGATAACTACCAGTATCAAAACCAGGCATGCTTGGCAATGTACAATACATGAAAATAGAAATATTCCAGAGACCTGGAGTCCATTAAGGTAAAAAAATGGAGTCAGTAATAGATTTCAGGTATATCCAGATTTAGGTGGTAGCTTAGTGAGGGTTTTAAAGATGACAGTTTGGAACATAAAGGACTAAATTACTTCTTTGTCTTATAAACCTGACTCCTGACTACTTGTCTCCCCTTCCCTGAATTGTATAAAACTGCACAGCCTTGGGGCTGTGGCTTCTGATGGTAAAGTACCAATGACTGTTGTAATACACCAGTTCTTTCATGCATCTTGCCCTAGGTGCCTAATGTTAAGTAGTAATTTTTGACAGTTTTGGCTCAAGATCTGAAGGATGTACTGGTCCTTTCTGATACACAGGTGCTTTAGGTCTAAATTCCCAGAATACTACCATCAAAGCCTCATTTTATATTGTTTCTACTATGTAACCATTTATGCTAGTCAGCCCAAAGTTTCATGTTGTTTGTTATAAGGATTGATGAGGAGGATGAAAATGAAGAAGGGGATTGTCTTTGGGCTGGCTAATAAGATACTTGCCTGTTAATAAGGGTAATAATTTAAAAAGTTTGAAAGACAGTTGTACTTAAAGGCTCTTAGGCTCAGACTTTGAGAGACATATTCCTTTAATTTATATATGTGAATCCATACAACTGCGTTTGTGCATTCCTTACTTTGGTATATTATTGCTTTCCTGGTATTTTTCATTAAGCTGGTTGCCAAAAAATCCTGAGTTGCAGATTGCTGGAAGCTGGGAGAATAATCTAGGCATTCATCTCTATGTGCTTGCCCTCATCTTACACCTTTTACTAAACACTTAGGTAGCTGGGTACTCTTGTAGACAGAATGCTAAGTTAGCCTGACCTTGTCTCTGACCAGGTACAGCTGTTCTCACATTCCTTAAAAATGCTGACATTTAGCATTTGAAAGTCATTTTCATAAGGCAGCATTACATTATTTCCTTGTATAAAATGTTAGATCAATATTAAAGTCACTCTGTGCATGATGTAATGGAAACGTCTGTTATGTTGCAGAATGTTACAAAGGAAAGCCTGCAGCATGCGGTACTGGAAAATTAAGGGAAACTGCCTATATGCTAGCACAGACAGTTCATGAGCCCATACCGTTTAAAAGATTAGTGCCTTGGGAATAAGTCTTCAGATAATTTGGTGTGTGTTACCAGAAAATCAGAAAAAGAGTTAGTGTAAGGAGGAGTGGGACAACAGGCTTGGGGGACTGGAAGCAGGCAGCCTGAGTGAGAGCAGTTCTCCTGCACTTCCCACATGCTGTTGACTTGTTTATTATCTGCATGAAGACCACTGGCTATTGGATACATATGGCAAATGCTAACATCTTAAGGTTCTCACTTAGTCATGATAAAAATGTTTACATTTTATTTTAGAAGTGGCAGTGGTCTTGAAATTCAGCAGTGCCCACTGACAATATTTGGTGAACTATTTTATGTTTCTTTCAATATGGAGTGCCATATATTAAGAGAATTTATATTTTAGAAATTGATGGAAATACCTTTTTTGACTTCACTTATTAAAAAAAATATCAGTATGTAATGCATCATGAAAAAGGTCACCTAATTATAGCAGTTTTTCATTGACTCACCTGATTCCTGCCTGTACATGCACAAGTCATTCATCAGGTGGTATTGCCTATTAATGTACCTCAGCTTTAACTTTTGTATGCACAGGTTCAGTAATAATGTTCTGCATCTACCTTTATATATATTGTAAATGTATTTTATTAGGAGATTCAAACCCAACACATAGAATAAAGCCACCCACAGGTCTTCCAGACATTTATACAGGTGTTGAACTTTATATATTTGAAAGAGCTGTTGACATTTTTCCCACCTATTCTTTAATGAGAAATGCCCTTTAAAAAATAAATAAATTGAGCACAGAAATCTGCAGTGGTTTAAAAATCTAAATAAATACATGACTGAAAAAGAACATTATTATATTTACTTCCACCTTTTTTTTTTTTTTTCTGCTTTCTTTTCACCTCTCATTTTACTATTCCAGACCAGGTAAGAGCTGTGGTTTTACTCTTCACTGACCGGTGGTTTTAGAGGAGAGATGTTGAAATACCATAGTGGGACAGTGGCACCCTTCACCCTAGCATAATTGACCTGGAGTGCAGGTTCAGGATAAGAAGGGACATTGAGCTTTGCATGAGCAATCTGTTGCCCCATTTGCAACAACCCTGTTGTCTCAGAGTCTCCAAACACATCTACAAGATTGGGCCATCTTAGGGTGACTGTGACAACAGGGTTGGAGGCTTCCCAAAGCATCAGCAATTTCCTGATGTACTCAGAGGGTGATCATGATTTGACTTCCCCAGATACACAGGAAACCTGAATAGTATTCATGCCTCTGTGTAATGCTTCTTCCAAAAGCTGGAGGATGATATGAGCAGTGAGAAGTCCTGACTGTGCAAGCTGGCAGGGACTGAAGATGTTGGTAAGCACCATCACTAATCACACCAGGATATGATTGGAGCTAGGGACCAAGAAATATGGTAACCTTGGGAGACTCCTATCTGATGCCACCAGACAGCTGGTGCTTTCACGATGCATTCCTGCTGGAATCAAGTGACTTTTCATTGGGTGCTAAAGCCCCCTCTGCAGTGACTGAGGGTACATTTGACTGCAGACAGCAAACCCAAACAGTCTGGGTGCACACAGCATTATGGACTTCTCTACCCTCTCCAGCCTTTGTGAAGCCTAAAAAAATCTTATACAACTATGTGAAACTGACAGGTCTGGTCTATTTTTCAGAACTAGGAAGCTCTGGTTTCTGAGTGAAAAAAACTTGGGATGTCAGATGAACACACACTCTCTGTGCTAGTGTCTCTGCTTCATGGCCACAAACAATTTTGCCTTCCATGAGTGCAGCAAGCATAGATTTTATCCATGAAACTGACTCATTTTCTCTCTTTAGGGTAGTGATCTATCCTCTTGTGGCTGTCCCCACTTTCTCTTTGCCGTCTGCAAAATCTAATTTAATTTCCAAGTTTAATTTCCAAGTCCTGGGTAAGCTATGTGTTAGAAAAACTACGAACCCCTCAAGGAAAGTTTCCCTTTTGTGGGCACAGTGTTGGTTTTGTGCTGGTTTTCTCTCTCTTGCAAAGTCCCTTTTTCTAGTCATTTTCACCCTGAAGACATACATCTTTTATCAGCAGTATTATTTTCCCACTGCTTATCATAGACCCACTACTTATCATGGAGAATATGCCTCTCTTCAGCAGGAACCAGCTGAGATGGCGCACAATAGTAGCTGTACAGCAGCAATATCAGAGCCTTGTGCCCTGGCCCTAACACCTCCCAGAGTGGCCTGACTTTTCAGATCCCTCTTGCTGGACTTGTGCATAAACCTAGATTCAGCGGAGTTCTGAGGACATTTATTCCCGGTTGCAAGAGAGCCAGAGCTGCACTCAAATGCATTCCCATAGACAATCAGTGTGGACACTGCAGGGAGACAACAGAGACGCCATTGACGAACTCAGCTCAAGTATAAAACCTTTGCAATGTCAGACACTTCCTTTGTTGTTTTTTTTTTTTTTTTTTTCAGGATGTGGACATGAAACCCACTTTATTTTAATTTCACTGAAGAACTTAAATTTGTAAAATGGTTTCTAATCTCTTCATGTGTGAAAAGTAGATCTGCAATGTTCAGATTTGGATTTCTTTTTCCTGTTTAACTGGAAATACATAAGATGTATGGTGGCACTCCTTACAATGTCAGCAGTTGTTTGCAGAGGTTGCAAAGGGAATTAAAAATTATCTATATCATTTTCAGGGAGAAATACTAGTAAAAAATAATAAAGACTTGCTTTAGGACCTGCAAGACTTCCTTCAGGTGTTAAGTGTGTGTGCCTGAAAGCTTGGCTCTTTTTTTCTATCTCAGTCTAATAAAAACTTTACATCTCCTCAAATCTTTGACTCTCTTCTATCCTTAGATCATAATTACAAAAAATTACTTTCCACAGAGGGGAAAATGAAGGACTTCAAATTGCCTTAAAAAAGAAAAATGATTTCAGAAAAGGCTATTTTTAACATACTGGGCATGGATTTTTTCCACTTGAGATAATTAATCTGTAAAATTCCCCCCAAAATAAATGTCCAGAATTAACCCCCCTCCCACCAAAAATAGGAAGCTTGTAACAGATGGAAAAAATCACAAGACTAAATGATTGGTGCTTCATATTAAATGTCTTTTTCATAAAACAGCAAGCAGCATATCTACTTCATGGCAGTCATTACTACATCAAAGTACTCTATGCAGAATACAATAATATTGAAAAGGAAAAATACTTTTTCTCCTTATGAAAAGAAAGTTGCCAAAAAAAAAAAAAAGAAAAGAAAAGAAAAGAATCTCCCATGAAGACAGATCCTGATGAGATCTATGATCTTTTGTGTGTGTGTGTGTATGTGTGTGTGCTGGAGAGGGGAGGGTATAGAGAGAATAGAAAAGAGGAAACAGAAAAAGCAGCCCCAGGATAACAAGCTTTGTGTGAAGCAGAAAATCATACCCTTTGAGGGTCATTTTCTTTGAGTTGCTGCCTCAGGGAGATAGGAGGCAGAGATTAAACACCAGACGGAAAGTCCACATTTGCTTGCAAGACATCACTCTGCCCTGAAATACTCTGGAAGCAGAGAGTAATCTCAGTCTTCCTGGGGGTGTGCAGATCCCAGCAAACACTCACACATCAAATCGTGTCCCTTAAACTCACGGACCTGAGATTGCAAGGTAGTGGTGTGTAAAATAGTCTTTTAAGTGATGGGATCTAGGGAAATCGCGAATAGCAGCGTGCTCGGGGTGTGCGATTATGTCTGCCTACGAGGAATACGGCAAGCAGGCTTCCAAAAACAGACCCGTGCTTCTAGCTGTCCTTTGTCCTTTTTCAGGGCGGTTGTGAGGTCTCGGCAGCTGATGGAAATGCAGCCTTTTACCCTAGTAACTGGTTTTCAAAAGTAATGGGAATATTTTTTCCACTAGGGGGAGCCTCAATTCTTCAGTCCCGCTCTTGCACTCGATTCCTGTGTGTATTAAAGTGTCTTTTTTTTTTTTTTTTTTTTTTTTTTAGTCCAAGCAAAAGTCAGTTAGGCAGCATTTGAAAGCATTTGAAATATGTGGTGTAGGAAGGTCACGAGATGTGTCATGAGATGCTTATTTTTATTTTTTTTTGTTGTTCGTTTTACATTGATCCTTGTTTATTATGCATTAAACTAGACGATGAGACCATCACATCCATCAGCATGCTCCCTAATGAAGCTGATACCAGTATATTGCTTTTTTATAACCAGTTTATGCTTAAATTACTGCTTGCTCCTAAAAAAAGCCAACAACAAAAAACTAGAAAATGCAGAAGTAATGGCAATAGACGAGGCAATGAAGGAAACTGATTCAAAGTGTGCACACAGGAACTGAAACAAAACATTGCAGATCCTTTGGTTAAGCCACCCCTATGTTGCATAAGTGCTATTGTATTTCCTTGATGTGGGATTGAAAAAAAAAAAAAAGATAAAAGGCAATTGCATGGGACTGCAGGTTTAAAAAAATAAGGCTGCTTCTCACTCTTATTCTGAAGTTGGTAGGTCAGACCAAGCACTTTGGCTGACTCTGAATGGATTAGCTGGCAGTTGCTGAAAACCCTGCCCAACAGTTTCATTTCCATGGCCTTTCTGGAAGAGGCACTTTCTTTACTTAGCACAAGAGTTCTTCTACCTGGTGTGTTCTGAGTCAGGAGTGGCAGGACTGGCTGGACAATGGTGATTGTGTAGCATAGTAGCCTTTTAGGTTTCAACCTTTTCTTCTTCATTGGGTCAAAGATAAAAACCTCTTAGATGCTTTGAAAAGTCTGACCTCTGTCTCTGGATATAACTGAAGTGTCCAGCCTGGATCAAAGAATCCTTTCCTTCAAAAACATTGTCAAAACTGAGATTTTTTTAAAAGCTTTTGGCTCTGATGAAAGCTGAATGATGAAATCGGTGTGCATTTGATGGGAAGTGCTCCAGCCAGCTCTAATAAGGAGTACTACTAAGTATTTTAATGACAATCTTCAATAGCAAAACTCTATTTTTGCTCCTTTATGTTCCTACCACTGTACTACCTGGGCAATCTCCCAGTCTTTAATGTATTTTTCCTCACAGTATACCTGGAAAAAGCTATTGTCCCTACTTTACAGATGAGAAATGGAAGTACAGGAAGGTGAGGCAACTTACTGAAGATCGTACAGTCAAGTTTGCAATGGAGAAAAAAGATCATTCCCCTTGTCCAAAATCATAAGCTGGTGTCACAAGTTGGAATACCTAATGCTATTATTCTCTGGTATGACCCTGATCTCCTCTGTCCAATGCTTTAGGTAGGCATAATCTGACGGTCCTTTTGTCCTATATGCAAGAATTGTAGTAGAGAGACCATTTGTAGGGGAGCTCTACTGGGTATTCTATTAGTTGCTGGGCTGCCCAGAAAGAGTTTATGCTTATTTACAGAAAAAGTTATAAAGAAAATCTTTTATCCTTATGTTTCGATCTTCCTGCTCCCTACTTTCACCCTGTACATTTTGGACTCATATGCTGCAGATGCTGTCTGTAAACTCCCACTTCAATTTCCTGTGAAGCTTTTAGCATGTGGGAAAGTCTCTTTAAAAAGGTTAAAAATGAAAGAGAAAAAGAGACAGCCAGACATTATTTGGTTGACTAGTGTAAAACATTACAGTCTCTTTCAGGAAGCAGAGGAACCAGCAGAATCTATAACTATACATGTACATTACTAGAAAATAAGATCATATTTGCTTATGTTGTTTGAACTCCATGAATGCCTAATTTGGTACTTCTTCCTGAGACAGCAGCCTTCTATACATGAGGGTGCTAATATTTTTTACTAGTCTTCAGCCTAAAAACAGTGACAGAATTTCAAAGGAAGAAAGGTAAATACAATTTTATAGTGAGAAACACAGCTCATAATTCAGAAGATATTGACAATGCAGGAAAAGAATTGCAATAGGCCATGTATGAATCTTCAGGTATGATTTTGTTCTTGAAAATATCTGTAACAACAATTGTGTGATATTATGTATGTTCCCATGTCCTTTATTTATATGAATTCCTCTGTAGTTTTGTTAGTTGAATTAACATCTTCCATTTTCTTATTTATTCTACTGTCTGCAGGTGACACAGAATGATCAGTATACAGTTCTGTGGTTTACTTTTGCTTTCTCTATCCTATCTTATGACTGAGTATACACAACTGGAAATTATCTGTTTGCATGAAAATTTTGCCAAGGGATAGTTTATTCTCAGAAGAGAATGATTCTTACAATCTATTGACAACTAATTGTGCTATCACCATATAATTGTAAATAGTCTCAGCATTGCAGTTCAGAACTGCCTTTGTACAAAGTCATAGATAGAGAGGAGAAGGAAGACTCTCAGGCAGTTATTACCTGTACTTCACATTAAACAAAGAGAAGAAACAGAGGCAAGAACAATGGAGTGGTATACCTGTGGTGGGTTTTGTAGGACGTGTTGCCTCCAGTACTCACTGAAATCCTCAGATCCACCTGATTGGGTTTTACTTATTCTGTTGTCCAAAAATCTGTGGATTATCATGGTCATATCTAAGCCTGATAGGATGTAATACAGTCTGCTAGGCTATGATTTAAGGGGCATTATTGAATGGTCCAAAATTAGGCCCAGCTGGGAGCTGGTTTATGGTCTATGGAGATCAGTGTACCAAGCCTTGAGCTGACTAGAGACCTTCTGAGGTCTCTTCCAGCCTGAGTTTTCCTATAACCCAGTGACGATACAGTGATCCTAGGGTCATAAAGGAAGAAAATCCTTTGAGGTCTTCCATCCTTTTCCTTCTTTTCCAGGGCTCAGAGAGTTGTTTGCTTTGTGCAGGCTTGGGGAGTGCAGGTCATGCTGTGGGTAAAGGTGATGCAGACTGGAGTTGTCCATATACTGTGGAAATCTACTTAATCTCTTATTATCTCTTCCTGGAGGTTCAGATGGAATTTGAATAGTTTAGAGAAAGGATTTGACTGAGGATTTTTGGAAATGGAGCTGCAGCTTCTGCAAAGAAGTCCTTGAGACGCAGAGCAGCACTTCTCTTCGTCTGTGTGGAGAAATTGTCTTTCATGTTAGTACTAGGTTGATGTGAGGCTACAGGCTTACATGAGTACATGCTGGTTTAAGCTGATGAAATCATATGAAAGGAAAGTGTTAAATGCAAACACAATTCTTATATCTAGTTTTATTATAAGAAACCTTTGCCTCTTCCATTTTTTTTTAAATCTTGAGAGTATTTTATTTTAATTTAAGCATCTGATAGTAGTAATGAAACTGAAACTAATTCATGGCCTAAGAACATCCTTCATCACTTCTTTCTTCTTGTCAGAAAAACAGTTCTCCTCCACTGGAAGCATACGGCAGGAATTTCCCTGCAGGCCTAACTTTCCACTGCCTTGGAACATCAAAATGCTGAACTTGCAGTCTGTAGAGAGAAGTTTCTTTCCAGAAAATATGAAAGTCATCTTGAAGGTGTTTTTATTTTTATTTTTATTTTTATTTTTATTTTTATTTTTATTTTTATTTTTATTTTTATTTTTATGTTTATCTTTATGTTTATGTTTATGTTTATTTTTATTTTTATTTTTATTATTATTTTTTTAATCTCTATGTGTAATATAATATGCACCTTTCTCCTCCCTTGTCATCCCTGCCACAACTACCTCTAAAAAGTTTCTGATGCACTTCCATGTTGTGTGCACTGCAGCTGCAGTGTGTGCGTGGCTCAGCTGTGGGTAACTGTAGCCAAATAATGTTTATAAATATTCCTGTCAATAAAGCTTACTGCCCTTTGGCATTTTATTGATGCGTCAAAGTTGTGCAACTTTGGGGAGTGAGATTTTATTCATGAGTATATCTGAAAGCGGAAGTATCAGGAAAACCAAGCAACTTGTTATGGAAATGTTTGTTCTCTTAGGATAATCTTTTAAAAGCTTTTTCTGTTTTGTTGGTAAAATGTTCACTGAAGATGGGTTGAATTTTTGTGAACCATTTTAGAGCAGGAGAAAGGGTTTCTCCTTGTTAATGGAGTGCAGGTCACCTAGTTCTGGAACAGAAGTCCTGTATGATTTACATTACAAGTAATAAAACTGAGTGCTCATTTACTAGTTTGTGAATAAACCTCAGGCCAAAACGTAGTCTTACATTCATTAAACAATACAAAAAAGCATCCCAGCATATCTACAGAAAATTTACTGCTAAATTTTTCAGATAAGTAATTTGTGAAAATTAATTTGATTAGCTTTGATCTTTGTGTTAAGTACCCATCATTAAATCCTTATGGTTATATTTTGTTGCAGATTTTTGAAGATAGTCATTTACATTATCTATTATGTGTTGTTTAACCAGATCAATTATCTGTTATCATTGATGCACTAACCAAATCACTTTAATTCTATGAATGATGGATTAGGTATCTGTGAGTTTCTCTAGTAAAGAATGTATAAATTGCTGAATTGGACCATAAACACTTAATATAAATTGTGATAGGTTTTCCATCTGCAGAGTCATTTTTTACTGAGTTATTCTATTAGAAATGTTTGTATCTCTATGTAAGCATATAGGTATATAAGTTCTAAGTACAGAAACTCAGTACGGTAGTCAGAAACTCAAATAGCAGCCAGAATTACAGAATTGAATTTAAACATTGAAAGAGTCAGATCCAAATTTATCCTTAAAATTATTTTTTAATCGATTGCTTAGTGGTTTTTAATAATAAAAAAAAATATATCCTTCTTATGAAAGTTCAGTATTGTAATGAAATATAAGATGCCCTAAATTGCAGTATTAAGGCTTGAAGGTAAAATGATTTTTTGCTGAAAACAAGATTACCAGATTTCCCAAAGGAGAATCATGAGAAAACTAGGAAAAAAAAAAAAAAAAAAAGAAGACTGTTTTCTCTGGGAAATACATGTATATATATATATATATATATATATATATATATATATATTTTTTTTTTCCTATTAAACTTCCTTAATGGCTGCAGATTTATCTCAAGTCTTCATTTTGCAGATACTCTTGCTGTTTTTATTGATATCCCTTCTAAAACTCTGAAGTGCTGAGAGTTCTTCTAAAAAGCTTTTGAAAATTTACCATAGATCTCCAAGTATCTTTTCTACTTGGCACAAAGAACTTCAGGATAGCAGTTGTGAAACAACAAAAACTGTTGTTCAGCAGGATGAGAAAGCTCTTGTTTCTTGTGCTAAAAGGGGAGAAATTTACACTTCCCTACCTAAACATTCTGTTAGGGTGATGCACTACCTCATATGCTATATTTCACAGTTTACCTAAAGTCATGGGAAGAAGGTAAATGTATGACTGTCTAAGATTATCTTCCTGCTTTCTAAAATTTACCAACACTGTAATTCAAGCTTAAAGCTGCAATAATTCTGGGGTTCACTGTGAAAACTTCAAATGACTCCCTAACCATGGCACTTGCTGCTATATAGGGGAGAATGGGAAGGACTCCAAATTCAAAAAGGCATTTCTCATTATATTTTCTGGCAGTCTTTCTTGGGGTGGAACTTAATAATTCCCAGGATCCAAGCATCACTGCTCTGGTAGTGTTTCTGAGTGAGTTTGCAGAAGGGGTGAAGAAAGGAGATTTCCACCACGAGAATGCAGGCAAGGAGAAAGCCCTGACCTCTCTCACGTAATTATCATGGATCTTTATTTTGTGCTGAAGATCCATGCTTCCCTGCCTCTCTGCTGAAATTCAGGGCAGTGTCTCTGGCAGTGTCTTGAGAAGGAGGGGCAGGGGCAGGAGCAGAAAGAGAATTAGTATCTCCCTGCCAAGTCAAAAGGGGTGGCTAGTGCTCTATGCTCTGGTTCCCAGGCAGGAACAGTGCAAACCACACTCTGTCTTGCAGAGGGGTGGGTGAAGGACTGCTCAGTCTGGTCCCACTTTAGGAGCCCAAAGGGTCATGAACCTGGCATGACTTCTGCAGAAAAAAAAGCAATCTGTGAAAAAGCATTTAGCATTTGGCCTACAGAACAGAAAATAACATTATTGCTGGAGCAGGAGGAAGTGTAAAATCCTAGAATACACTCATAAGCACGACACATTTTTATTAAAGTTTTGATTTTCCAGTAAATCTTTCTTGACTCAAGTCTCTGTCATTATATGACAGTGTAAATGCTGTTGAAGCCAGAAGTATCATTTGAAAAGAATAAAACAGGTAGAGCAGATAAATCACCTTTAATACTCCCCAATGAATCATCAACTGTATTTCATATAATGTGCAATATATTCTTCAGACTTGCTGCACATCTCACTCAAAACCAGAGGTCACTATGCTGCACATCATGCCTGCTGGGGCAAAGTTACTGCAAAGTTCCTAGCTGCAACCATGAACTTTCTGTCTGCAAAAGTCAAAGCATTTCTGAAAACAGAAAAAATGTCATTGTGCCCATTCTGCAGTTGGGGAAACTGACACAAGCTGAAGAAGAAACTTGTGCTAGATAATTTGGAAAGTTGGGGACAGCAACCTGAATAATACCACAAGCCCCTTAGTTTTATTCTTCCCCTTGTGTTAACACTGCCTGAGATACTAGTTGACCAGAAAAGTGATATGATTTAGCACTTGGCTACTGAGATGAGAATGTTTTTCTACTGTGTGGTTTTCTTAAGATACAAGAATGATTGATTGAAATTAAGAAGGATTATATATATTAACTCAGCTGGATGACTCATTGCATGAGAATGGAGATTTTACTCAGATTTATCTGCTTATTATACTAATTCACATTTCTTCCATGCCACATGTGCTGTAGGTTTCCGGTTTCCCTCATCTTACTTGGTAAATTCTGATGGGAAGGTGAATTGTGAAAATGATGGAGGGAGGAGTCAAACTTGTGCACTAGATTGTACCAGACATAAATCTGAAATGTTTTCATTCAACAAAGAGAATTTTTCAGCTTGGAAAATATCCTTTCTAAGGTAAAGAGAGGTAGTGCTGAGGCAGCAGAGCTGTTCAGCTCTAAGATGAACCAGGTCAAGTGTTTAAGGATATAGATTCAGTAGGTGCAATAGAATATTGGTAATAAATGTTGGTAATAAATATCGGTAAAAAAGAAAAGTAGTAAATGGTTAGCAATTTCTGCAGGAGAAAAGAAAACTGAAACAAAGTTCTGCAATGATGTCTTAGATTATGTGGGAGCTAACACTGCAGTTTGCTCAGCTTGATGAACCTTGTGAAAGGACTGGTTCCCATGTTTGGCAGACAAGTGTCCGTCTTTCATTTGGGCTCTTTGTTTTACTGTCAAATTGCCTTTTGTGGAGATATGCTGGGAGGGAGAATTTACTAGCAAGGACACAGCACTGCACTGGGTTATGACTGAGTTCAGCCCCAGCTAGGATCTCTGCATGGGAGAGCTGAGAAGCAGAGCCAGCTGAATGCCTTGAACACTGCATCAGGGGGCTCTGCAAGATGCTGTTGCATGATGAATGTGAGGTCAAGCACTGGTTAAAATTCTTAAATCATACTGATTCCTGGAAAGACAGTGACAAAACTCCTATTGACTTCATGAGAAACAGATTCAGACCACAGGTCAGGGTCACAAAAAGGCCTGTGACAGAGCTGGAACAGAAACTCTCTGACTTCTGTTATTACCATAATAAAAAAATCCATCTTTCTTCCCTTTATGAACTGAAGCTCCTCCCATTCCAACACTTTTTTTTTAATTTTATTTTATTTTATTTTATTTTATTTTATTTTATTTTATTTTATTTTATTTTATTTTATTTTATTTTATTTTATTTTCCTGAAGCATTTGGGACAGTTTATTTATGGTCCCAATTTACCCTGGTAGTTTGAATACTTGCCCATTTCCCAGGAAAATTTTCTACCTTCAAGTGACCCACATTATAAACTGCAGCTATAACAAAGGCCTTCTAGTGGATGAGGGAAGGTTCATTTCTGTAGAAAAAAATGAGTGAAATCATAGTTTTTATTACACTTCATTTTCAGCCCTTACCTTTCTGTGGCCTCTGCTTCCTCAGTTCTATAAACTGGACCATTATTGCCCTAAATCCTTAAACTGTCCTTTTAACCGGAGTTGCTTTACTATCCAGCCTGTACAGCATTCTCATCAAATCCAGTTTGTAAACATTCCTGGGGCACTCAGAGGACAAATGACTATATGTTTGGAAATACATTATAAAATATTTTATTTCCTGTAGTTTAATGGAAACTTAGGATGGTGTCCTAAGAAGAATTTATTTGACATTCTGAGAAGTCTTTTCACCACAGAGGGCAATGTGTTGAGCATCAGCCTACAGTGTATTCTGGGTTGCATGGGGCTTTATTTACTAAGCACTGCAGAATATAAGAGCAAGCTGGGGTAGATAGGAAACAAAGGCATTCTTCATGTTTGCATATTGGATGTGTCCACAGGTGTGAATCTGTGGTTTGATGCAACTGTGCTTTTACAGGGCAGTTCTGATAGTGAGCTGAATAATGGCTTGGTAAACTGGGCATTGGAGGGCTGTAGCTGTTTAGCTTTGGAAAAGCCATGAGGTTCTCATTTCAGAAGAGTGATTCTGGAATGTGCAGAAAATGTTCCCCTCCATGTTGGAGTTGCAATGGGAGAATTAAATCAGGAGGCTGTAAAGACAATAACTTTTTGCTTTCTCCTATGAGCCACCGTCTTTCATGGGTGCTACAGATTTTTCTACAGACAGCAATAAACATCCACTCTGGCACACATCTGAAACCAGCCAAGCTGCACCTTCCCTGTGTAGTCATTTTATTCCTTGTCAGGAATTTTGATTTTAATTACTCATCATTAGAAAAAAATGTTTATTTCTTGACAGAAAGCATTCTGTGGAAGAATATCAATGCCATGAGCCAATGCTAAGACACACAAAACCTAGAAATTCACCTGCCAGGGAGATTCCTTGTTGCTTCATCTGCTGCACTACTAAGAGAAAAAGATCCATTAAGAAAAATATTATCCTGGATACTCATTCTTACTTCTTTAAGACACTTTTGCTAGAAGACAGAATTATCCCAAAGGGCAAATATATTAAAAATAAGAATATTTTTGAACTTAACATTTTAATGTCTGACAATGAATAACAGTTTAATATGCATTTACATAACCACTTTTCAGTTATATGTAAAACACGGTAGTGAAAAAAGTCATCTGTAAAGTATTAAGTGAAAGTATTCCCAAATTAAACTCAAATATTTACCTACATGCAGCTAATGGTATGGCATCAATGAAGAATACTGTTGCCCAACTTCCTGACTCTGAGTGATATGTGATCACTTTGTTGTTATGTTTGTCCATGTTTATTACTACTCTGCCTTTCTGCATATGTTTTCCTTGTGTGATCATAATCTTAGGGTGCCTAAGAGTAAGACAGTTTTCTCTTCAGTTTTCATTCAGTTTTCAGATGTTTCTAGGTGAAAACTTGAGCTACTTTTGTTACTCTTAAATGATCCTAAATATCCTGAACCTGGTCTTTTTGGCTTGTGTTCACAGATGAAATTACTGTATTGTCACAAATATAGGGCTTGACCTCTTAGGCTATGTTTGATTTGCACCTATGGGACTGTAACTGTTTTTAGAATTGAAATTATACAGTAATTATTTTTCTGTTTCTTAAACAACAAAACCCAGAAAACATTTGTTAGAGTGTTTTCAAGACTGTGTCTTTTTTTGTTGTTTCTACCTCAAACATCAGGCTGTCCTTTGTTAAGAGCATGTGCTTGTGCTGTCACATGAAGTCAAACTTACAGATCCCTGGGTGCTCTGGAAAAATAACAGTAATTCAGCTAGGGATTGAGCATCCCCTGAAACATGAGAGCTCAGATGTCTCCTGTTATCAGTTTATCAAACTCAGAGGAATCTATTGTCCTCACTAATTTATCCAGGTTTGTATTGTAGGTGTACTTTCAGTGACAATGTTAACCCCTTCTGAAGGTTTTCCTCTGTATTTCTAGTATACTAGTGTAGATAGAAACATTAAAATGGGCATAGAAGTGTTCGCAGTCTTGGTGGGTAAGCTTTCATGTGTTTAGGGCCCGTGTGTTTAGGGCTCAGGGTGTGACAGTGAAAGTCTGAGAAGGCTTTCAAGGAACTGGGCAGGAACATGTGGCAGAAGAAGCAAAATGGCAAAACTGGTTTATTATAATTTATTGTTGATCTCTTTCCTGTGGGATACTTGTGACTGTGGTGCCAGCCACATTTGGGACAGACAGACCTCCCACAGCTACCAGGTTTCCCGGGAGACTCTCCTGTCCCTTTGCCATGCACTAAGGTTTGTGGTTCATGCACAGTTTAGTCAAGAAAGTCATGTAATTCCCTGTCCCACCAAGGAATGACAACAGTGGTGCTCAGCACCAGCTCAGCTAATTCTTATCAACCCATACATGCTGGTAACTCCTGAGTGGCATCTGGGAAAAAATAAACAGGAACATGATGCAGTTTTCCTTACTATTAAATTATTGCATGTTCTTGGCACAGTTTAATTCTGGGCCAACTAGCCCTGTCCCAGAAACTGCACGGTTGCTGTTCTTAGTCAGCACATGGAACACACCAGCTACATACTGGCATTCCCAGTGTGTGGTTAGAATGAGCCCAGAACGTTTCTGAGGGCAATGAATATGAGCTGTACCATGCCAGTCATTCTTATGACTACAGTAGTGGATGTGACCAGTTTTAATTGCAGATGCAACCACTCTTTCCCATGCAGGAGAAAGCAATGTGCCTGTGAATATCTCCTGGCTGGCACAGATGAAATGAGCTCACTGCTCCAGGGAAGTGCCAGAGCTATCACACATATGCAGGTGATGCCTCTGCTCATGTCCATTGCTCCTGGCTCTGTGGCAGGAAATGTGTTTCCTGTACATAGTATGCTGCCTCTGCAATGAGTGATATGGCTTGCTAATAACACTTTCTCCTTCCATAATTTTAAGCAGAATTTCTTTTCTTTTATTCTCTTTAATGTTTATATTTTGAAGTCAAAAGATTTTTCATGGTGATGACAGACACATGACTAAACAGTTTAGAAATCCCTGCTAGATGTGCTAGAAATCCCTGACCTTCTTCAATTGCTTAGAACTATGACAAGATCACACAAACCCATTTCTGTTTTTAAGCCTGTTTATGCCATTAAAATTAATACAAAAAGCCTTGGGAGACTACTTAAATATAAATACTGAGAAGCATGGGTATTTATAAGGTAAATTTTACTTTTAGAAAAATTCCATATGGTTGTTTTTCATGCTTTTTTTTTCTTTTTTTTTTTTTTTTTTCCCACATTTGCTGCTGATCATATATTTGCTGTTGATTGAAAACTGGAAACACTGTTTTGAGGTATTTTTGCAAAGAAATTTCCTTTGGGTGTTTCTGGTAGAAAGTTAATGGAATTGAATTTTTTCCCAACCCTGATATATACTTGCTGCTACGATACTGACTTGCAATTCAATATACATTAGTCCAAGTTATTCTCCATTACTTAGTTGCACAATTCCTTTAGAGGAAAAGTATTGTTTTTAATTGGTTAATTTATTCCCTCTTTATAGATGGTATTGATTAATTAACTTTATTTTAAAAAAATTTTTGAATCCCTGCTTTCCTTTTTTTTTTTTTTTTTTTTTTTTTTCCTTCCTTTTGTTGTTTTAAAGTCAGTGCTAGTAGCAGAAAAGTTAAAGAGGCACCTTGTGGACACAGACCTCAGTATTACTGAAATGTTCATTCTTTCCTTGCTTTTGATTATGCAGTACCAAGTGAGAAAGACCACACTGCTTGTATACAAACAGAGATGTGAAAGATCTATAAATGTATACAGCAGAAAGTGGACAAAGAAACTGTTTTTTTTTTTTTTTTTTTTTTTTTTTTTCTGCAGGAATGCAGTCCAGACTCTGTCACCTGTTTTCTGTTTTAATATGCAAGTATGTTCTGCTATTTGAGAAATTCTTTTTCCTTTTATTGGTAGTGCTTATGAATTGAAGTAATGCAGAGTAGCTAAAACCACCAAAATGATCCAAAGATGCTTAAGGCCAAGTCCTGCACTGCACTGTGCAGTCAATTATTCATGGCTTCCTATAAAAATTATATCCAGTCATCTGATCCTCTTGCTAAGGTAATAGGGATAGGCCTTAAAATACTCTTGGTATGTTGACAAGGAAAATAGTCATTTGTTTTTTGACAAGTTTAGTTGAAAATTGCCCACATCAGAATTCTAGGGCTCCTGGTGCCCTACAAGACCTGGATAGGTAACATACATACATGATTCATGAGGATATAGTGATGGGAAACCTCTGTGTATTACTGAGCACACTGGATATTTACCTTTTAAAATTCTGATTTGTGGGACACACTCAGGTCTCTGCTGAGGTGAATGAAGCAGAGTCTGTGCTCTGTATGCAAGCCATTTCTTGTGTAATAACACTGTAGATGTCACAACAGCAGCACAGCACATTTACTTGGCTTAATATACTTTTTGTCTAATTTCATACAATCCATAGGTCTTCACCAGTCCTACAAAATTCTCCATTTTATCATGTGGAGGTTTAAGCACTCTGCCTCTCTTCTCACATGGATATCACATCCTTAGAAAATATTCAGTGTGACCTTAAAGACTCTGGCAGGCAAACATAACAGATGATGAAGACAAAAACCTTAAGATGAAAAAAATTTAAGATGAAAAAAACCTTAGGTGGAATGTACATGTCTATGTAGCAACTATCCATTCAGATTTTTTCTATATAGATACATTTATCCTGAAATAAGAATAGACATGTGCCTCTGAAGATATCCAGAAGAAGCCTTGCCTTTACTGATCTAAGTCATTCCACATCCATATTAGTGTTCACATCCAGGGAGACTCTGCTTACAAGAGATTCTTCGGCAACTTAAGATGATGTTTACAGGACAAGAAGCTCCAAAAAAAGCAGATAACATGACTATATTTTGAAAGAGTAATGGAATTGTGTCTCTTTTTGTAATGAACAAATAGCTAAACGACTGTTGCTAGAAATGTGAGTTCAGATTTTATTCCCTTCTGTTACTTAAACATACAAGCCCACATCTCAAAATATCTGTCAGTACAAAAAGTCTGAACAAAGTAATTGTGTTGGCACTCAGTATCTCTCCTGTTGAAATGAGGCAGAAAAGAGTTGAAGGCTCAATTTAGAGGAAGAGTATGCGTTAGGGCACTCACCTAGAATAAGCAAGACCTGGAATTTGTTTCTTGTAATAAGCACTGTCTGTAAAATTCTTGGATAAATTATACACCGTGCTAGATGTGGTAGCTGGACCCCTCTGAAAACAAGAAAAGAGCTGACTGCCCAGGTCTTGGATTGGTCCAGGCTGTTTCAGAAAGCAGGGCCATCTCCTGCCACCATTTGCATTGATTTCTCTTTCAAAAAGGACACTAAAAAAAAAAAAAAAAAAAAGGAATATGGGCAACTCCCTTTGGGAAAGAGTTCACATCATGAATCTCAGAAATTTTCTCCTGAAAGTTTGAGGTCTGGAGTGGAAGACTATGTGCTTTGTTTCAGGCTGATCATGTAGTGAATGGGCCTTAGCATGCTGGCTCTCTGGGTCAGTTCCTGATTCTCCTAAATCTAACATTTTATTTTGTCTCTGTAACAGTGGCTCAGGAAGCGGGTTATATTTTGACACACATACACACTTGTATGCACATGGACATACAAGCTGCCTAAAGTTTAAGCAGCTTGCAGTAATGCAGCTAGGATTCTTAATGAAAGTCTGGCATAAGACATTTCTGGAAAGTACAGAGATGTGTAAGCATTTATTTCCTGCTTCTGCCTGTGAAAGACACTGAGAGAGTGAGGACTGCTTCGTGGTGGGTGCTGAGGAAGGGAACTGCAATGAGGCAAAACATCAGATGGATCACTGGCTGATTCAGGATGCCATTTTAGCTTAATCATATGGGACAAGATAGAAACACATAATTATTTGTTTGTTTATTTATTTATTTTTACCTGGGAGATGAATAAAGCAGATTGATAAAGAGAAAAATTCTCTGTTTTAGAGAAAGGTGCTGTAATAGTGGCTGGGATGGAGTTAAAGGGGACATGCTTTTGTATAATCCAAGGTAGTTCTGCCAATTAAATCCTCACATTTTCGTTGTGCAAGTTTTCGTTGTGCCCTTTGAGGCAAATACATTAAAAATGGCCTGAGGGGATCCTCTTCTATTCTCTGTAACAAAATAATGCATCCATAAGAGTCTGATCGCTTCAAAGTTGTTTTATACCATTAACGATATTCTTTAAACATTTTGGAAAAAAAAAAAAAAGCCTCTGTTTCCATCATATGTTCCTTTGACACATAAAAAAGAAAGGATTATAGGGTACACAGGCAGTTTGGTCCTCCCTCCGCCCTTGTTTGGGGTCCACCAGACAAGAACCTATTGTAAGAACCCACATAAGATTCTTTCCACTTTCACAGGCACTCAGTAGAACACAGACATCTATTCTAGCAAGCATCAGCAAATGTTATTTTTCTCTGTCAGGCATAGGTCAGTCCTTTTACTGTTTTTATAAACTTTTTTTTTTTTTTTTTTCCCAGTAGTGTTAGGGGCTTTATTATTATTATTATTATTTTTCTTTGAAAACTACTTCAAATAAATGTGGATATTATGTGTCTTATTTGAAATCTGCCAGCCCTTCCAAAATAATATCAGCTCTGAATTGTACTCTGTAGTTGCCATCTTAATGACCTTAATAGAGCTGTTAACTAAGATTAGACTTAACATGAAGTCATGTAAACTTTAGATTCAGAAACAATATGATCCTCTTACATATATGTTAGTTTAGATCAGAGATGTTTGAATAAAGAAAAACAGCAGACAATAATTTTTCAGGTAACATAAGGCAGGACAATATTAAATTACTGTACATTCCCATTGCTTCATTTATTTAAAGTACAGAACATAGCATTCTTCTTTGCATTTCCATGATATCAGAAACAACAAAGAAGCAGATTAACATCCATGTATAATAGGACTATTTTCCTATTAGAGATTTCTATGACACTGAATTTGTGATGTGTGTAGATGGTTAAAGCCATGTGGTTATGTGTGGCTGAATATTTGCTTTTATTTTTACTTTTTAGAATATATAGATGTAAAAATGAAAATTGCCTCTGTCTGCTAATACAGATTTCTGGCAGAAACTGTGCTAGACTTCTTAAAAATATTTCCATGTAACATATAAAGAAATGATAAAGACTAGTATCTCTCCTCTGTGAAAGATAAAGATCATCATGTTTCCAATATAACATTTAAATTAACATGCTTACAGTGAAAATAGGACCTGTTTGTATTCTTTCTGCATCACTTACCTATAAGCTAGGTACTTAAGACTGTCTTCATCAAATACTGTGAAAAATGCATTCAACTATTTCCCATGGTTAAGCAATCATGTATAGTTGTATATTAACCCAGCTTAGGTGCACTCAACAAAGCTATATTGGGTTATAGCAGCTGAAGATCAAGTCTTACTACTTTGAAATGTAAAGTTATCCACACAGCTCACATTAACAGTAGGTTTTAGAAATGCTTAATTTTTTGCATTTGTTAAAAAGGAAAACAAGACTTTCAAAGCACTCAGCACTGCCCCAGTCTCACTGAAAACAATGATAATTATTGATGTTGTCAACTAAAACCAAAGTTAGGTGAATGCTGAGTGTTTTAGATATTCTCATTCCATACCTTTTCTGTGTGTAGCAAATGTATGAATTAAATGTATGGATACTTCTTCTACATTTCCTGCATCCTCAAAAAAAAACAAAGGACCAGAAAATAAAATTTAACTTATTAACTAATTTATATAAAATCAATTAAATTAAGATCAAAATCCCCAAACAAAGGGAAAACAGATGTTAGTGACTAGGTTCTCAAAGATCAGCAGCACAATTTCTCACAGACTTTTTTCACATGTGGTGGTTGAAGTATGAGATCATCCTTCCTTCCACAGAGTCCTGTTAAATGTTCATTGAGCGTTTCCTGAGGAATGGGGAACATTTGTGTTTAGGTAGGAGAGATTTCTACTATGAACTCAGGCACAGAAGCTGCATGCGAAATATCTGGTTAGATTATTTAGTCTATGTCACTACAGATGCAAAGTCATCTTTGGCCATGTTTACTCAATGGTATCTAAGAACAGATAAGATATACATCATTGCTTGGTTTCCAAACCCAACTGACAAGCTAAAGGAGAGCAGTGTTGATTGCCAACATATTCCCCTATCTGGATGACAGAGATGGCAGAAATACTGGGCATATAAATGTGTAGAGCTTTTTAGGATGTTTCTGAGTTATTTTTAGTTAAATAAGATGAATTTCTACCTGGATTCAATAAGAATAGAAACTGTCCTGCTGGAAACCAGATTCTGCATTTGATTTCCTTTATTGTTTCATCTGCTAGCCTTAATTTACATGTGATTGCATGTGACAGCACTGGGGCTGAAGAGAAAAGAGTAAGAATATATAACCAGAAGAATGAAGATTCAGATGCAGTCTTCCTTGTTAAAAAATTATGTACTTGTAGAAATTCTGGTTTCTTACATTTATGATACGAAGCCTGTAGCCTTTTCTCATCATGAGGACAACTCTTGAGAAACTTCATCTAAGTGACCTGTGGTTTATCAAAAAAAAAAAAAAAAAAAAAAAAGAAAGAAAAAAGGTATAGCTTTTGAATGGGGATTGTTCTCTAAAAAGGCATCCTCTAGCATTTTAGAGTAGCATCATCTAACAGGACACATCCGTACCTTCCTTGTGCCTCTTAAAGCTTTCACTGATCCCAGGTAAGTCAGTTTTCCCCCTGGAAAACTTGGTAGCCTTAGACATTTTGAAAATGACAGGTTTTTTTTATATTGACTATCCCCTGCTGTTTCTTTCTCTTTTACAGTCTGCAGCAATGCCTTATTTGAAAAGGTGCTGATGTGACAAAACATGGACCGCGAGGAAAAAAATAACTTATTGACCGTGCTCTCAACATCCTAGGTGCAGATAGTTTAAAATATTTATTTACAATAATGTTTCCTTTTGTTTTTAACCAGGTTAATTCCTTGTGTTTGATTAATGCTTTTTAGGAATAGAATAAAGTGACCATATGCTCACTTTTCTTCTTAATCATCATCGTGTTTTTTTTTTTTTTTTTTTTTCCCCTTAGGGTTATTTTAATTTAGATTTAGCTGAATTTGCTTTTCCCCCGTAGGCTGCTTTCTATGTGCTGACTGTAAAAAATCTTTTGGAAAGCTGCCTGGTTTCTCTCTAGAGCCTGATGTAAAGTCTTCAAAGTAAGATTAAGAGTTGTTTGTTCATTTATTTATTTATAAACAGTGTCTTCAAGAGGGGGAGATGGATCTCTTATTACATAGATCCTGAATTTCTAGTTGAAGTCTTCTAAAGTTGCAGCCTCATTGCATCTTTTATTCAACAGAAACTAAATTTGCCCATTAGCTCTAGAGGGATCATCTGCTAGAGTGCAAGAATCAGCAAAGTTGCAGTCAGCTAATGTTTTCATTGCTGGCCTTATTAATTGATTATTGATTTTATATTTCATGAAGAAATGCAGAATAATCTGGAAAAGTGAAAGTGCTCTGTGTATTATGTGTCATCACAAGAGTTGGAAGTGCTTTGGAAAAGTACTCTGGAGCAAGTGTATTGCTCAGCATGAGGCCATATAGTATGGACTATCTCTTTGGTCATTTTAGATCAACTGCCCTGGCCTGTGTCCCCTCCCAGCTCCTGGTGCTTCCCCAGCCTCCTTGCTGGCAGAGCAGCAGAAGAAGCAGAAAAGTCCTTGGCTCTGTGTAAGCACTGCTTTGCAACAACGAAAAGCATCAATGTGTTACCACCACTATTTTCATCAAAAATCAAAAACACAAAAATCATACGAGCCTCTACAAAGAAAATTAACTCTATCCCAGATAAAACCATGACAGTTGTATACTGTCTACCATTCTTCTAAACTCAAACTCATTGAATATATTCTAGAATAGAATAGAACAGTATGGTCCCGTCAGAAGGGAACTACAATGATCATTGAGTCCAACTGCTTGACCACTTCACCATTAACCAAAATTTAAAGCATAATATTGAGGGCATTATTGAAATGCCTCTTGAACACTGACATGGAACACTGCCATGGAATATCAATCACCTCTCTAGGAAGCCTGTTCCAGTGCTTGACAATTCTAGTATCTTTTCCTAACATCCAGTCTGAACCTCCTCAGGTGCAGCTTTGTGCCATTCCCTTGCATCCTATCATTGGTTATCAGGGAGAAGAGATTGGTGGCTTTCTCACAATTTCTCCCCCTCAGGAAGTTGTAGGCAGCAATGAAGTCATCTCTCAGCCTCGTTATCTCCAGATTAGGTAAACAAAGTATCTTCAGCCTCTTCTCACATGACATGCCTTCAAGCCCTTTTATCAGCTTTGTTGTCCTCCTCTGAATGCATTCAAGCATCTTTTCTATATTGTGGAGCCCAGATCTGCACCAATGTTCAAGGTGAGGCTGCATTAACACTAAATATAACATTATAGGGAGAATCATGTGATTTCAATCCTGTTACAGTTAATGTTTTCCTGATAGCTAGAGGGAAGCATGGAGGTGCTTAAAATCTGTATTAATTTGAGGTAGAATTAAGTTTTATTTTTGCCTCATATGTCCAAAATGTAGTTGATAAGGGTTTGCAAGACTGTCATGGTGTCGTGGTTTAACCCGTCTGGCAGCTAAACACCACGCAGCCGTTCGCTCACCCTCCCCCCTCCCTCTCTGGGACGGGGGAGAGAAATGGAAAGTGAAGCCCGTGAGTTGAGATAAAGACAGTTTAATAAGACAGGAAAATAATAATAATAATAATAATAATACAATGATGATAATAGTACTACTAATAATAATATGTACAAACAAGTGATGCACAATGCAATTGCTCACCACCCGCTGACCGATGCCCAGCTTAACCCCTAGCAGTCCGGCCCCCTCCCCCCGGCTAGCCACCCCTATATATTGTTTAGCATGACGTCAGATGGTATGGAATACCCCTTTGGCTAGTTCGGGTCACCTGTCCTGGGTCTGTCCCCTCCCAGCTCTTACTGCACCCCCAGCCTGCCTGTTGGCAGGACAGAGCAAAAGTCTGAAGTGTCCTTGGCTTGGTATAAGCACTGCTCTGCAACAATTAAAACATCGGGGTGTTATCAGCACTCTTCTCATCCTAAGCCAAAACACAGCATTCTACCAGCTACTAGGAAGAAAATTAATTCTGTTCTAACTGAAACCAGGACACATGGTTATCAGTTGTTTAGCTTTTCCATTTAGAAGCCTTAGAATTCTCAGTGTTAGTGATGCTGTGATGTTTTTGTGAGGCAGGAAAAAGGTATTCCTCAGGGCAGTTCCTCAGGGAAGCCACTCATGTTTGGGGGTATGACTGGGTAGGATTCAGTTTGAGACACTGATATCACTGCATCTGCACATAAGCAGTCAGAAAGAAAAGGTTGCTCTCATTCCCAATTATGGTTTAATTAAAACACCAAGGCTTTTGTGATGTGGATTACCTTCTTCCTTTTTCATGGAATCCAAAGTGCACGCTTTTACAAATACAATCATGTTTAAAAGATTAAAACAGAAAAAATAGCTTAAAGTTACTGATATTCGCCCTCATGTCAAGTAAAATGAAAGGACTATATGGTACAGGAATAGCTCATCATAATTAAATGTTTTACATGTTTTAAATATTGATAGTCTTTTAGAATTGTCAGAGAAAATCATAGAATCACAGTTTGGATTAAGGTTGGAAAAGACCTCCAAGATCATGTAGTCTAACCATCCACCCAATCACCAATATTACCCAGTAAACCATGTCCCTAATCACCATGTCCTTAAACACCCCTGGGGATGGTGATACCACCGCCTCCCTGGGCAATCCATTCCAATGCCCGACCACTCTTTCTGAGAAGAAATGTCTCCTCATTTCCAACTTGAACTGCCCCTGGTGCAACTTGAGAACATTCCCTCTTGTCCTAAATCAGACACACTGCTAATGCATGGGCCTAATCCAGTGGCTGCAGAAAACAATGGGCTTACTGGCAACATGCTTTTCATTAGAAAGTTCTTCCTAAATAAAATATAAACTCAAATAAGAAAAAGTTCATAAATGCTTCTGAGCAAGAAACAAGCACGAAACATAAAATATAACATATTAAGATTGAAGCTAGGAATGGTGAAAACTCATTGTTTTTATTTCTAAAAGTAAGGTGGGAAACAGCCATTCAGACTGTATGTTGCAGTTTTGATCTGTAAAGTAGGTCTGGAAATGAATTGCTTTCTGAAACTGTTTTAAAGAAAGATGATATTTTGTTAAATGTTTATTTTTTAAAGATGGGAACTATCATATTCAAAAGTTATAACAATAGAAATGCAATTAAAAAATCAAAATATCCCCACATTTCCTTTATGCAGTTTTACAAGTCATTGATCTTCCTAACTTGTTTATCATTCAAGATGTGATTGAACAGGAACTCAAAGTGTACCATTTTGAAATTACTGAAAACTCATGTTGGCTCCCCAAACCCATTTTTGACTGATAACCATAGATTTTTTTTTGAGTTTTTAGACCGTTTTACTAAAAAAAATGTGTACCTTGCAGAGTCTCAGCAGTGGAAACAATATTTTCAGCCCTGTTTAAATCAACACTATGTGGGCTGTTTGTTTGCTAATATATATATTACTTTAATCCTAGCAGACAAAATGAAACTGTTCCATTTGTTTTATTTAGACTGTAATATTCATCAAATAAGGTGATAAAGGCAAGGTTATAAAAGTTGAACAGAAGTAAATGTTTTACACTAAGTGTTATTGAGTCTGAAAGAAGTAATGGTATCTTTATTTATTGCAATGTCTGTGTGAGAATGAAAGATTTTACAATTATTTTGACCATCACACTTAATTGAAATGAGAATGTGCAAATTTTCTGTTAGAGTAAAACAGATGGAAGTACTATAATACAGTTGCAATTTTGTCTGTGTTAATTCCTCTTTATAAGCCTGAATCTCCACCTCATTACCTAACATTAATGAATTCACGCCACACAAGGTTCAGCTAAGGGAAACAATAAAGAAATAAATGCACAAACTAAAGAAGCAATGAAATTATCACCTGAAGAAAAAAGCTTACATGATTCACCATGTCAGTAAAAGTACGGGAATAATTGGTTATATGGATCACTGCTCCTGCTGTGATGTATCAGAAATCACTGGATCAATCTCATGCACACATATCCCTGGAGTGAGCGTGACTAGGAGAACAATTGCTTTTCTGCAAAACCCTGAGAACTTTTGTCTCCATCCACTGGCATAAATAATGTCATGTCTTAAAAACACCTGGATTAAAAAAAATTATTTTAGACTGCATTCAGCTACCTCTGTTACTGTATCAAATGTCTTTAATTCTGTTAACTTTAGCAAGGGAGGCCATAGTTACAGTGGGTATTAAAAAATGCAAAGAGAGTGAAAAACATTTTAAGTGATTGGGACTGACCTTGGAGATGTATCCACTTTTTCTTTTAATTTCATTGCTGCCAGTAACCTCCTGATTTAGGCATTCCAGGTGCCAGGTTAAGTACTGAGGTTATATGGGTAAGTCTGGACTTGGCCTTAACTGAGATGCTAAATGTAAATGTTGTAAATATAAGCTGACATCCCAACTGAGGGTAGAATGTGTTTGAATTTGTATGTGTGAATATGCTGCTCTACCTTGTACAGAAAATGAGCTGAGAAGGACACTTTTAAGTGGTGTTCATTTCCAGTGCATGGTATAGACTTATATGCCTACACTTACCAGGACCATTACCTTGTACCTTACAAAGCTGATGGCGATCTCTTTGGTTTTAAACGGTTACAAGATTTGCATTGATAATGCTTAACCATAAAATTTGCTCTTACAAACATTGGGTCTGTTAGAAACTAGAGTTAAAAAGATGGTTCCACATGCCTACAAGTAGAAAATATCTCAGAAGAAGCAGAAGGGTCAGTTTTCACTAAAAGTCAGAAAAGTGTGCACTCTATTTCACAACTCTCCCATGAACTGGAAGAAACAGTTTTTGTTTATAGGTAATGTGAGAAAGTAGGCCGAGTGCTTTTTTACAATAGCCATTTAATCAAAGTAGCAGAAGGCAGTAAAAGCATTGAGACTTACGATTTATTGAAAGATCAGTGATTGATTCATCAGCAAGTTATATAGCACTTGTGTGAGCTTGTGCTATAGTTTATTTACCAAAAGTGTAAAACAGCCTTACACATATTAGCCAGGGCTGTGTTTACACTGTTATTTAGTTTTTCTTTATCTATGTCCCAGAAGGAACCCCACTGTAGTGATTGTGTAATATAAAGAAGATCAATCAGCCGAACACAATTTAATTTTAACTCTGTTACTTCCAAGCTCAATAAAGAACTACAGATTCAAAAGGTCATGGAAGGGTTGTTCAGAATGTAAATTACATATCCACTAGTTATTTTAGCGTAGTTTTAAAAATAGTAGTAATAGGCTTGTCATGAAAGGTAAAGAGAAGCCTAAAAGACTATGGGCATGACAAAGAGCAAAGTCTAAACTTTAGAAGAGCAAACTTCCATCTGTTTAAATAATTAATAAATGAGATCCATTGGGAAGCTGTCCTTAGGGACAGAGGAACTGATCAGAGCTGGAAACTCTTTACAGACACTTTCCTTAGAGCACAAGAGCTCTCCATTCCCATGTGCAAGAAATCAAGCAGGGAAGGCAGGAAACTGGCATAATTAAGCAAAGACCTGCAGGACAAGTTTGAGAAATGGACACGTGAACAAAATGAGGTTCAGCAAGGCCAAATGCTGAACCTGGGTTGGGACAATCCCAGACATGAGTACAGACTGGGTAAAAAACTTACAGGGAGCAGCCCTGCAGGGAAGGACTTGGGGATTCTGGTGGACAAAAGCTTGACATGAGCCAGCTGTGCATGCTTGCAGCCCAGAAGGCCAACTGTATCCTGGGCTGCATCAACAGAGGTGTAGTCAGCAGGATAAGGGAGGTAATTGTCCCCCTCTTGTGAGGCCCCACTTGGAGTACGGCATCCAGGTATAGGGACCACAGCTCAGGAAGGATGTGGTCCTGTTAGAGGTCCAGAAGAGGGCTATGAAGATTAGTGGGCTTGAGCACTTCACTTATGAAGACAGGCTGAGAGAGCTGGGGATGTTGAGCCTGAAGAAGAGAAGGCTTCAGGTAGATGTCACTTGCCTTTCAGTATTTAAATAGGGCTTATAAAAAAGACAGAGTGACAGGCAGATAATGAGAGGTCAAGCAGGAATGGTTTTAAACTAAGAGAGGGTAGGTTTAGATTAGATGTTAGGAGAAAATTCTTCTTTTAGAGGGTGGTGAGACACTGGAAAAGGGTGTTCAGAGAGGCTGTGGATGTCCCATTCCTGGAAGTGTTCAAGGCCTGATTGGATGAGGCCCTGGGCAACCTAGAGGGTAGCATCCCTGCCCATGGCATGGGCAGAGGTAGAAATAGGTGAGCTTTAAGGTCTCTTCCAACTCAAACCATCCTATGATTCTAGAGGATTTTCTGAGTTTTGATTTGTAGTTTGTTTTGTTTTGTATAAAACATTGTAACATAAGCATTGTGTATCATCCAAATGATAGTAATGACTGGAAATAAAAGCCATTACTGTATGTTAAAACTGGCAATTAGTTAAACAGGGTATTTTTGTTGTGTTTTAATGACCATGTAATAAACACTGGAGCAGTGAAAAAGGTTCATGGCATAGAAGATATGAGCTGAAATTGAGGATCAGTTAAATCTGTCAAAACTTTATGCAGCATGCTTCTCTGTTGCTGCATCTATTTATTTTGCAATTCAGAAAGAATTATCTTTCTCTCCCTCCCAGGCTACACCTGACAATACAGATTGCTATATTGCTCTGTATTTAAAAGCTACACAGAAAACTAGAGGGTTGACTTTTACAATATATTTATTTCTTTAATTTTAATACAGAAATCATTTTTCTCTCCCTAACAGGACAAAGTTACCCTTTTTTTTTTTTTTTTGCCACATTCACTCAGATATGTGTCAGCTATTTCATATAAAGTTAGGAGCCATTTTAAATTCCTTGTTATAAGGCACATATCTGAGACAGTAGTCCCATGAACTTATGAGGTGGGCACACCAGCATGCCCAGTGCAAGCATGGTTTTAGAGAGGAGTGGTTGCCTTTTAGTTCCACAATCTTTGTATTTTTTCCTGATTTACATTCAGCTCTTGTACACACTTTCTGCAGAAGCACTACATAATTTAGTGTAGGGAAGAAAACACCAGACTAGCTCTACATATGGTAAAATTCTTGTTGGTGTATGTTATTTTTTCTCTGCCTAGACAAGGATAGGGGAAGCAGAGGGGATGAAATAGAAACGTGATTATATCTCACCATTTGTTTGATTTTTTTTCTCATCATGAATAAGTTCTTTCCTTGTGACCCCTGCAAAACAGCATTACTATTAGATGGTAAGTGAACAGACCTCTCTAAAAATATTACAAATTGTTTTTAAAAATCTTTAACAAATTGTTTAGCAATGTCTGCATGCAGCCATCAAGAAAAAAAAACAAAACAAAATAAAACCAACAAACAAACAAAAAACAAAACAAACAAACAAACAAACAAAACTGATGGGGATGACAGAATTTCAATACAGAATGTGAAAGTATTAAAATAATCTGTGGATTGACTGGAAAAGAAAAGCCTGATTAAAATTTCCTGATAGCTTTTGAGGCAGAAAAAGAACCAGATGTCTCCATATCTATATTTACTACTGGAACCTTTGTTCATTCTTCCTGGCCACTGTAATAGAGGGGGGATCTTGGAGACTGAGAGGCTCAACTTGGAAGATATTGTCGCTGTTCTGCTATTAAGTCTGGTTTTCTGTTTTTAAGAAAGAATGGGAAAAATGTTCTCAACCTTTGCCCAAAACTAAAATTAAACCTGCTAACTCTCTTACCTCCCTTTGCAGGGATTAGAAGCACCAAAATATTGTAAAAGAGGAAGTCTTCAACATTCTGATGTTCGGGCCAAATGGTGTTAAGGGAGATCAAGCAGTGTCTAAACTTCATTTTTGGAACAACAACCACCACCACCAAAAGAGTGGAGTCATTCAGATAAGCATCCACATATCTTTTTTTTTTTTTTTTTTTTTTTTTTTTTTCATTTTAAACAGAACATGCTTTTTAAGATTCACTCATCACTAATCACATCAAACAACTTAAGAGTCATCTCAATCGTGGTCTAATAATATTTGATACATTTTTCTTTCATTCTCATGGTTTCACCAAAATTTTTTCACAAGACAAAACCGGGTGAATAGAGGCATAAAATATTATATTTCAGCTTTAAAAACTTTTTTATTGAAGGTGATGGTAAAGGAATTTGAAAAAACAAACAAACAAACAAAAAACAGTAAATTATCTACATAACCACTACACTATCTGATAAATGGAGACAACGTTTTCTTGTTTTCTTTTGAATAAAACTTAAATTGAAATCTTTAATCTGATTTAGCCACAGAGGACAGGACTCCATTTTCTTACCTTGCACGTACGATGTGGATAGTTGAATTTGAGGCTGGCACTCTTCATCTGGTGCATATAAGGTAGTCTACTATATAGTAGATTACTAGTATATTAGTTATTTGTTTTAAACTGTAAACAAGGCTTTATACGAGAAAATGAACTTACAATGGCTAGCTGAGACATAGAACCCATTATAAACATATATGTTTGATGAAATGAATCTTTGTAATGATACCTATTTGCAATTGACATGATGTACACAAACTCCAAATCTCTCTGTGTTCTGTCAGCAGCTGAAAAGGAAGCCATTTTATTGTCAGCATAGTAGATACTAAAGCCACATCTGTGTTAATATTATAGCAGTTAGGGGGTAAGATTTTTAGTGACATTTTTATACAGATAAAACTGGCAATGTAAGTAATTATATTCACAACTTCAACTTTTACGTGCATAGTCAGGATAAAATGCATTTACATAATATCACTTTTTCTAGTATAGGACACACCTCTACTAATAGGAATTTCCATTTCATTGAGAAGCCCCTTCTAATGGAGACAAGCACTAAAAGAGAGATGATAATGCTTTCTCCAAAATGTGGTTTGTTATGATTATTTTGTCCTGGATTTGACCATCTTAAAGTATTTTGTTTAATGATGTTTACTTCTTCGTGGCAAGAAGATAAAACAAAAGGAGACACTGACAGGCCTAGGAAGCAGCATGAATGAAGTAGTCACTCAGGGAGCAGTGTACTTCTAGAAGACTTTTGTAGAAAAATATTCAATTTATTAATTACCTCTTGAAAGAAAGCAGGTAAGACTCAAGAAAAAAAGCAAAACAGCCCTATGCTTCTAGAAAAAAAAAAATAAAATCAGAGAGCTTTCTGATTTTCTCTCCTAATACTGAGTTAGACATGTTTTTAAATGCTACTAAAATTTCATTATAGTAGGATTGAATTTCTGGGTGGCAGGATTTAAAAGTTTTTAAATTTAGAAACCCACCAAATCCTTCAGAAGGTGTAATGACAGCTCTGATCTTTTCCAGTAGGTATTCACTATTACTATAAGATGTTAAGTGTGCTGGGACTCTCTAACACTGAGACCAGTTCCTTGGTATGGCATCATGTTCACATCTTTAAACTCTCTTAATCTCCAAATCAAATGGCTGCATGAAAAATGACTAACTGAAGTGCCAACTTGTGCGTTTAGCTGTTTGTACAGTGCTTGTTGACTTGAGCCAACACTATGTTAGAGAACGTATTTAAATGGTATAGTCATTTAGCATTTGGGTACCAGTATCCATCATGGAGCTCATTACTTTTTACCTAACACTTTTCAAATATATTATACTACCATGATAAAGATTCCACACGTGTATCTGGAGTTGAAGATCTTGTGAACAGCAATAGTATTAACTCTTTCCTACCTGTATACACAGTAATTGTAATAGCTTTGGACAACCAAATACTTATATGGATAATATACACATTGTCCTCATTGTCCCAAATATGCACAATTTCTGTTTTTATTTTATTATTTTATTTTATTTTATTTTATTTTATTTTATTTTATTTTATTTTATTTTATTTATTTTATTTTATTTTATTTTATTTTATTTTATTCATTTTTTATTTTATTTTATTATAGAAGGAGGGCTGCAATATATAACTTTTCTCCTATAACACCCCTACGTTTTCTCTGGAAGCCTGAATGATTTCTTTCCCCATGTATTTTTTGAATTCTGGATGATGTTGTTATGGATTTTCTTCACTTTTGTAATATCTTTGTGAACAAAAGTCAAGTAATTTCTGTAATAGTTTTTGTTTAAGTTCCTACTACTTTAAGGACAATATTAGGTTGCTGATATTTTTAGGTGGAAACATCTTGTTACCACCATAGCATAGGAAAAACAGAGCTTATTTCTGGATATCTCTGTGGATGCATGGCATTTGAGCACTGGGAAAAATAATTTGGGGGCAGAAGAACAGGAAATATATATTGCCATATAAATTGTAGAGACTTATCAAAACACAGGGAAATGGAAGAAGTGATGAACAAACAGGTTTCTTATAGAAAATAGATAAGGAGAGGAGAAGATGAGTGGCTTAACTTGACCATCCAAAGTTAAAATGGAAGGTTTGAGGTTGAAGAATGATGATTATTTGAATGACAAGACATAATTTAGAGGAGAAGCATCACCGACAACCGTGGAGAACATTCAAAGGTGTGGAGAAAGAAGGGTGAAAAATCAAAGTCAAAGTTAGTACAAACATGCACATTTCTTATGATACTAAATAGAGATTGACAGAGATCTAGAATTCACTCTGTGCATTACACCTGTCAAATGTGCATGAAAATGCCAAGCCACAGACAGGACAATTAATTCCCTTAGTGGGATTTCAGAAAGTATATACGAGCTTCTTGGGAATATGGGAATGGAAGTGAATAGCACTATATTTAACACCCACAGTCCCCAAAGTTCAAGTTAGTGCTTAAAATCTTCCCTTCCCTGAGAAATTAAGGGCAGGTGTGAGTCTGTATTTGGCTCCCCTCACAGCAGTATCTATCAGGGAGAGGTCAATGACATGTGTAACTACCTGCTGGCCACTTATACCTCCATCCAATGAGACTCTGCTTTTCCTCTATGCTCACAGCTCGGAGGGGTACAGTTGATTGGCTTTCCTTCTGTTCAGTTCCTCTTCTTTGATTTACAGCAGTCTTCCACACCCTTTACATAGGTCCTTTTCTAACTTCTCTGATAAGGGATTTCTCTGTGTCCAATTAGTAAGGCTAGTGTATCAGGCTGGAACTAGATAATTAAAAGAATGAAAAGAAACACAGTGACCTTGGTTCACAAATCTCCATGGGCAATTTATAAAACTTTAAAGGATTCAAGAAAATGTATTAATATTATTATTTTATCTCTTTTTCATCAGTAACAGGGTGATTGTTCTTCCATAACTCCAAGACCTCTCTAGAATCAAGAAAAAGCTGAATTTCCTTTTTTTTTTTTTTTAAACTGCTCTTTTGATAATTATAGATTTCTAAGATAAAAATGCACTTTTCAAGTTTGAAAATGATGGGTTGACTTTACTGTATTTTATTTAAAAGTATATCATTGATTTATTTTATTTTATTTTATTTTATTTTATTTTATTTTATTTTATTTTATTTTATTTTATTTTATTTTATTTTATTTTATTTTATTTTATTTTATTTTATTTTATTTTATTTTATTTTATTTTTGTAAATCCAGAGAAATGGAAACCACAAAAAGCAGGAAATACCATGTTTCATTTTATCTTGCCCCTTTGCACAGATTTCATTTAGAAGGAGCAAGAGAGAGAGATGTGCTTCCTGGGTTAAAAAAGCATTGTGATATGGCACAAATTTGTCTTCTCCATCTATGCAATTTAAATAAACACTAACTATTGTGCCTTTAATGAAGGATGGGCATTTGATTATACAAAGTGACAACAAGTAATGGGGGAAATATATTCTTTAGTCTGGGAATTCCTCTTATCTAGATGTAACCATCTAAAGGAGAGATGCGCTTTAGTTATTTAGGTTTCTGTGAGTCAGAAAAGGACTAGTAGTCAAAAAAAAAAAAAAAGATGTCAAGGAAAGACTCTCTAGAAGTGTCCTTTTCTCTGCCTGGCTGCTTGTCTCTCTGACAATTATAAATGTAACCCAGATGGCTAGCTTAGATTAGATGCTTAATTTTTAGTTGTCTAAAGTTAGGGAGGACAAAATCCACTGTGGAAGACTAGGCTGATATACCATTGCATTTGCATACAAGTATAAAGAGATATTTTGAGGTCTTGGTAAATTTTTTTATAGACATGAATCTGTGTTTTAAGACTTTTTTTTTTTTTTTTTTTTTTTTTCTCCTCAAAAAGCATTTCCCTAATCTCTTGTTTTCAGACATGTAGGTCAACAGATGGCAAAGAAGGAAGGATAATGCTTATTACTGAGGACACAGCCTTGGCTTTCCAGTAGTATTGAATTATTTAGGCTCTGCTTTTGAGTCTATTTGATTCCAGGTATCATGTTGTGTTCTATTTGCTACATAAATTTATCTTTCACTCCTCTGAGTCTCTCCTCTGTGCATGTGAGTTTTCACATGTGTATGTTCACTTCATGAAAACTGCTCAAAAATCTAAATCTATCTACACGGGCAGAAAACAGATAAGAACAAATATAATATCTCTCTTCTTAAAAGACAACAAAAAGACCATCTCTGTGTTTTTACTCACAAACTGCCTGCTATATGAAAGAATTCCCATTTCAGCTGCAGAGGAATAGAATTTATCCACTTTCAGATAAGGCACCTAACTCACAAAATTAAAAACTGTTACACTCTTAATTCTTTATAAAGACCTCTGAAAACTGATAGGGTGCAAAGATCTCTTTCCAGAAATCAGCATTAAAATATTCCTGGCTCTACTCAGATGTCCCCATGTGTATATACTCAGAGGCTGAGGCCAAAAGATTTTTCAAAAATGTTTTTCTCTAAATATTTCAGTGAATAACCCCATCACCATTAAACTGCTGAGTTTCACTGCCCAGAAACAAGAAGCATTTTCACTTACGTGTCTCAGCTCTGGGGTTTTGTTTTCTCCATGTCTCCATGCTTTTTCCCCCACATTTTCTTACTTCTAAGACATATTGCAAAGCCTGGTCAGCAGGGTTTCATTATGGTTTGCAGGCATAGTATGCATCCCAGAATTTTAGCATCAAGCATTACTACTAAACAAAAGCAACAGCCAGTTTCTTACAAACAATAGAGCATCAACATTTTACAGGTAGACATTGTTTAAGGCTCCACTTAAAACACAATGGCACACACAGAATTGTGCCCTTAACGAAACTGTTGATCCTAAATCTTCCCTACAGGCTTCCACATTTTCTTCCCTGTAGTTTAGCTTTTTTTTTTTTTTTTTTTTTCCTACTGTGTTACGCTCTCTCTGTGCTGTTTTTGAAATAAACCTCCCAATTTACAATCTATTATTGGCATTCATTTATTAAACCCCTTCACAATCAAGTCATTTCAGTGTCTTGAGAATGAATTAGCTAGGATTTAACTCTTCGTTCACTTATCTGCTATTTACTCTACAGTCTCCAGAGATTTTCGTCATTGAACGCAGTATTCTATAATGCTAATTGCTGCCAGTGGATGGTACTTAAATGCCAAGCTATTTTCAGTTGATCTACAGCTATTTCACTAATGAACTTGTACCATAAGCAGAATATAGCTACAGCTCCAGCAGAAATGTATGTATTTGGATTTCTCACAAATGCTTCTGTTGAATTGGCAAAAGGGTGTACTTATAAAATGCATGAACAAATTTCGGCTGGCCAATCAACATGAGTTATAGAGATAGATGTGAGCCAAAAATTCTTGTTCTAACACTCAGTATTTGGCCCAGAAAGCATGATTATTTAAACTCTTCATGGCTGGGTTCCAAAGACAGTTTCATAGCTAGCTAACCCAGCTACCAGAAAGCTAGGCCATATTCCATATCCTGCTAGAAGAAGAAGGATACTCATGAAAGGCCTTTTTTCCTTTTAGTTCTTTCTGTTCTTTTGCCTTTTATAAACCTGAATTCTCATTTGCAGTATAGTAGCACTTTGAAGAGTTAATAAATGGAACTGCGTCTGCTACAAATTCTGTTTAACTGAATATGCAAGTAGTCAGACACTTTGCTGACATTTAGGTATAGTTCTTTGTAGAAGCTATGCATATGAAAAGTTTGACAATAAAAAATTCTGACAACACTAAGGTTTCAATGAATACAAAATTTTCAGGGGAGATATCAATTTCAACATTTATGTTCAAAATATTAACATTTCAGAAGAAAAGTTCAAAGATGATAAAATGTCTTTTTTGGTACTTTTTCTTTTGTGACAATTTTAAAACTTTCCAATTTCGTGACAAAAGCCTTTATCAAAATACTAGCATTTTCTGAAGATATAGATTCAATGTTCAGAGCTGTTCTCCTATAAACTTTTTCATTTCCTGAGTCTCTCATATTGGCACAATACGTTTAATGCTGAGCTGCCTTTCCTGAACAAACCAAGAACAAAAAAAAAAAAAAAACATTTCCTTTGGGAGACACTGTTCTAACACTGCATTAGATTATTTTTGAAGGTTATCAGCATTATTCTGCTGAATATCAAAAGGTGTCACTGTTGAGTAGTCAAAGACTTCCTTGAGTGATCTGTCCTTGTGAGGTTTTAATTTTACCTTTTTTTTTTTTTTTTTTTTTTTAATCTTTTTTCTCATAGCTACAGAAAATGGTTTCCAACTCAACTGTCTATTTTGAGTGAAATAACTCTGATTACTGCTTAAAACACCCATAGAACACAATAAACAAGTTATCCCTGTTATAGTGGTCAAGAGGTAAAAAACCCTCTTGGTTATTACTTTGTTCTAATTTCAAAATTAATGTCACTTAAAAGGGTCAAAGTGAAGCTAGTGAATGTAGTACAGATGGAGATATTGCTATTGAGACAAACATCCACATAGATCTGACCTTCTAAGAGCTCTGAGATCGTCTCTTTTTAGGAAAGAGAGTGTCTGAAGAAGGACTCAAGGAGACAGAGACTGCGATACAACCTCAGTAGTGCTAGAAACCTTGGCCAGGCTGTGGGTTAGGTCCTGAACATCTGTCATTTTGGTGTAGCGTTGCCACCATTGAGTCTTATGGAAAGATTTCCTTTCTATCTCTTGAGTCTCATCAAATACTACCCTTTCATTATACATTTTGAGATATCCATTCTAATTTATTTTTTTTTTATCCATTCTAATTTTTCATCATAAGGAAACTTCTCATGTATTAATCATTGTGCCAGTCTTTAGGTCCAACAAGATTTTTTTTTCCCCTCATGTTCTCATCTTAGACTATTTTCTGCACAGAAGCAGATAGATAATGGAAGAAAGTAGAATTTAATATATCAAATGTATTCTTATCTTACTTGAAAAAAAAATTAAAAATGTCTGTGCTTAGTTTTCACATAGGAGAAATTCACTACGACAGTAACTGGGATTTCAGGGCCAAAACAATTCTTAAGCTTGGATGGAATGACCAAGGCTGCAGTCCTCAATAAATCTGAAAGAATTTTTCTTTGATTGCTGATTTTGGTACAAATTCCAGTGTAGCTGTTATATACTTACCTGTACTGCTCTCTGTTTACTTTAGGCTCTTTTTGTAAAGGTTTCACATTCCAGCTAGCATCTCTTTTATCTGCTATGGTATAAAAATAAAGTTTGTCATTGTAAAATTCAAATCCATGTTCCTTTTTGAAGGGTTTCATTGAGGACTCTCTTAGCCTGTGGTTATTCTATACCAAGTAGCGCAGGTAGGCTTAAACAAGATAAAATCAATATTATTATTTTATTAAAATAATCTTCTGACTATTTCAACCATTGATGTAAGGCAATTTTATCTTGATGGAGTACCTTCAAAGGGAAGGAAATCTTCCTCATGGGAAAAAAGTGAAAGTTTTTTGCCTTTTAATATAGTTATGAGGAAGGACAGAGGTCAAAAGTTTTTCCTTATGTGTATACAGCTACAGAGCCACAAGTCTCTCACCAAAATTGAAGCTTAGAGCAGAAAGTCTGTGATGAAAGTAAAAAGTTTGCTTTCAAATGTTTGTCATCTTTTTGACATGGTACTTTGTGTCCAGCTGAAGAGCTAAATAGGCCTAGAAATATGGAAAGAAATTTCAGCTACAGATAAAGGCATACATACTTCCCTGTGAGGAAAAGCTCAGTCTTATTGATCTAGCAAGGTCTGGTCAAACCAAAAGATGAATACTCTTAAAGCTAGAATGTTTAACTCTATGTGAGGGAGCATTTTGACCCCTCTGTGACCCCTGGTATGGCAAGGGATTTCATGACATCCTGACCCTGGAAACTGGAAAAACACAGGCTGAGGGAGCAGAAGTGCAAATGGGCAGTGTTTCATGGCATTGCTGCTCAGTTTTATGAAGACTGAATAGTCAGACTATGTCCATAAAATAGCCTTCCAAAAGAGTGGCTTAGTTCTGACAAAGTTCAGCCACTAAACTTTTTGTGCATGTAAGAGGTGAATAGCAGGGGATTTTCAGCATATTTTCTCCCCTCCATCCCCACTGCTTGTTAAAAATTGTCTCTGTTCTCACTGGGGAGTGATGCTTTATGACCTCAACCCCTGAAGGTGTTATCCCTGGATAACAGTACCACCAGTTTTGTGCTGTAATTTTACAATGAGTTACTTGGATGACATGGTAGTTCAACAAGCTCCTGTGTCTGTGGGGATTTGGTTTTGTGGTCCTTTTTTGGAGGGGAAATAGGGCATTCAGCTATGACTTGCATGGCACAGCTTCCCTTTTGAGCCTATACACTGATTTTGCATGTCTGCGTCTCAACAAAAGCAGCCTCAGCTCTCTGTCCTGAAAGCCAGGGAGACTGATGCTTTAACCAGCTTTTGTGAGCTGGTTTTCTGCATCTGGGGTCAACTGGTGTTTCCTTGCGATGAAGGAAGAGAACTTGCTCAGAGTTTATTTAGGTTTCCTTAAGAAACGGATACTTTCTAACTCTGCAAAATCTGGAAAGTTCTGTAGAGACATGAAAAATAAGGACTATGCAGATGCTAGGACTACTTGCTATCTCCCTACATATATCTCTGCTTAACCCTGAGTTTGCCTCTTATCCCAGGCCCTAGGAAGCTTAAAGGGCCACACTGCTGCAGTGAGATTGTCTAACTCTGCCCCATTTTAGTCAATAGAATAGGAGTAATGCATTGAATTCTGCTTTATCTCATTGGAGTCTGCATTAATAATAAACCAAGCATCATTAACATATGTTCAGTAATGTTTGGGAGTACTTAAATTTCATTTTACATGAAGTGACAGCTTCTCTGAAATTACTACTCTGAAGGAAACTGTTACACCATGCAGTAGTTTATCTGTCGAAGAGGAGACTGAAAAACAAGCAATCATGTAAGCCAAGATATTCATAAGTATATATAAAATACAGAATTCCTGAACACATATCACACTGAAATGGTCTCAGTTAAAACCAGAATAAACCAGTAGGTATGGATTTAAGTATCTATTTTGAGGAATACATTTCTGAAAGATCTTTTCTTGGGGGGGACAGAAAAGACCTTAACAGATCGTGCATCTGAAAACAGGTTAATCAATAAGTAGAATTAAAGCAATTGGCTACATTCCTGTGCATGGATTAATGTCTGTGTATTTCAAAGTGCTCTGGTCCCCAAATCTTCCAGGTGAAGTTAGAAAATGAAGAGTGTGGTGTTGTATTTTATTTTTTTTTTCGGGGGGTGGGGGGGGGGAAGGAAGGGAAGTTAGACAACACAAGAATGGTCAATGGAAAGAAATGAGAAATGGTTTGCAAGGAAAAATCTGAAGAATTCAATCAGTTTGATTTAATAAGGTATGTTGAAAAGTAAACTTGTTTAAAATGTTTAATAACTTTTAGAGACATATGAAAAAAAAAAAACAAAAACAAACAAACACACCAAAAAAATAACCACCAACAAAAACAAAAACAGAAAACCAACAAAACCTGAGACAAAAGCAGTATCTGGGAAAAAAAATATCTGGGAAAAATCATAATCAGTATCTAAAAGCTGAAGCCAAACACAAGAAAAAAAATCCCTAAAAATATTTATAACTTTGGTATCAATTAAACAGTGGAACACACTACTGCAGGAAATATTTTATTTTCCATTGCCTTGTCTCAAAGATGGAAGTCTTTACAGAAAGAGTGCTTCAGACAAGAGGAACTCAGTAAAGGCAAAACCAAATGTAACTGGGTGAAATTTAATGACTGAGGTTCTACAAGAAATCCAGTTGTTTTAAAACTTTTATGTATACACAAATCTATAAAAAATATTGAAGCATGATTTCAGAGATACTCCACTGATTTCAATGGCCTTAATGAAGGTTAGTCAAAAAAGCTTTATACTGTAATAACAGGTCATTGATTTATGATTTTCATTTTTACTATGAAAAAAAAAAAAAAAAGCAAGGACTTTTAAAAGTCATTAGGAAAGACAGGATCCTACAGTTAATTAAAATTTGATGTGAGGTAGGGCCTGAGTTTTCAAAGGTGTTAGGTAATCCTCTTTCTGCTACTCTCAGAAATGTGCAAGCTTCCAAAAGCTCTGTGAAAGTAGACCAGGGAAGGAAAGCACCTATGCTTCTTGGAGAAATATTACATTACAGAACTATTATCATGTGCAGACTACTTTAAAGGAATGCATATCAGCAATCTTGTGGTGAAGTACCTTCTTCCATGAGCCAAGGCCAAGAACCTCATACCACTATAAAAAATATATGTGTGCAGCATAACTTAGAACTGCAAGGAGTTCAGCAGGTCCACCATAGCTTGTAAGCAGGAGATCCAGCAATTCATGGAATACTCTCATACTTTTGGAGGAGAGGCAGGATGGCTCTGGATGTACAGCTATATCCAAAATAACACAGAGATGATGAAGTTACACTGTGCTGGCACCCATTCTTTCACAGTCTGATATTCTCTGCTTACAAATAACATGAAAGTCAGGAAGCAGTATTTGTCTACCTTGGTTTTAATTGGTCCCAAATTCTCTCAGCCAAGCAAAGGAACAAAGAACACATGGAATTGTTTCTGGAAGTATAAACGTTTTTTAGTAGTGAAAGCTAATCTGGGACGCAGTATAGATATGTATCAGAAAGTATTAAGATAATAGAAACAACAGAAACTTGGCTGTTGTGTTCAGAACAGGTTGTACTATGGAGGAGATCCATATATACTCAGAAATGGTAATCTTTCATTAAAATAACACACAAGCATCAGTCAAACATAGAAGAAAGTGGTTTTTTTTTTTTTTTTTTTTTAATCTAAAAAAGAATAAATGACTTTTTAAACATGCAACATGTATCTTAACATTGATGTTGGCATAAATGTCACTCCTAGACAGAAAAAAAAAAAGTTTTCTCCCTTGAGTGAAGAAAAATGGGGTTCTTCTCATATGAGAATATCTATTATGTACATCTCTTCTTTCTGTTTCAAGAGACCAATAGAAGGTCTTTGTTCTCTACTTTTTACTCCTTTTTTTTTTTTTCAATCTAGTATTTTTTTTCAATTTGTTTTTTTCTTCTAATTAGGAGAGAGATTCTTCTCTTTCCTTCCACTTAGTCTTTGAAAGAACTAAGAAAAGGCCAGTTTATTTCTGTTATGCTAATCCCTATTTCATATGGTTGTGTACAGTGCCTGAAATGATGAGAACATCTGCATGCGGTCTCTGAATATATTTATTTTGACAAGCTCTCAAGAGACAAACTATGGAAATTACCATATCTTACTTTTTTATCTGTCATGAGTTTCCAATTCCAACCCTCTTTTGCACCCAGCATCAGCTCTTCACTTCCAATGGCACAAATTCAATCAGTTATATCTATTTTCAGTTCTGTTCTGTTTTTCAATGAACAGAAAGTTCCCAGGACTCATGTTTGTAGGAAGGGTACCATACATCACTTTAGTCTAGGAGTGGTCTCATTGGCACCTGGGGTAAAGAGCTGAGAACCTCTTCTTCTCTGGCTGTGTTACTTTGAACACAGAATTATAGAATAAATATGGTTTTGTCTGAAAGTATTTTTCCTTGCAGATAGCTTGGTGGGAAGAAAGAAGGAAAAAATCATTTTTTTTTTTTTTTTCCAAAGCATGTTCTTGGGGAAAAAAGATTGAAGCACAAAAAACAGAAGATTCAATCTGTTCCTTGAGTGGGTCATGTCTTTTTGTACATTGGACAGAGGCTGCAATCAAACTACTGTGCCTTTCATGGTTGTTTAGAGTGAGCCAAAGTATCTCACATTTGCAGCAGGCTGCAAGTGTATGCATTTACCAGTATTAAATTGCTTTGATATGATTTATTAAGCTGCAGGTAACATGTAAATCTTTCATTCCCCACAGTCCTCAAAAGCTAGGAATGTCAGCTCATTAAAGTATTGTGTGCTCCCAAATGACTTTAAGAACTAGTGTAGAAACCTAGCTAGAGTAACCTTCAAGATTATTCCCTCCTTAAAGACCCACTAAAATTCTGAACTGTATGTAATCTAAAAGACTCATAGGAAAACTGCAATTTCCAGAGGAAAAAAAGTAGCCTTTTCCAGAAGAAAAAAAAATAACATTGAATAGCATTTATTTTTTAATACTTTTCTTTAGTATTACCTGACAAAGACAGAGCTATGATTCAAATGAAGGATGAACAGCCACACAACTGTATCACAGCATGCACATAATAATAAAGGCTCTGGGCCAGTGAGTCTTCAGTGAGGTTAAACTATGGATTTGTATTGTAATACAAAGTACTTGTGCTTGACAGATAACAATAAAGGACTTTGATTTACAATAAAGGATGTATCTGAGAATCATCCACTTTGGGCTAAACTACTTGATAATTATTGTGGTCTCCTTGTTTAGAACAATTCTCTTAAAAATATTCTCAATTCAATTAATCTCTCACAAAGTTTTCCATTATCCTCCATTCTTGCTCTACGAATCATTATGAGTGGGCAAATAAGTGGCCATGATGATGTTGTCTTGTTGTCTTTCTGTTTCTTCCTTTCTTAGAACATGGTGTAAATGAGCTTGTGCTTAAACATAAGTTTTTTGTTTTGTTTTGTTTTGTGTGGCCTAGAAAGGCTGTAATGTCGTCAGTCCATAACATACATTCTATTTATCCACATTTTCCTTCTGCTTGAGGTTACATTGTAGAAACAGTGAAGAATGAAGAATGGCATGTATGTCCGTTTCAGCTATTTCAAACCGTTCTAAAATAAGGATACTCTACTATCTGCCACCTTACCATATCCAAAACAGCTTGTAGCAGATAGGGTTGGAAAAACCTTGATATTGCTAGTTGTAGTGAAACAGGTTAGCATCTCGCCTTAGAGCTCTTGGAGTCATTTATCAGGACTGAGAATACAAGCCTTTTGCTACAGAGAACAACCCATAATGTTGAGTGAACAGAAGATCATGTGCCCTGGAGCACATGAGAGAAAATAGTAATACAAAAATACTATTAAAAACTGCTTCTTGGAATATGCTGATGAAACCTGCTCTTCTCTTTTATTTACATTCTCTTCTGAGATGTAAATAAAATTTGTGATTGCTTTGCAGAAGAAGGAGGAAAGAAGGCATAAGATGTATCTTCATAAGAGAAAACTGTAATTTATTTATTTTTTTTAAGCCTAAATTTTGCATTGACACAAGAGGGAACAGTCTTAGAAAACCCAACATAGCCATTTCAGGAGTCAGGACTCTGTGGGACCTGTTCTTCCTCTGTTGGTGAATTAAATGGTACTAGCCAGATATGAAGAAGGTCATGAATACAGAGAGGAAAATCAAAAGTGGTGAAGACTGGAAATCAACAGAATTTTGTTGAACCAGAAGTAGACTCACTGGGATATAAAACAGTATTTATAGTGTAAGAAACTCTAAAGAAAAACAAACATACTTTGGATTCCAAACTTGTCTGAACTGGAACAGTAAATTGGTAGAAAGAAATTCAGACTGACAAGCAGAATCACACTCTGTGGATCACTGTTTCACTATAGATCTGTTTTCTCCCCAAAATATTTTCTTGTTTTTTACTAGTTTTGAAAAACAAACAAACAGAACAAAAAAACAACCCAACAACCAGCATTTGTTGTAGAAGCTACTACATGATGGACAGTTAATGCACCTACAGTACCTATTCATCTTCGTCTCTGCTTGAGAAACATTACCTCAGGATAACTGCTTCAGTGTCACCCATTCCTGTGCTACATGCAGCGTACTGTCCATAGTTCCCCATTGCCCTTCAGTACAATCAAATGTACAAAGGTGTCGTGGTTCCGCTCGAGTGGGCAGCCGAGCTCCACCACAGCCGCTCTCTCACTCCCCCTCCTCAAAGAGGAATGGGGAGAAAATATGTGAAAAGGGCTCAAGGATTGAGATAAGGACGAGAAAATCACGCAATAATTATTGTAACGGGCAAAACAGACTCGGCATAAGGAGATAGTAAGATTTATTGCCTACAACTAACAAGCGAGAGAAGTGAGAAAACAAAGGAAAAAAAAAACAAAAGCACCTTCCCCCCATCCACCCTCTTCCATCTCCTCCCCCCGAGCGGCGCAGGGGAACGGGGGAATGGGGGTTATGGTCAATCTACAGCACTTCTTCTCTGCCGCTCCTTCTCGGTCACTCTCGTCCCCTGTGCTGTGGGGTCCCACCCACGGGATGCAGTCCTTGATGAACTGATCCGGCGTGGGCTTCCCACAGGCAGCAGCTCTTCCAGAACTGCTCCAGATATGGGTCCGTATCACGGGGTCCATCCCTCAGGAGAAAACTGCTCCAACCTGGCTCCCCTACGGGCAGCAGCTCCTGCCAGATCACCTGCTCCTGCGTGGGCTCCTCTCCACGGGCTACAGGTCCGGCCCAGAATCTGCTCCGGCAGGGGTCTTCCACAGGCGGCAACCTCCGTCGGTGCAGGGCCACCTGCTCCACCGTGGTCTCCTCCACGGGCTGCAGCGTGGAACCCTGCTCCACCGTGGTACTCCATGGGCTGCAGGGGGACATCCTGCTTCACCATGGTCCTCACCACAGGCCACAGGGGACTTCTGCTCCGGCGCCTGGAGCACCTCTCCCCCTCCTTCTACACTGACCTTGGTGCAAGGCTGTTCCTCACTCCTCTCACTCTCCCGGCTGCTGTGTGGCGCAGCGTTTTTTCCCTGTCTTAAATATGCTCTCACAGAGGCGCAAAACAACATCGCTTATTGGCTCAGATCTGGAAAACAATGGGGCCCTTCCCAAACATGGGGCAGCTTCTAGATCTTTCTCACAGAAACCACCCCTATGGCTCCCTGCTACCAAAACCTTGCCACGTAAACCCACTACAAAAGGAATAGTCACTGCTCATAAGAAACTATTGAATTTCAAGGTGTATCTCTAGCTGCACAGCCACTTTTCTTTTTGCAAATAGGGAATAAAACACTAAGTCCCTTTATGTTATGGGGTAGTAAGATGTTTCTTTGACAAGAAACAATGTAAGAGTGGTTTTGAATTATAGAATAGAAAGAAAAACAAAGAAGAAAAATACCACATCTACAAAAGTAATTTTTTATAACCTTCTCTATGTTCTCTGGGGAAATAAAATTCCTTTGAGCTGAAACCTTGTAGGCTGTTTCAACTTGAAGGTGAATTGGTTCAGATGCTCAGAAGGTAAAGGAACCCCCAAATGGGTATTATAATGGAAATGTTAGCAGGTCCTTAAATTCAGCAGTGCAAATACATAGATACTTCCAAAGGAAGGAGAATAGCATTTGAAAGATTTTTTGGGAAGCAGGTTTTGTTCTTTTGAAAGTGAAGTAATAGAATAATAGTAATTTTTTTTATTTTTTTTTTTATTTTTTTTTTTAAATTCCAGCATTCGCTGCAGGTTCCTATTTAACTATCAAACTATCTAATTAATTAGCTCTACCTGGTTGCTAATTAAACAGTTGGAGAAATGCTTTTGAAAGCGAAGCTAGTTCAAAAATGGAGATGGAAAATTTAATAGGTGAGTTGCAAAGTATCTGTGAAAAGCTGGGTAGTTAAGACTCAATCCTTTGGTATATTTCCCTTTATAATGGACAGGTGTTATGTGACCTACAAGTATAGCCATATTCATTACAGTGATTAAAAAATTGAGAAGTTCTGAGTCATTACACAGCAGACAGAAAAATTAAATTAAATCTTTAGAGTGATTGTAGCTTTTGTGACAAAGTGGATGAGATTATTCAAATCTGGGGATCAAAGTAAGTGTCACATCCAGTTGCATGGCTGCCAATCAATAGTTTGTCAAAGAAATTGAGATAATTCCATACTTAAATCCTGACCTAAAATTTTCTTGAACATTTATTTTGTGTTTCTTTTTGTGACTTTCTGAGCAGTGCAAAATAATCATGTTCATTTTAGCACATATTGTCCTTACTATGATGGATAACATTGCCCTATTTACTAGGATCTGGGGAGACGCTTCTTATTTTGTGGTGTTTTGTTCTCTAGCTTTCACTGTCCTCACAGTGACAAGAGAATGGAGAAACACATTCTAAATGACTTATTTGTCTTAATGGGTATACTTTCAACACCCAAATTTCCTTTCTCTACAAGAATTTGCAGAATGCTGCATCAGTGTGAATTCAGTCCTGATTATTTTCATTTAGGTAAACAATGGTGTAATCAGCTTAAGTCAGGTTTAAAATTAACCCTTCTTTGAGGAGAGTTTTGGAATAAATAAGCCACAGTGGTCTGGTCCAATTTAATTTTTCCTCTACTTATATGTGTAGATTTTCTTTTTGAGGATTTCCATGCTAGACAAAATTTTTGAAGATAATTTTTCTTCAATGTTAGGTGTTTTCTCCAGTCTTTTCCATTTTGGACTCAAATAAAGTACCATCTTCCTCTTCACATCAATGTGTACAGTAAATTTTTTTTCATTTTTCTTAATTAAAAGAGACAGTATTAAGCCATAGAATGAGGGCCTGGTCAACTTGGTGAGTATGACACAACTGAGCTTGAACTGTTTTTACTTTGATTGACATTGTATTGCTTTTGTCATGCACTTGAGTATAAAAGTTCATTTTATTCATTTTTATATTTTCTGCCATTTAAAGGCAGAAAGCAAATATAAAAATGAGTAAAATGAACTACTAAGCCTCAGTGATGAAATAAAAATCTATATCTATTTAGAAGAAAGCATGAAGTTGAACTGCCAACAAGATTTCTGAACAATTTATTTATTTATTTTATTTATTTTATTTATTTTATTTATTTTTCTCCATGGTAGGGGAAGTTATATTTGGTAGCAGTGTAGGTCTTCTGATATAGCCCCATCATTTTGTGGAAATGAAAAGCAGCCTGGCAAATGTCTTCATATTACAGTCACTGAACTGAAACTGGTCACATATTTAATCATGATCAGTTCACTTGGATACAAATTAAAGGAGAGAGAGTGAAAAGATAGTGATTTTTCATGAATATCCACTCTCATAATGAGTTATGTGCAATATAAAATTTCTATGATTTTTTTTTTTTTTAATTCATTTTCATGAAATTTCTAGGGTTGTTTGTTTTCTCCATGTCTGTTTCTTTAATGCAGCACAAAGATCTTTTCACTTAAAGAAGCAGGATACAACTTTGAAAATGCAGACCGTGCTCTGACGTCTCTTCAATATTTTGGATTTTCATTGAATTCCCAATTAAGACAGCACGTCATTGTAAATTGATCTACACGACAGTTTGCCATTACTGTAAGAAACTTTGAGAGGAAAACTCCTCTTCTAGTTGGTGGGTCTGAAATATCTTCAAAACTCTGAATTATGCAGGAAAAGGTAACACCCCATTATTTTTGAAATCCTTTCTCAAGTCACCTTCCAGATCCAGATCAAGTATGACACTAATTTGGGAGGAGCTGTTGACTCTGTTGAAGGTAGAGAGGCCTTGCAGCCAGAACTTGACAAATTAGAGCAATCACCAACAATATGAAGTTGAACAAGAGCAAGTGCCAGATTCGGCACTTCGTAAGGGGCAACCCTAGATATATTCATACAGACTGGGGGATCAGAGTCTAGAGAGCAGCCCTGCAGAAAGGAATCACAGGTATTTGGCTAACAGCAGGTTGCATACTAGTCAACAGTGTGCCCTGGCAGCCAAAAGGGCCAACCATATCCTGGGTGCATTAAGCACAGCACTGCTAGCCTGTCGAAGGAGGAGATTGTCCTGCTCTGTTCTGCGCTGGTACAACATCGCCTGTGTGCAGCTTTTGGCACCACAGTATAAGAAGGACATAAAACTATTAGAGAGTGTCCAAAGGAGGGCTACAAAGTTGGTGAAGGGTCTAGAATGCAAGAGGTATGAGAATTGGCTGAAGTTACTTGTTTTGTTCATCCCAGAGCAGAGGAGGCTGAGGGGAGGCATCATGGTGGCCTCCAGCTTTCTCACGAGGGGGGCGGAGGGACAGGCACTGAGCTCTGCTCCCTGGGGATAGTGACAGGACTTGAGGGAATGGCATGGAGCTGGGACAGGGGAGGGTCAGACAGGGTATTAAGAAAAGGTTCTTCATTGAGAGGGTGGTCAAGCAGTGGGACAGGCTTCCCAGGGCAGTGGTTATGGCACCGAGCCTTTTGGAGTTTGAGAAGCATTTGGACAATAGTCACAGTGTGTTGTAGGGGGGGTTTACGTGGCAACATTTTGATAGTGGGGGGCTGAAGGGGTGGGTAGCCTCTGTTAGAAGAATCTAGCAGCTATGTTATCCACGTTATATAGGAACCAGTTTCAGCTGTCTCCAAAGGGACCCACCGCTGCCCAGAGGTGAGCCAACAAGCAATGCTGGTTGTGCCTCTGGAAGAGCAGGTTTAGAGAAAGGGGAAACAAACAAACAAACAAACAACAAAACTGCTGCACAACAGTAGCTCGAGAGTGAGCAGTGAGACCCATGCCTGCAGACCCCAAGATCAGTGCAGAAGGAAAGCCGGAGGTACTCCAGGCAAGCAGCAGCAGTTCCCTTGCAGCCTGTGGAGAGGCCCCTGGTGGAGCAGGCTGTCCCCCTGCAGCCCATGGGTCCCACATGGAGCAGATCTCCATGCTGCAGTCTGTGAAGGAGCCACCAGTGGAGCAGGTGGATGTGGCCTGGAGGAGGCTGCGGCCCATGGAGAGCACCCACAGGAGCAGACCCCGGGCCAGAGCTGTGGCCCATGGAGAGGAGCCCACGCAGGAGCACGGGGGCGGGGGGGAGCTGCTGCCCACCCATGGGGGACCCGTGCTGGAGCAGTTTGCTCCTGGGGGGTGGACCCTGTGGTACAGAGCCATGTGGGAGCTGTTCTTGAAGAGCTGCTGCCTGTGGGAAGTACATGCAATATCAGTTCGGGAAGGACGGCATCCCGTAGGAGGGACCCCACATGGAGCAGGGGAAGAGAGTCACCATGGAGGAGCGGTGGAGATGAAGCATTAGAGACTGACTGCAGCCCCCATTCCCTGCTCCCCTGCACCACTCAGGGGGAGGAGGTAGAAAGAAGTGGATGAAGGGAAGGTGTTTTTAGTTGGTTTTCTTTGTTTCTCACTTCTCTGTCTTGTTAGCAATAGGCAATAAACTTTATTAGTCTCCCTATGCTGAGTCTGTTTTGCCTGTGATGATAATCGTTGGGTGATCTCCGTGTCCTTATCTGAACCCTTGAGCTCTTTTCATCATATTTTCTCCCCCTTTCCCTTTGAGGAGGTGTAGTGAGAAAGTGGTTGTGGTGTTCAGCTGCCTACCTGAGTAAAACCACCACATGTGTGGAGCCAGGAGTTGGACGTAATGATCCTTGTGTTTCCCTTCCAACTCAGGATATTCTGTAGTTCTAGGATTCTGTGGTTCTAAATGCTTAATTCTCTAGCCATGTAGCAGCTAAACAGGGGAAGAGCTGCAATGGCTATTGCTAGCCATTCATTGGATTTATTTGCTTCCTATTCCTTTCCCCTTTGCTTTGTTCATCTTGTTCTGTTGCAATATATTGGCTTTATAGAGAGTGTGCTTTCTTAGGCCTGCCAACAGCCTTTCTTAACAACTGTGCAGGTTTGGAAAACTGGGGCCTAGTACCCTTTCTCTAGACTATATGGGAATTCCTTGGGTGTCTCTTATTTAAGTAATGACTTGGCTAGATACTGCTTTGCTCATGCATTCTTTCCAGATTACAGTCCAACAGATCTATCTCCTCATTTCCTTATTAGTTTAGGGTTGTGCATAAGAGGCTTTCAAGCATACTAAGAGCACTACAGAGGACTGCAGGTCCCTAGCAGTACTGTCAGAGGTCTTTTTGGAGTAGGGACTGTGCTCACCCCACAGAGGGTTTGAATCTCTCTTTCCACAACACAAGAAATGCTGGAAGGAGGAGGGAGATTCTTGTACACCTCATGTGCACGTTGGTTGGGATCTGCCCCCTGTTTGTTATAAATCACGTTTGGGGATGCTTGCCCTTTTTGTGGGAGAGATCACACCATGATATATTCAGCGTTTGTACTACCAGTGCCCATTTGTTCTCTTACGAATGATTTCACCATTCCTCTAAAGGCTTTGTAATAAGGTAGGCAGAACATTAGAATGTAGTTAGAGTGAAGAATTATGTCAAACCCTTTCTTTCAACAGAAGCATTTCCATTGGCTCTAATTATTAATTCAAACACTAACACAGGGGACGTGAGGGGGGACACGACAGGATGAAAAGCAAACCTAATCACAGATTTCACCTTAATATGCTATAGATTTCCATGGATTTTACTACTTCTCTGTATAGATTTTTTTTTTTCCACCTTGAAAGCCTTCACAGGCTTCGCTTCAAATATATTTATGGTGGCCCCTCTGCTGACCCCAAGCAGGTTAATCTGGTGATGCATATTATATAATGTGATTATAGAAGGTAAAACCAGGCTAATAAGGTACAGTGTGTGGAGTTCTTTAGTAGCTTTGATGTGTATCTTTCAATTTTCTGTCTTGCCTGTAAAAAGCAATAAAACCCTGCTCTGTTCCAGAGGTGCTTGTACTCCCTGTTCACATTGCCATGTTATTCTAAGCTGACATGCACTGTACCTGTCTTGTTTCTTACAGGCATGTCCCTTTGGTCTTTTCAAGTTATGAATACTTGAGACACTCCTACAAATTACTGTGCTGATTAAAAATCCTTGATCATATCATCTTTTAGCTTTTAAATGTGCTGTCAAACAATAGAATCAGCAATATGGGGCTGCTGCAGTTATTTCATATTAATGCTTCAAGTTCAAACAAAGTGTCAAGATGACTAAGTACAAGGGATTTTCAGAATGCTTTAATGTTGCCTCGTTTCAAATCACTTCATAAGCAGCTTGGTAATGAGCTCAATAAATTCTGATGGAAAAAAGAATACGCTTGCTACCAAAAAAAATTGTAGGTTGCTATTTTATAATTAGCCCTCTGGGCTTGTGGGAAGGAGTCTTATTTCCTGTTTGAAATCCACTTTGTTAGTGCTGTGATGTGGAGATGGCTAAATGAGTATGAAATATTGTAATTAAGTACATCACAAGCTGTTTATCTTATCAGCAGTGTTTTTCTTTAAAGACTGTTTTGTTGACCACTGGTGTATTATCACAATTTTTCTCTGCTATGCCAATTTAACAGACAAGTTTACCAAACACTGCAGGGGAGAAGGATGGAAGAAAGACAGCAAACAAACATAACTGAAACCTAGTAGCTCTCTTTGGATAAAGCAGATACCTTTCTATTTGCTCTGAGCTGTTTATTTACCAAACAAATCAAGTTTATGAAATCTTTTTAAACCTGATGAGAGTGTGATCCATGGAGATCATGGGGCTGTGTGCTGGGTCTTTGCATGCCCTGCCTTTATTCATGACAGAGTCAGAAAATTAGTTGAACTGCTGGAAAAATTATATGCTTTATTACTGGTGGGAACTGAGTGACTGGCCTTCTCCTTGCTGTCTGCTGTTATTCTAAAACCATCACATTATGATAATCTTCTGACCTCCTACTTTCTTATATCAGTTCAGTCAGGTAGGACAGATGCAGCTTGTAACACACTTATCTATAATGCTAGCGTGCTTCTTGAAGAATCTGCTGAAAAGTTTGCCTGGAGGCCGTGTTCTGCCACTGTGATTTAGTGAAGTGGTTAAGGTTGCTCATGTGATTTACATGAACTATACACAGCTTGGTACTTGTAAGTGTACTGGGTCTGGCTGGGATGTTAACTTCCCCTGCAGCAGCCCATACAGTGCTGTGCTCTGCACCTGTAGCTGGAACAGCAGTGTTATCACACCAGTGTTGTGTCTACTGCTGAGCAGTGTTGGCACAGCATCAGGACTCTCTCTAGTCCTCCTAGGGGGTGGGCAAAAAAGTGAGAAGAGAAACATCACCAGGGCAGCTGACCTAAACCAACCAAGGGGATATTCCATACCATGTGGTGTCATACTCAGCAATCAAAGATGGAAACAGGAAGAAGGGGGGAGGGCTGGGCTCTCGTTGTGAAAACATCGGTCCTCCTTTTGAACATTGGCTATGTGCCTTGAGGCCCTGCTTCAAGGACATGGTCAATCATCACTCATTTGTGGGAAGTAGAGAGTAATTTCTTTCCTCTGCACTTCCAGATAGCCTTTATTTTCTTGTTTGTTTGTTTGTTTTCCCTTTTTTCCCTTTCCCCCTCCCTTTTCCCCTTTCCTTTTTTTTTTTTCCCTTTAGTTATACTGTTTAGTTATTAATAATATTTCCTTTATTATTATTATTATTATTATTATTATTATTATTATTATTATTATTATTATTATTATTATTATTATTATTATTTCCCTTTAATTAAATTATCCTTATCTCAACCCGTGAGTTGTTCTTTACTTCTTCCCCTCCTCATCTAAGGACGGGGAGTGAGAGAGTGGTTGTGGTGTTTAGTTGAGTAGCACAGTAAAACCACCACAGTAAGTATGGGAACCAGTTTGTCTGTGCATAGGTCCCTGAACAAGAGGTATTCCTTGTGTTTTGCTATATTTTTTCATAGTTGTCTCCATTTCATAGATGTTTTATTTATAATGGGCAATATGTTATGGTGCTGAGCATCTCATGCTTTTGCTGAATAGCCACTCAGCTATACCAGCTTATGACACTTTCCATATACATGTTCATGGGCTAAGTAATACTTCTGAAGGGCAACTTACTATCTCTGCCCCCTGCTGAGTTGATCCATTTACTCCAGTTTAGCTAATTTAGGGTTGGATATCTTTGGCAATGCTGCTCTGAGCTACCAGGACATCCTTCTCTATGCAATAGTTCACATTGTCAAACAACTCCAGTGCATTTGTGAGAGATAGCTTCCTGCTAGTGGAACTGTGTTCCCACTTCCCCATGATATCACATTAATCTACTTGTCTACTCATTTTACTGTGAAAATTAATTTCAAAAAATCTGCTATTTAAACAAATCAGCCTGGTTGGAAGATTCCCATATTCACCCTTAGAGTACTTTTTATTCCTTTGGCAGCAAGTCAGTTTTAATTTGAAATTGCAAGCAGTTTACAGTTCCCCAATACAGTATTCGTTCAGAACTTGACTAAATATTTGTTACTTACTAATTTCTAAAATCTACTTCCATTGACATTTCAGTTTAATATAGTATCCCCCCAAAATATAGGTTACTTGCCCAGTATGAAGATTAGTACTAAGAATTTATTTAGTATTTCTGCTATGGCTTTATATTCCCTGGGGACTTTTTTTTGCACCTTGTTGTTTTGCTGACAGGCTTTCTGTTTTAAATGTATTTAAAGAAAATATTTATTTCTAGTTTTATGCCTCTAGCAGAAGTTTCCCGTGATTTTTTTCTTGACTGTTGTGTGATGGTTTTATATTTAACTTGCCAAATTTGTTGCTCCATTTTTTTCTACTGTTTCCTTTGCATTTTTTATGTCATATTTTTTATCCTCTTTTAAATATATACGTATATGTTTTATAAGCAATATACACTTACACTTACGATGCATCAAATCTAGTGGCTTTAAGCACTGCCTGCTTTTGCACTACTCATTTAATAGGTTAATGAAATAGTTATACTTACAGTTAGTTTTTTTGTGTATGTGTGTGTACTCATGAACATTATTTCTATTAGTTTAATTTTATACAATATAATTGATAAACAAATCATTCTTTACTTGATTTTTTAATGGACATTTTTCCCTGGTATATTCATTCATGTTGTTTTGAAATGGACTGTTGTTCCTTCCAAACCTGCCTCATACCTCTGGTAAATCTCCATCAAGTGATGCACAAGGAGAAAGTAAAATTTACCACTCTGCTGACCTCACAGTGATATACATTGTGGGAAAAACCCATCCTGATGGTAGGATGATCCACTAAGATCCGGATACGCTTTTGGTATAGCTTTTTATAATGACAAATGGTAGAACTGCTCATATTATTACCCATTCCTTTTGAGACTCTAGCCACAGTATTAGGTGATGACTTTCTGTCAGTAAATTTCAGTGGCTGATACTGAAAAAGATGTAACATTTTTTTTTTTTTTTTTTCTATATTTTTTGACAGCTTCCACATTTACTGGGCATTAGTTTAATTGATTGACAGCCTTTTCTTGATATGCTGCAGGGTAACAAAATAGGTAAGGATGAACTGTACCTATAATCTTCCTGCATATCTTGCTTAGCTCTCTCTCTTTAATGGTCCTTAATAGGCTAAAGTATGCTGACTGTCAAAAGGCCCTGAATACACAGCCAGATTCTAATTGCCCTGACCATCTTATAAACATCTTTCTTGTAATCTTTCTTTACAACCTCTTCCCTCCTCCTTCTCCATGTTTTATTCACAACAGTACATTCATCTCTATTCTGAAGCATAATGTAGATATCTGTAAGGACCTGCACACCAACATGGTGCAGTCTGTTGGCACCACAAAGAACCAGAGCACTGCTGACAGGGTGCAGGAGGAGATCATGTTCCTGGCACCAAGCGCAACAAAAATCAGGATCATCACTGACATGAATACCAACACTCTATTGGGACTGCAGGAGCTACCCTGGCTTCCTTGGCCACCTTTCAGCAGGTGCGTATCAGCAAGCTGAAGTACGACAAATCTGGACCAGAGCATACTTAAAGAGAAAAATGGTTAGAGATTGGTCATGACAATTAGAACCTCTTGGTGCCCAAAGCAACAAGACAAATTATTGCCACCTCTATTCACACATCCCTCTCTCCCTTCACATCTAAATCCATAAACCCACAAAGCTGAATCTGGGTGCTTAAACATGGGTGTCTTGTACTATTGAGGTTTAGGTTAGAAATTAGGAGACATTTATTCTCAAAAATTGAGTGGTCAGGCATTGGAACTGGTTTCCCAGGCAGGTGGTAGAGTCACCGTCCCTGGGGGAGTGTAAGGAAATGTTGGACATGGTGTTTAGGTTTTAGTGGGTGACATTGGTAGTAGGGTGATGGTTGGACCAGATGATCTTGGAGGTCTTTTCCAACCATAATGATTACATGATTCTATGATTCTATTTCGGGCAATACCTGAAACATTATGGGAGGTTTGTGAGACAGGAGACTTGTGTCCTGGAAACCAGGTATGATACACTATGTTCTCTAACATGAATCTGGGATCCCACACAAAAGTAACTGAATCCCACTGAAAAATGGAACTGAGAACATGGTTTTTAGTGATGCCTCTTCAGGTTATAATTTGTGTCTAAAAATTAATTTTCCATAGTCTAAATGAGACAAATTTCATTCACTTTATTGCTATTGGAGAAAAATAAGCATATCCGTAAGCAAGTTTTTATTTTGTTTAATGAATTAAATGAATTGCTTTTGGTGGTTATCTGAAAATATGGAGAATTTATACAAAGATCAGTGTTATTTCTCACCATAGGCTTGGGATGATGGTTTTAAAATTTTATCACTGACCACAGGAGAGCAGACTAGACTGTAATCAATAATAAAATTCTTTATGAGAACAAGCACACTACGAACATGTCTGACAATAGTGTTCCAACGGCTTTGCCATGGGTATCTCATGTAATTCTGAAAACCTGTGATACTGTGTAAGGCAGATTCTGCTGTTAAGCACCATATGTGCTATATGCCAAAAATACTATGCAGGCCAAATGACTTCTTAATATGAGCAAAACCAGCTGGATATATCCTTTAGGACTTTGGTTCTTTTGATGAACAGTTAACTCTTATTAAAACAATCATTTAAAGATAGGTAGATCTGAATTTGTGTACTGGAAAGTTAGCAGTAGTTCTCCTTTGCAAGAAAGAAAGAATCTGTGAATTCAGTCCATTATACTAGGCTGAGGTAGAGTTATACCACTTTAGAGTCTGATCTCCATTAATCACTCCTATCATAGCAAACCTGAAAGTTCAAGTCCCATTTTATATAATAATGATCCAACTGGGAAAGCATAATTCTGAAGAAGTAAGTTTGTCTTGAAAACATTCTGGCTCTAACAGTGAAAGTTTTATTCTATGTATCAAGAGTGAGAATGTAATTTTGGAAAGAATCAAGATTCTGTGCTGTTTCATGTCATTTAACTCACAAATAGCATTCTGGTTCTAAATTGTGATGTAACTAATAATGTATGTGTTGATATATGCATTGATATTACTTATATATAATGTCAAAATTACCAAGGTTAGGTTGTTCTGTTCTGCAGTTGGTAAAGTTACTGGTGTTTCTGTGATATATCAAAGCAGAATGATTTATTTTAAAGATATGCTCAGTATAATCACTGTGTTAATTGAAATGGTGAAAGGAGTATCTGAGAGGGTTGGTTAGAAATTCTAAGTGACTGTTGCCAAGTATGTAGTAAGAAAAAAATGCAGAAAAGAAAAAAATGCAAATGTAATATGAAATGCAAGTTATCAGCAATAACATAACTTAAAAAAAAACAACACCAAAAAAATAAATGAATGACAAGTACAGCAAAAACAAAACACAAACATACACACAAAAAGATGATTTTCTTCTTTTACTCTTTTACTTTCCTTTTTTTAATTTGTTTTTCTTTCCCCATTTTTTTAGTTTGTCCCTAGCTAATCATTATTTTGGTTGTATGTAGTGAACTTCAGCAAATTCACACCCTCCACATAATTTTATCACGTCTGTCAAACACTGACACAAAAAAAAAAAAAAAAGAGTTTAACGAAAAGCAGATGGAATCTTTGTGATATTTTGATGTCATTAATATTTCCAGCAGAATAACTCTCTTCTTTTTTAGTCTTCTTTGTATTTTGATTGATCTGTGTGTATGTCTATCTGTTTTTTAGAGGTCTATCTACCCATTCTCTGGGAAAGTGCATGTATGACCATGAAAGTGATAAATTTAACAGCATAGGTGACAAACTGGCAACTTGCAAAACTCCGTGTACAAGTATATACAGGTCTGGAGAACAACTGCATATTAAGACCAGAAGCAGAGGCCAAGGACACAGAATTTCTCCGTCACTTCTGTAAGATTCCATGGTAACTCAAGTTACTGCATAGTTGATGATAGCAGTGGTTTCTGACAGATGTAAAGACTTCAACTAGGACTCCTCACTTCCTCTTCAAGAATGACACTATGAACTTTAGCTTATGGTTTACTTTTCATTGCTATGGTACCTTACCGTGCCTGCTGTACATAAGCAATAGAACTTCTCAGGGAAACGAGGTATTCTTTCTTAACTTGTCAGTTTGTGAATTATTCTTCCAAAATGCATGTCATTTACTACAACAACAACAAAAAAGCCGTCTCTTTGTACTTTACAGAATCTTGATTTTACATAAAAGTATTAGAGTGTCCAAAGGAGGGCTACGAAGATGGTGAAGGGTCTAGAGGGCAAGATTTACGAGAAATGGCTGAGTTACTTGTTTTGTTCAGCCTAGAGCAGAGGAGGCTGAGGGGAGGCCTCATGGTGGCCTGCAGCTCCCTCACGAGGGGAGTGGAGGGGCAGGCACTGAGCTCTTCTCTCTGGGGACAAGGACAAGACCTGAGGGAATAGCATGGACCTGTGGCAGGGGAGGGTCAGGGTGAGTATTAGGAAAAGGTTCTTCACCCAGAGGGCACTCGGGCATTGGGACAGGCATTGAGTATTAGGAAAAGGTTCTTCACCCAGGGCAGTGGTCATGGCACTGAGCCTTCTAGAGTTCAAGAAGTGTTTGGAAAATGCTCTCAGACATATGGCCTGATTTTTGGGTGGGCCTATGTGGAGCCAGGTTTTGGACTTGATGATCCTTGTGGGTCCCTTCTAACTCAGGATATTCTATGATTCTACGATTTATGAGTGACTATGCAGTGCTGTAAATTTTGTCTCTGAATGAGATCACCTAAGTGGAACGATGTTTTAATTTCTCTCCACAGAATAAGCTACCAATTTCTGGTATCTTCACAAATGTATTTCCTTCTCTGAACTAGACAGATGATAAGATTTATTTGGACTAAAGTGTGTTCATGTTCTAAGGACAAAGGTTTCTTTCAGCAGCCATCTCTGACTTGGTGGTGAATCTCTGAAACCCAATGCAAGTTTTTGGAATGAAAGATAAATTGCAGAGAAATGGTGGATTTGAATATCTTTACTCTGAGAAGCTTCTTTTCATCTTAGCTCATCTCAACAGGTTCATCTGTAGTGAAAATGTAGATTCCTGAACAAAACCAGGGGATAGTTACCTGGTTCTCTTTTAAGAGAGCTCTCAATCTTCCTGTCAGCCTAATCTTCTGAGAAGAATCCTTTTCCCTAGAATAATTATAATCAATAATCTTATATGCTAGTGATATAACTTCTGTGCCATTGTTTACCTGTCTGCCTTTGGGATTGGAACCATATTGCGCTTAGACTGCTGAAACTTTGTAAAATGTCATTATTTGACAGTTTAGCCATCTGCCCTCATCCAGATGCTACCATTCTCCTAGGCTGATCTGTCACTGAATGAATGCAAAAAGCACGGCAGTCTCTGGAATCCATTTATTGTGAAGCGCTGTACATTAGTGTTTGCTAGCTCAGCCTTTTCCTCCAAAATGTTGTGCATATTCATTTTTCTTCTGAATATTTTGTCTAAAATGCTATTGGGAGCATTTTTTTTTTTAAAAGAAGCTCACGTGGGTGTTAGCATTTTTAAAGCCAATAATTCCAGCATTTCTGTAGACGTTTTGCTATACAATCTCTTTCTCAAATGAATGCCACCCTTTGGATCTTGTCCCAGACTGTAAGAAAATATCAGCAGTTATTGTACACCAGATCAAGACATGTTCTAGAGAAGATGAATACTTTATGCAGCATTTTGGAACTTTTCTTCTTCCTTAAACATCCTCATTTTTATCTTGTGAGAACATCAGCAATTCCTTTAGGACCTTTTTCAGTTAAATGGGATGTTCGGCCACTTTATTGAAACCTTTTATGTATATGTTTTTTTTTTTTTTTTTTTTTTTTTTCCCCAGGAAACAAGCAAACAAACAAACACAACCTGTACATGATTTTTGTTTTGTTTTGTTTTGTTGAAGATGACTACATATTTAATCATACCTTTGTATGAAATAATATTCATACAAAGGAATCCTGTTAAGATAGTTGAGGCCTGCAGCTTTGCAATGTGCCAGAGGCATTTAAACAGAAGGAAAAACAGAGCTGTACAGGGAACAGAGGCTAGAGAACTTATTTCCTCTGTTTAGAATTTAAGTTTCTTAATACACAGCAGCAGTGTGAGTGTTATGTGGACAGTCAGAGAGGCTATGAATAGAAGATAAATTTAGGATTTAGGCTTAGTCAATATGTAATTGCCATAGAGATGTAACTTGCAGGCAAAAAGATACAACCAATGGTCTTACGAAAAAAAAAATAATCCTACTACTTTAATCATGAACATAGAGGAAGGAATAAATCTCATTTTCATCTACTGTACTTAACTGGTAGTATTATTTGCTGTTGTGGGAGAGGCTTGAATTATTGAAGAGGCTGATGGGATTATCTCTACACCTAAGTATTTAAGTAGTTCTCAGCACTGTTGTGCATGAGTGCCTCCTAAATATTTAGAAATAAAAATAACATCTCATGCATTTTTCTGCTACTCAAGTTTTTAAAAAGAGGTGACTTGGTATTACAACAGGAGGAGTTATATGTGTCTGATTACATGTACAAAAGTTATGGTGTTCTTTCCTTCAAAAATCAATGATTTTTTATTTGCTACCCATGAAAGAAGAACTAGAGAAGTAACAGCAGTAGGTGTAAAGAAAAAATGAGGAACTACTGGATGGGGAAATAGAAGGATTCAAGTACATTTAAAGGCTGCAAAATTAATTGGGATAGAGAGGGAGTGAGACTACACTTGGTTAGTTTTAGTCAGTACACTTTCTGATGCTTATCGTAACAATAATAGAAGATAATAAAACAAAGGTTTCTATTCTAGACAGAGGAAATTATCAATAGAGGGAGAGGTGCACTGACTATAGCCATTTAGCCATTTCTCCTATATTGTGCATTGCCTAGCCTCTCAGTTATGTAAGAGCTGTGCCAAATGCTGAGCAGTATTGGAGGGAAAAAAGTTTAAAACATATCAAGTTTTTTGATACAATCTACTCTTTTAATAGTTGATTAGTATAGTATAGTTGATTAGTATATTGGTATAGTAGTATATTAGTATAGTAGTATATTAGTATAGTATAGTTGATTAGTATATTAGTAATGCAGTAACGAATTACTGATTCTATTTCCAGAATCAGTGCATACATTTGGTATGCACTTTGGTGAATACATTGTACTGAGGGTTTAAATTTTTAGTTAGTTTTCTCTGTCCTTAAGTGACCTTCAGTTCCCAGCTATCAATATACAAGTAAGTTTACAGTTGATTCTCTAGGCTATCCCTCAGTGCTGAAGATTTTTGAGGTCACAGTTTTGCAATTTTTGAGCTGAAGTATCCCCATCTCTAACATTTCAATCTGTTTCTATTGAACAAAACATTAGATTGAAGCGAATAGATATTGGATTAATATCACAAACCTAGGAGGTTTCAACAATTCAGGGAAAACATCATAGAAGCCCAAACTCACTTTTAAATATGATTAATAATAAAGTGGTGGCTCCATTTAATGAAGAATTTGATATGTAATGATGACATAGTTCTACGAATAGCACTAAGGAAATACTGAGCTCAATGGATTAAGTCAGCTATATCTTTCCTTGTGTACAGTGGGGAACGTGCACTTCTACAGCAAGCCAGTTTTATCAAAGAAGAAGAGAAAGTTTTATTAACTATTTAATTTGTAAGCTGTGTTTCTTCAGGAAAAAGAAATCTTCTTCTTGATTATGGGATTTCAGATAAATGAGTAGAAATACACTGATAAAATTGTGTGCAAGCAATTAAAATGTGTTTAAATGTAGGACAACTTTCCATGTTAAATGCATTCTTTTAGTATAGAAAATGGGAATATTTATAGGGGAAAAAAAAAAAAAAAAGAGTATCCCTTAAAGTTATTTCTTCACTTTGCACATTTTCAACTCTGATAAGTCTACCATCCATCAATTTCTTTCTTTTAAGTCAGTTGCAGCAGCCCTGCTGGGGGTCCATTACACAGCTAAGAATAGCTAGAGCCTCTGAATAGTTCAGAGGCTTATGGGCAACCTTTTTTTTTTTTTTTTTTTTCCTCCAGCAAATTTATTTTCTTCACACTATGAAGGGTAATGTAAATCTGATCCAGCAACTGTGTGGATTTTTTTTTTTTTTTCTTTTCAAGCAGAGGTGATTCTCCTAGGTAATTTCTATCTGATTTATTCCCCTTTTTTGCTATCTGGAGTATAGAAAAAGTCTGTGGAACTAAAAACCCCTGGGAGATGCTGCTTTGGACTACAAGATGTGCTAGGTATCTCCCACAGTCCCTAGGCTGCACAAGACTAGGATTTTTCAGACTAGTTTCTAGAGTGATTCAATGTTACATAATTTAGCACAATATTAATCTTGCAAATGCTGTTTTGTCAGCCAAAGAAGACTGTTTGAAAGCTGACATTTTTGGTCTCTGGTCTTTGCAGATTTCCTTAAACAGCATGATTTTCTTGTGTTCCAGGGGAGGGTCATACTGCATGATAATTAAAGTCCTCTCTGTGGTCTGTTGTGCCTTGGTGAATGCAATTGACTTTCTTTGAGAGGTGAAAATTGCCTTCTCTCTCAGCTAGGGTTGAATTAAACTGTTCAGCCTTGGAACAAAACAACCCCTTTCTTCCTTGCCATTTTTAAGATGGAGTTTTATCCCTGTCCCTCCTTTTGGGCAAACATATTGCCAGTGGTAAAAACAGCACACTAATATGTTTTTGTCTCTTTTTCATCAATCACAATGGCCCTTCCAACTACATTTGTCTCTGCTTAGTTGGGAAAGAGGGGAGGACGTCAGTATAACCTGGTATTTGGCAATCTGCCAACTATTCTGTACCTTTCAATTCAGTTGCTGCTTCCTTTTACTTTCTGAATACACTTTTAAACAAATCTTGCTTGAACACATTGTAGCTGGCCCTAGGTGCCAATTTTAAGCCCTAAGGACTAGTTTAAGGAGATTGATATAAGAAAGGATGTTCTAAATCATTCCAGAAATGTATTAGCAAGTTAAGGAGTCATGAAACATGCTTAGTTGAAATAGTGATTTGGTCTAAAAACATTTTGTTCTGTGTTTTAGGTCAAGGTTCAACATTTCAAAGGATGATGAGTGAAAGGAAAAAATGTGTTTTGCTTCTCTTGAATCACTTAGGGAAAAATGTAGATTGTGTTTTTTTAACTCTTGCAAAGTGAAATCATTGCACTGGACTGTACGTGATAGAGCTGTCATTAGTAGTTTATTTGGCTGCTGCTGCTTGTGTCACTGTTTCCTTCTTCAATTTCTTTGTCTGTTCTTTGCATGATGTTAGTGAACACTGTGTTTTTATGTTTTTGTATTGCAGCTCTGTCTTCTTTACCGGTGAGAGAATCTTTCATTTACTGCTACAATTGTCAGTGTATGCCATGTGATTACGTACAGAGAAACCATGGAAAGGGATACCATTGCTTTTTGGCAATGCTTTCTCAGTAAAATACTCTGAATTTTGCCGTTAGAGGTTTATTTATTATTATTATTATTGTTATTGTTATTGTTATTATTATTATTATTATTAATAATAATAATTTATTTATCCCTTCTCCCTCCCACCCCCTTATGCTACATTTCTGTTCCCTGTTAAATCACAAGGAAAGTTGTCTCTGTAAATGGTGAGAATGACGAATGACTTGGAATATTTTTATCAGTTCCAGAAAGATCTGTTGGATATTTGGGCATGATATTCACAAGCATGAAAACAAAATCAAATTTTAAGGTTGATAATTTCATTACAGGGCATATTACTTTAAGATGTCTCCTGTACTTTCCAAATACAATACTAAACACTTTTAGATATGTAGGCTTTTATTGACTGATTGCTTGGTGTGTAATTTGTGGAAATAAAAGCTTGGTCCACTGAAAAAATTAGTGGTATGACTAAAGTAAATTATGCGTGAGCATGTATATGTATATTGCTCTGAGGATATGATTCTTAGAGTAGCCCACATGTGTGTGTACATTTTTGAAATTCAGAGGCACAATGGGTATTTATGTGGACACTTCAAGAATGAGTAAATATCACCAAACAATGACAAGATCCAAATTTTAGAAAAGCATATGCTATTCAGTACTTTAATAGTGTCCTGGTGTCCTCAGATAATGATATCCTTAACTTCATTGCCCAAAGGGTAGTTGATTTGTGTAGCCATTCTGCAGTTGTCTCTCTTTTTTTTTTTTTTTTTTTTAATGAAATAATCTAAATACTCTTGAATAGTTAAAATTCATTAGAAATTAGTTGTTTTCCAATTCTATTTTGTGGTTGTTACTTGTTTGGTTTTCTTTCTATGCTATGTCCAATACTGTTAATCTTCTGATATTTCCCAACACAATAATATATCTTAAGAGTTTTAAAAGGCAAAAAATAATTGTGAACTGTTCATTCAAAGCTGTGTATTTGTCTTTCAATACACTACCTGTATTTACAATGGAAAACACAGTAAGATTTCAACATTTAAGGAGCTACCATGCACCACTAGCAGCAAATTAAATCAAGTTTGTGCTTACAGTTTAACAATGGTTGTAGATAGAACAGCATTTTAATGTGGTCACCTCTGACCTCTACCAAATAGAAGTAAGACAAAATGCAGAAATATGGGCATACACGAAAAAGTGACTTGATTGTTGGGCAGGCTTTGTCAGAAAAACTTTTTGTCCAAAGACCAGTGGGATACTATACATGTCAGGAGGGAATTAATAAAACTTATTCATGGCCTCACTCAAAATGAAAGCCCAAGCTGGGCACAGTTCAGCAATGTACAGAGCTTTTAGCTATGAATCCATCACAGAAAACAATCAAAATCTGGTTTTCCTACAGCATTACACCTGCGTACCACGGTGGAATCACAAGCTCAGTGCATAAACCTACTGTATCTTTTAATAAGGCCAGTGCCTTGAGAGGATAAGCCCACTTTCTCAATTTCTAAGTCATTTTATAAATTCTGGAAGCAATAGTTTATTACAATAGATTAGTTTATAAAATGTTAAAAAAAAAATAAATAGAAGCTCATCATCAGTTATCTTCCTATTGCAAGCACAGTTACACCTTCTGGATATGCTTCATGAGCTCATATTGGATAGGATAGTTTATGATACTCATTAGTACAGAAAATAAGAAGGCCTCACGGTATTTGTGGCTACAGTATTTGCATTTCACAGATTCACAGAATGGCTGAGATTGGACGGGACCTCTGAAGATCATCTAGTCCAACACCTTTGCCAAGCAGGATCACCTAGAGCATGTTGCTCAGGATGGCTTCCAGGCGGGTTTTGACTATTTCCAGAGAAGGAGACTCCACAGCCTCTCTGAGCAACCTGTTCCAGTGCTCTGTCACCCTCACAGTAAAGAAGTGTCCCCACATATTCAGCCAGAACGTCCTGTGCTTCAGTTTGTACCCATTGTCTCTTGTCCTTTTGCTGGGCACAACAAAAAAGAGACCAGCTCTATCTTCTCAATACTCTCCCCTCAAATATTTATACACATTAATGAGGTGTCCCCTCACTCTTCTCTTTCCCAGGCTAAACAGAACCAGTTCTCTCAGCCTGTCCTTGTAGGACAGGTGTTCCAGTCCTCTGCTCATCGTCATAGCCCTCCTCTGGACTCGCTCCAGTAGCTCTGTGTCCCTCTGGTACTGGGGAGCCCAGAACTGGTCACAGCACTCCAGGTATGGCCTCACCAGGGCTGAGCAGAGGGGTAGGATCACCTCCCTTGACCTGTTGGCAACACTCTTCCAAATGCAGTACAGGATACCATTGGCCTTCTTGGCCACAAGGGCACATTGCTGACTCATGGTCAGCCTGCTGTCCACCAGGATCCCCAGGTCCCTCTCTGCAGAGCAGGTCAGTCCCCAGCCTGTAGTGGTGCTTGGGGGGGTTATTCCTCCCAAGGTGCAGGACCCTACACTTGCTGTTGTTGAACTTCATAAGGTTTCTCTCGGCCCATCTCTCCAGCCTGTCGAGGTCCCTCTGAATGGCAGCACAGCCCTCTGAGGTGTGAGCCACTCCTCCCAGCTTTGTGACATCAGCAAACTTGCTGAGGGTGCACTCTGTTCCATCATCCAGGTCCTTGGTGATTTAAGTTAAACAAGACTGAACCCAGTACTGACCCCTGGGGGACACTGGCCTTCTACAGTCTCTTCACCACTACAGGCCTTCAACCAGTCTCTTCACCACTTTCCTTCTTGTACTAAGTACAGTCCTTTAAAAACATCTGGATTTCCAAAGCAACAATATTAGTCATGAGTTAATGCCTATGTTCAAAAGTGTTTTAGGTGCCAGAAGCTAAACATACAACAGAAATGGAATAAACTGAAAATATGATTATTTTATTATATTTTTATTTATTTATTTATTTATTTGGGGGGGGGGGGGGGGGGGGGAGAGCAGTTCCATTCAAACCACAGTGCAGAAAGAGCTAAGTGCCTAAAGCTTGTCTTCACAACTTTCTGTGCACTGAAAAGACAGCTACCAGAGACAATTGCCCTGACCAGAAGAGTCTATCAAACCTGCTGAGGTTAAGGAGAGGCTTCCAGGTAATGTGACACCATCAACCCTTTGCCTCTTTATTAGTGCAGGTTGAATAGTGTGGCTTCCCCCAGGTATTGCTTTCTGTTCAGGTGTCTCATTATTTTCCTAAATATGCTCATATGTGAGATGAGCAGAGCTGCAGACATTGCCAATAACAGAAGTATGCTTGAGGACAGAAACAATGTCATGAACAAAAACAATGTCATGAACATGTAAGTCACTTGGTATGCTTGGTACTGGTCCAGCAGTGGTTTTAAGCAATCCACTCGTGTCTGTGGCAGACATACATGCCTTAAATCTTTCTTTTGCACCTATACTTGTAAGGTGGAAATTCATTTTACACAACCTTATCTTTTGTGTTTAAATAGTTAATAGTGTAAGTTTAAACTGTTAACTGCAGGGTACCTTTTTTGGCCTATAAACGGGCATATCCAGAGGGCAATTCATCTCATTCTACAAGAGAGATAGGACAAGCACCTCTCTGGAGATTCCTATTTCTCTATAATGACTGTGAAGTGACTGGCTGAACTTCAGATGATGAGCTTCTTATATACATCAAAAGCTAAGAAACACCTGTAGGAGCATAAGACTCCTTGAAGTCAATGGGATTTGGATTCTGATGATGAAATCTCAATCCAAATCAAAATTGAAGTCTGAGGGGAAAAAGCCTATTGACATTATTGAGGACAGGATTTCAGTCTAAGAGCCCAACCATATGTCTGCAGCACAGACAAAGGTTCAGGTACGGCTCATGTAAGCATAACTTTCATGTCACAGAAGCAGTGTGTTGGCAGCAGCCTGGAACTTAGTGTGGGGTGAAAAATCCTGCTACAAAGCTGAAGTAAATATTAGATGATAGCCTGCCCTGAACTCTGTACTGCTTTAGCACTGCTTCTTATTTCAAGGAAACAAATAGACAGCAATGCCCTTTCCACATGATATCCTTGTCTCTAAACTGGGGAGACATAAATATGATGGATGGACCACTTGGTAGGTAAGGAATTGCCTGAATGGTTGCACTCAAAGGGTTGGCTCAATGCACTCAAAGAGTTGGTGGCTCAGTGTCCAGCTGGAGATTAGTAATGAGTGCTGTTCCTCAGTGGTCAGTATTGGGACAAGCACCATTTAACATCTTTGTTGGTGACATGGACAGTGATGTTTTGTGCACCCTCAGCAAGTTTACTGATGACACCAACCTGTATGGTGTGGTCAACACACTGGAGGGAAGGGATGCTGTCCAATGGGACCTGGACAGTCTGTAGAGGTGGGCCTGTGCGAACCTCATGAGATTCAATAAGGCTGAATGCAAGGTCCTACATCTAGGCCGGAGCAATCCCAAGCACAAATACAGGCTGACTGGGGAATGGACTGAGAGCAGCCCAGAGGAGACATCTGGGGGTGTTAATTGATGAGAAGCTTGGCATGAGCCTTCAATGGGCACTTGAAACACAGAAAGCCAACTGTATTCTGGGCTGCATCAAAAGCAGCATTACCAGCAGTTAAAGGGAGGTGATTTTTCCTCTGTTCTTGTGAGATGCCACCTGGAGCACTACATTCAGTACAGGGGCCCCCAGCACAAGAAGGACATGGAAGTATTAGAGTGAGTTCAGAGGAGGGTGACACAAAGGGACTGGAGCACCTCTCCTATGAAGACAGACTGAAGGAGTTGGGGTTGTCCGGCCTGGAGAAGAGAAGGCTCTGAGGAGACTTTATAGCAGCCTTCTAGTACCTAAAGTAGGCCTACTGGAAAGCTTGGAAGGGACTGTGTCAGGGACTGTGGGGATAAGACAAGGAGAAATGGCTTTAAGCTAAAAGAGGTGAGGTTTAGATTAGATATAAGGAAGAAATTCTTTCCTATGTGGGTGGTGAGGCACTGGCACAGGTTGCCCAAAGAAGCTGTGGATGTCTCATCCCTGGGAGTGTTTAACGCCAGGTTGGATGGGGCTCTGAGCAATCTGGTCTAGTGAGAGGTGTCCTGCCCATGGCAGGTGGATTGGAACTAGATTATCTTTAAGGTCCTTTCCAACCCAAAATATTCTATGATTCTATGATTCTCACTGCACCAAGCCTGTCTGAATTTAAGAAGTGATTGGACTGTGCACTTAGTCACATGGTCTAAAATTTTGGGTAGACCTGTGCGGTGCCGGGAGTTGGACTTGATGATCCTTATAGGTCTCTTCCAACTCAGGATATTTAATGATTCTATGACATGCTTCCAAGAACAACAAACTTTCTAATCCTGTGAAGATGGACAAGAGATAATGTGTCCCTATTTTGTATGAGCTTAGTAATATTTTTTATCAGCTTATGTAAAGTGCTACAGAACATACATGGGACGAGAACCAATTTTATTTATCTATCTATTTATTTATTTATTTATTTTCCACCTAAGTGTTAGCTTTGTAGGAGGAAATAAGAATCTGTGCCTTAATCGACACCTACAGTCCCAAGCACTGTAGTATTCCTTCTGATAGTAGCTCACAGAGAAGAGGTCTTTAATGCAGTTTTAAAGTTTCCTGAGGTCCACCAGAGGCATCTTTGATTTTCTACCATTGTGAATTTCATGTGGGTGCTGTACTAATTGCTCTGATCCTCTGTGAAAGTTAATACTGAAATACTAATGTCAATGTATCTGGATCATTAGCTGACACCTAGCTGACATCTAGCCTTACGATAAAATTAGAGTCCTTTAACACTAGCACAGTTCTTTTTTTCTCCTGAAGACACTAAGGTTCTCACTCAATAACTGTCTGCTGGGAGGTTCCTATGATCTTTGCTGCCTTATTCTCTACAACGGCAACTCTGAATGCATTTTGTGATCAGTGCATGCTTTTTTGCCTCTCTTATTTTGGGTCTTCACTAATAGTTACACATTTACTTGGGATTGTTTCAGGCTTCTTAGCTATAAAATAAATTGCTTATTGTGATTCTGGAATCCCAAGAGTGTCCTGAAACACTCAGTTCTCTCAAGATCCAGAACTACACTTGCTTTGTAGGCACACTGAACTCCAGTCTTTTTACCCTAAATTTATTACATGTAGAAACAGTTTTAAGAAGTAACTTGGGATGTTCTGCCTGCTCAACACTTTTCAGGTGACATTGCCAAAGAAATAGGTGGAGGTTGCTGTATGTGCCGTCCCTGTGGTACGCACATGTGTTCCAAAGCACAAAGTGAACTAAGGGTATTTTTTATAAGATACCTGTTTGGAAGTTGATGATAATCCAGCAGGTGGAAAGGAAAAGCAAAAGAAAAAATTCATCTCTTCTTGCCTGAAGGTAATGGTTTATGCAACAACCAGTAAAATCAATACTGAAAGGAAGTGATGAATTATGGAAATCTCACCAGATATATATTTTAAAAAAGCAAACAAACAAAAAACAATCAGATGAAAATTTTCCCTGCTGAAAAGGAAGTCTGTAAAAGTTTTAAGTGTGTATTCATTTTTCAAATATTTTCCATGAAAAAAATAAATCAAAATATTACTATTAATAATATATATATATATATTAAACTTTAATAATGGTTTCAGCTTTCCTGAGTTCAATTTTTAAAATATTAGGAGATTTTATGTTATTGTTATTTCAAAAAATATAAAGATTCATTTATTTGCACTATTAACCCCGAGAAAATCAAAGCTTTACGGTGGGAAAAAAGACACACTGTAAAGAATATCATTTGCCAATCTTTTCTTCTCTTCTACCACTTGAATCTGAAATTTAGGCAGTTATTGAATCTATAGCTCCTCTGTCATCATGATGACAGAGAACCCTTTCCCATCACTTGGTTTGACTGAGAGGTTGCAACATTTTCTTAAGATATGGAATGAACTACATGTGAATTTGCCACTACAGGTACATTACTGTAGAGTGCTCTGGTTTATGGCAAATTATTATAACAACTCTCTGTAACAATTTGCTGTAATGTTATTGTCACATAACAGGGACAGTAGAGAAGTGCATAACTCTTACTGTATAGAACTCTGTCCATCAAAAAACAAGATCTGATAGAAGTGTTACCGAGGGATTTCTAAAATACCTGTTAAGGGAACTGTGACTAAGGCTGAATAGATACAGAAATACCCAATACCCGTCAGAGTTGCTAAAAATATTCATGTTATTTTCAGTTTGCACAATGGCTTAATTCCCTAAGAAAATCTGGGTGACATATTTGCTACCCAGGTGAATAAACTGACAAATATTACCAGAGCTAGTTATAAATGAATGGCCTTTTGGACAGTAATCTTTTGTGCTATCTTATATGCCAGTGCTTAAGGCAAACTATTTAAAATACTCTTTTCCTAGTGTGAATCTGGCAACTCCTGAGTAAGAGAAATGGATCACAAGCACTTCTTTTCAAGAAGTCTCTTTTTTGATCATCTAGAAGCAGTTTCAGACCACGTCATCAGGAATGAGAGCAATTTTGTGCAACAGATTAGCATTCTAAATAATAATTTATTCAAACAAGGATTAAATGTTAACTATATGAGTATAATTTTCAGAAAAGATTTTTGTGACTTTTGTGTGTGTGTGTGTGTGTGTGTGCATGCTTGTCTAGCATGCATTTGTATTGGAATATAGATAAATCAGATATATTAGTTTATTATAAATTGATTTTCCATATATGCTTTAATAGCTTCTGAAATTGAGCCATTTTTGCATAAAACAATTCACTGAACTTTACTGACAAGTAAAAGTAAGGTTCTATTACAGTAATGGAATTGCATGGATTTAAACATCCAAAAACTGTCTGTGTGAGGTTCTCAGATAGTGGAAACCAGTGTCCCTCTACTGGAGTCCCCAGCCTGATTCTGTCAGCCAAAGTTCTGGTGTAAGGGATGTAGAATTAAGACAATTGTTTATGTCTTGAAAAATGGAATATCATAATGGAACTTATGGAATTTAATGGAACTGCCTTATTTGTTAAGCTATTGTGTCAATCAGTGGTAAAGGGAACAGGATACTCTCAAGAGGCTGTAAAGTGGCTTGTTGTCTGTGAGGATCACTGGTAGTCTCACATTTGTTTGAAAAGGAGTATTGATTGGTCAGCACTTACACAATAGAAGAAAATTGGTAGTGTATAGCTGCCAAAAGGAACAGAAGTGACTTAAAGTTCTTAAAGTTATAATGAAAGCTTGAAAGGATTTCTGATGCAAATCTGAAAATCCCATTAGGTTATGAAAGTACAGTATCCAGTCTACTGATCTGTCTGGGTAAATAAGCTGAATAACACTGAATATTTTTGCAACCTGAGCTTATGTTTGAATGTAGTATCTTGCTTCTATCTCATCCCCAGTGAAGGAGGAATGTTGGAAACAATCATTAAATAGGAGAATTTGTGTCTCTTGATACTAGAGTAAATAAATAAATTAATAGTGTGGGAAATCAAACCTCGGTGTTTTCATAAAATTATTTCCTGAAGTTCTTTTCCTCAACAATCTTTGTGGTCTTCATTTTCTGTACTGATTTTGCTTTATTTCTATTCCCCTTTTTCTCTTTTCTCTTTCTATTCACTTCATTTTACTTAAATCCCTTCTCCACTGATCATTCATGTAGCCACATCTTTCTTCCACTTGTTGTCATACACTTGTTTCCCCAAGGGCCTATTTTACTTATGAAGCTCTTATTCTACCCCATACCATTCCTGAAATAAACTCTTCCACTCCCTACTAGATAATGTCACTACTATTCCTAAGAAGAAATTCCTCTGTACAATATAGGTTCACCATATTATTATATGCACAGTTGATGTTATAAGATGTATCCATCTCCAAAAGAGAGAGATAACGTACAGACCAAGAAAAAGATTTTATTTTCCTAACAAGCAGTCATTAAGAAATTATTTTAAGACTCATAATCATTTCCCACTGTCTGACTGTATGTAAAAAAAAACAAACAAAAAAAAACAACAAACAAAAACAAAAAATCAAAATCAAAGCAAAAACAAACAACAGAAGCATGAAATTATGTTTCATGCAGAATATCAAATAATTCTATATGACAGTGTGACTCAAGCACTTTGGGTGCTAGTAGAGTACAAATTAAAGCCCACTTAGCCATTATGCTGTTTATCTTGATCAGAAAGGTCTCGAGATTCTAAAATAAAATTACTAATTTACCTGTTGGGTTTTTTTTGTCTGTGTGTTGTTTCCATTGTTTGTTGAAGCACTCCACAGTTGAAACATACTCTTTAGGTTTCACCAAAGTGCATATTCAACACGAGGATGTGTAAGAACTTCCATTTAATATTTCATAAATTTGTGAATAGCAGTTCTTCAAAGGATTGCAAAGGACATTATGATTCTACGGGGTGTGAATAGTCAGTCTAATTGTAAAACAATGCCTGACTCCCCACTGCCTGTTTGCAGAATGCAGGCTCCTAAATTCCTGTGGTTCTAATTGTCTAAAATTGACAATGTGAATATCTTCTCCTTCCTTTACTCTTCACCTGATTTTCCTATCACTGTGTTAAAAGATGAATTAATTAGGAGCACAAACTTTGGATCATTAAACATGGCGATTTGGTATGAAAAATAAATTGCTTTGTGGATTGTAACATATACTATTATACACTTCTATTTTCATAGAATCATAGAATCATTTAGGTTAGAAGTGTATATTGCACAGGACAGAATATACAGAATCGCATTTTAAAAGATTTACCCTGTAAGATGTGTAACTACTGTGGGGAATAGAAAATACATACACTTTCCAATATACTATTGCATCCATCTAGTGTATTTCATAAATATTAGTTACTGATTCTGTTCCTTCATGTTGAAATTAGTAAGGTGACAGACTTCAGGTACTACAGCATTGCATGTCCATGTAGGACATGGTCCGGTACTTTGAAACTATTTTGATTTAGGCTGTTGCCTATCAGCAGAGTAGCGAATAATATACTGAGTCAGTGAGAAATGCAATGTCTGTTCTTCAATCTTGCTTTGCAGGAAATGATAGAAATGATTGTAAACAGATTTTCTCAAGTCCTAGCAGAATCTTAGAAACTCTTATTGCAAGGAATTCCAACTGCCTAGGAGCTCTAGCTCTGATGCATTACATTTCTAAGTTCCTGTGATTGCTTTTGTGGCACCGTTATATATGAAACAACAAAATAGAGTGCAGCCATATTTATAATGAATAACACTGGCAAAGCATTTATGAGCAGCTGCTGTTTTATAAAAGTTCTTTTTGATGTATTTATATATATATTTTTCTATCTTTGCCTGTTGAACTCTCTGTAACCAACAGAGTAGAAAATAACTCTCTGAAAGCTTTGATTCAGGAAAAGAATGTGTAGGCTTTTATAAAGTATAAGAACTTGCAAACAGCATTGCTTCAAAAAATGTTCTAGACTCCTGGAGGATGATGAAATTCCTAGATTTGTTTGCCAGATACTAACCTTTCTGTGAGAATATCTTTTTCATTTAGATTCTCAGCCTGTTCTCTAAGTATGCAGCATATGAAAATTATACAAACATATCACTGTTGCTGAGTTAGAATGGAATCTATTTCTTCAGTCGTCAGTATGCTTGCAGCAGCAATCTTCCTTCATATATTTCCTGCATGAAAAATGGTTTGTTCTGATCAGTTGTTCTTCAATTTCCATTTATATCTGTCATTCTGTAATATATGTAAGAAAATTCTCTGGTAGAATTCTGTCGCATTTGAAGATTTTATACATGTCAGTTTTAATCTTTTCCATCTCTTCTCTTTCATAGATTGAGGAGGCAGGTAATTCTTTTATTCTCATTTCTTTACTTCTGATCAAAGGATTTGTAAACTTGCAGTCTCACAGTGTTCAAACTGAAGCATTTTTTTGGTAAATGTTACAATTAATTTTGCTCACAGTTGCTTGTCTTTCCTGTCAGTTACTGATATTGAACTCTAGCTGGATCTGGAAATGGCTAAGTTTATGTATAAAGCAAAGAAGAGTATTTATGATTATTTATTTATTTATTTTTAAAAGAAAAAACAAGCCCAAATATTCTGAAGTTAGTTAATTAAATCTGCACATGTATAGAAAAGAACTTTTTTAGTGTCTGCCTCCAATCATACATTTTTGTCCATACTGTATGAATTGCAGATCAATTACATACATACAAACTGTTTTACCTAGTTTTCTACTCTGGAAATTTCTAGGAAGCAGTTTATCACAACTATCCCATCACAGTCAGATGAATCACCTTCTAGAAGTACCCCTGTCCTTTCTGTGCTCTTGTAAGGAGGAAAGGAAGGCTAACCCATTTTCTTAGTTTTCCAATTGCAAAAACTAAGTAGAAATAACTCCTACCCTTTGAGTTTAAATAAGGTAGCTATACTCATGAAAGCAAATAATCTATTTTTCATTATAAAAATCAGTTTTATGATTTAGCGGTTGGAAGTCTGATCAGCACTTCCAGTGGAAGTCTGATCAGCAGCTATACCTCCCGTGTGAGTGTGTTGGCTGACAAGTACTGTGATAAGAGTCCTTCTAGACCTTGGAAACAATAGGGCTATTACTTTAGGTATGGAACAAAGGCCTCTTTTTCTTGTTACATCTTGTGTGGTTAAAATAGCTATACCAGAAGGTAAAGTCTATGAATATCATTAGCTTGTTAAGAAGTAAGTGACTATCTCTTTAGTCTCATATTAAAGTCTTTTATATTCCTTGCTAATCTCAATTATCATCTACTTAACTTTAAACACAACCTATAACCAAAGTTACCTCTGTTCAAAATCACCTCTATTCAAGGCAAGTAACATTTTTTTTCCCCTTTGAGTACATGTTACCAATTGCTATAGTACAAAGTGGAAAGGACTAGTAGTCAGTTTATAGCAATCTGTTACTGTGCACAAGCTGTATTTTTGTCGGCAGTGAAATTCACAGCAGTCTGATCCCAAATACACACCATTCATGCAGTAGAGAGCTGTCTTCTGGAGACCCATGTGTCCTCATTGCAAGTGATGGATTGATCTTCAGATGGCATGACTTCAATGTTTGTTGCATCAGGGAGAAAATTATTCTGGACACACCAGTGAAGTGCATGAGTGTGCATGGCAGAACAGTCCATTCTGATGCAAGGCAGGCTTATAGCAAGAAGAATCCCTTTTGTACTCTAAGTGGCTACAATATCCACGCCAGTTTTAACCTTACCTTTCTGCTTTTTTAACAAACCTTTATTGGTTTGTCTTAGTAGGGATGATATACTGCATCTGCTATAGAGAACTAGCATAACTTCAGAGGACTGCAGACTTTACTTCTGTATAAATCTTTGGGGACTGGCTCATCGTATTCACAGACCAGATCCATTAGTATCTTTAGCAAAGATAGAAGTACATCAGTGAGGATTCAGTTCTGAATCCATCCTATATATTGCTCATTTCCACTGTGTTTTGGAACACTAAAATCCCTTCTATTTGTATCTTGACAGGAACAGCTTAGAATCCTTCCCTTTGCATGGAAGAAACAGAATTGGTTATCATGATTTTCCCCTCTTTTATAAAACATAAACATTTATGCAAAAAGTTAGATGTATCCTTTCCTTCTATTTCTTTGTCAGATCACCCTTCTACTCCCATTTAGAAAAGCATACAAGTAGGTGAGACCTATTATCAGCAAGAATCCAAAAGTGGCATATGGAAGCTTCTTCTCATTCACAAGGCACAACATTCTGTTTCATGGTGAGAGAGGAAAGAAGAAAATCATCCTGAGGAATTTGGCCTTTTTCATAATTCCACTGAAGGTGTCATTAATCCATGATTATCACATGCTCTTTCCAAGAGCAAGAAATAAACTGAGACAGGTTACTAAATAGGAATCATGCAGTTATACAAAGGACAAAGAACTCCTGATCACCTTTGTACCACAGAAAATTTTTATATGAAAAACTAATTGATAATCGATTCAAGTGGTCCACAGAAGATGATCAAAAATTTGAAGAAATAAAAAAAGCATTAATACAAGCACCTGTATTAAGTCTCCCAGATCTAGAGAAACCCTTTTATCTCTTTGTGAACACATCAAACCAGACAGCATATGGAGTCCTTACTCAAGATTGGGCAGGAATTAAAAAACCCGTGGGGTATTGTTCCAAATTACTTGATCCAGTAAGTAGGGGGTGGCCTGCTTGTCTTCAAGCCTTGGTTGCTACAGCATTATTGATAGAAGAAGTGAGAAAGATTACTTTTAGTGCTCCCTTAAAAGTGTATACTCCACACAATGTCAGAAGTGTCTTACAACAGAGAGCGGAGAAATGGTTAACGGACAGCCGGATCCTAAAGTATGAAGCTATACTAATTGACTCCCCTGATTTAGAACTGAAGGTAACCTCTGCTCAGAGCCCAGCACAATTTTTATTTGGAAAACCCTCAGAGGAACTACAACATAATTGTTTGGAGGTAATCGAGACCCAGACTAAAGTGAGACCCGATTCGAGAGATACTGAATTAGAAAAGGGAGAGATACTATTCATAGATGGTTCCTCTCGAGTAGTAGAGGGAAAAAGAAAAACAGGGTATGCCATAATTAATAAACACCTGGAATCTGTGGAATCAGGCCCCCTGAGTCCATCATGGTCAGCTCAGGCTTGTGAGCTGTATGCCCTATACAGGGCCCTGGAACTATTAAAGGGAAAAAGTGGAACTATATATACAGATTCTAAATATGCATATGGAGTGGTTCACACCTTTGGAAAAATTTGGGAGGAAAGAGGTTTAATTAATACTCAAGGAAAGAATCTTATACATCAAGAATTAATAAGGAAAATTTTAAAAGCTTTAAGGGAACCTAAAGAAATAGCAGTAGTACATGTAAGAGGGCATCAGAAAGGATTGGAATACCACACTAGGGGAAATAATCTAGCAGATAAAGAAGCTCAGGAAGCAGCTTTAAGAATTCAGGCTGCTAAAATTAATATAGTACAGGAAGAAGTAAGACAAGAAGAAGAAAAACAAGAAGAAGAAAAGAAGTTTACTCCTGAAGAACAAACAAAACTGGAGAAAATAGGTTCTAAATTAGAACAAGGAAAATGGACATTGCCAGATGGACGAGAAATGTTACCAAAAGCTTATGCAAGACAAATATTGGAATGTTTGCATACCCAAACACACTGGGGTACAAGAGCATTAAGTAATCACTTACTTAAACAATTTGGTTGTATAGGGGTTTTTGAAATAGCAAAGCAAATCACACAAGGTTGTTTAACTTGTCAGAAAATAAATAAGAAAATATTTCGACAGGCGGCAGCGGGAGGAAGAAAAACAGCATATCGGCCTTTTGAGAGAGTACAAGTTGATTTTACTGAATTGCCTAAAGTAGGGAGAATCAAGTATTTATTGGTAATTGTTGATCATTTAACACAATGGGTGGAAGCTTATCCTGTGGCACGAGCTATGGCGCAAACGGTGACAAAAATTTTATTGGAACATCTGATACCTAGATATGGGATAATCCAGTACATTGATTCTGACCAAGGCACACACTTTACTTCTAAAATAATAAAATTATTATGTCAATCATTAGGTATTCAGTGGGAATATCATACTCCATGGCACCCACAAAGCTCAGGGAAAGTAGAGAGAATGAATCAAACAATAAAACAGCAATTGGCTAAATTGATGATTGAGACACAATTGCCCTGGACTCGATGTTTACCATTGGCACTTTTAAACATAAGAACTAAATCACACAGTGAGACTGGATTATCACCATATGAAATGTTATACGGTATGCCTTACTCACAGGGAATGCCCCTGGGGGATAATGTAGTTGAGGATCGAAGTATCCAGAAATATATAATTACTATTGGGAAGAGGTTGCAAGAACTAAGAGAAATTGGAATACTGGTTCAGACACCACCTTTAGGGTTTACCATCCATCAAATACAACCAGGGGATACGGTCTTAATAAAAACTTGGAAAGAAGAATCCTTACAACCCTGGTGGGAGGGACCGTATCTTGTTTTACTTACCACTGAAACAGCTGTGAGAACAGCAGAAAGGGGTTGGACCCATGCATCCAGAGTGAAAGGACCAATAAATACCCAAAACCTGGAAGGTTGAGTCCGCTCCTGGGGAACTGAAGTTAAAAATAAAAAGAACTAATGTTCCGGAAATAGGGCCTGCTCTGCATGAAATACCAGAAGAAGGGGACAAGCCTGCAATGAAGAAAGGGGAGAAGGCAAGACCGGGGCAGGACTCTCCACTGCGGTGTGTATAGTGTGTATAGTCTACCGAGGGAGGCAACCCCTACGGGTATTGACTGCCGAGTGTGAGGGCCTCGACCGGACTTCTCCCGCACTGAAATCAAGCTGTCCCAGAAAAAGAAACAAGCGAGCAGACGAAAAATGTATGTATGTAGTAAGAGGTTTTTTTTTTAACCTATTGTAATTAGTTTTCCAGGAGCTGAACCACCCTCGAAGGCTGAACAGTGACACCAGTTTAAGTAGATTCTGGAAGTGGATCCAACCCCTTGATTGAGGACATTTCTCACACCCCTACATACCCCCCCCCGGACGACGTAGAAGGATGAGAAGGATGCTATACTTCCTGGTACTATTCTTACAAGGGCAATTGAGCCATGGGAATAACTTCTTTATTCTGGGGGAGGAAGTGGCTAAGACTTTTAATCTTAGCAATTGCTGGGTTTGTGGGGGACCAAGAGGAGCTGAAAGTTGGCCTTGGGTAGCTGGCCCAGTTGAACCTAAATGGTGGGTTAGTAATTTAAGTGAAGTTCATAATGGAACACAATTCTGGAAAGAGGAAGAAGGCCTGTGGCAATTGTATTCATCAGAAAAAGGTATATATTGTTTAAACGGAACAGGGACAGTAAAGGTGGGAGAAAGCATTTGTAAATGGACTCTGTCCCCTGGATATGAATGTACTGATCCTGAATGTAGACCTATAAACTGTACAGCAAGTAAAGGAAAATGGAATGCTACACATGTCCAGCTGAAAAATGGGACTTGGCTGAAATGCTCATCTAAGGAATTCTTTGGACCTGGGTGTAAAGCCATGGCAAGAGCACAATCAAAAGGACAATTCGATGTTCAAATTTTGAGTTGTCAGCGAGATAACACCACTAGGGAACAGCATGTGGTAAAAATCTATCGCTGGAGGTGGCAAAATGAGAACGGGACGCAAGTGTTTTTTAAACATTTCTGGTCAGCCAATAATATGACAAGTCGTGAAGGAGAAATTAGCTGTAATTGTGAGTGGGAATCTAGTGTAGGGGCTTGGAAGTGTATATATACGAGTATTAAGGAAGCAAACATTGTAACTGGGCCACTTGGTAACGAGAACACCTTGTATTTTCATGCCCCAAGGAACAGAAAAAACTGGGATGGTCCTTTTCCAAATGGGACGTGGGCTTTAAAAGGACATTATTGGATATGTGGCAAACGGGCCTATAAAAGGTTACCAAAAGATTGGTCAGGAATATGCTACGTGGGATACATAAGACCTTTATTCTTTTTATTATCTCAAATACAAGGGAATCACTTAGGAGTAAAATTATATGATGATCTCAATAGGGAGAAACGATATATTGATACCTCTTTAGCTGGAGGTAGTGCTCAAAAATGGAGAGAAAATGAATGGCCCCCTGAAAGAATCATACAGTATTATGGACCAGCTACATGGAATCTGAATGAAGTAATATCTGGAGCTCGAGAACCTATTTATAATTTGAATCGCATAATTAGGTTACAAGCAGTTCTTGAAATAATAACTAATCAAACAGCGACAGCTCTGGATCTCCTAGCTGACCAATCTACCCAGATGAGGAATGCTATTTTCCAACATAGAATGGTCTTGGACTATTTACTAGCAGAAGAAGGGTGTGTGTGTGGTAAACTAAATTATTCTAATTGTTGTTTACAAATTGACGATAATGGGAAAGTAGTTAAAAAGATAACCAAGGAAATTAGAAAATTAGCCCACGTCCCAACACAAACCTGGAAGGATATGGAATGGGATTTATTTTCATGGCTGCCTGGTGGACCATGGGTTAAAAGGGTGTTATTTTTATTATTATGTGGTATAATGACGTTATTATTTGTACCTTGTATGATACCTTGTCTTACACTATTAATACGCCGGGTGATAAATAGTACATTGGTAATAACTTCATTAAAAAAAGAAGGGAATATGTCAATTATGATGCTTAAGAATTGGACCCTCCAAGAACAAACTGATGAAATCCAATTATTAATAACAGAAGAGACACGAATTGGGGATATTGAAAAGAAGATAAGGGATTGTGAGGAATGTTTTAACAATTCGTGTCCATAAAGAACAATTCTGTTTGAAATGTTTGAATCCTGTCTGCCTCTGGGCCCTGCACTGGCAATTCAATGCTTGAACCACAGCTGCAGTGTGTCCCAGTCTCCCCCTCATTCCTCATTCTAGCCAATTTATCACTTCTTAAATTTATGAACCTGTTTGCTTTTGTTATTCCGGACTTCTATTTCTAACACTGCTATAGATGTGTCTGTGAATGGCTGGGGAAGAATGTTTTAATTACCCGTGTGTCTGGGAGTTTCAGAACAACTGATAACAACTAGTGACTGTTATGGGATACTATGTGGATCTTTGGTATCTGGTTAGGGGGGGGCCGAGAAAGAAGCTGAAAGGCGGCTGGGAGACAAGATTTGAAGAAGGTGTTTTGAAGAAGGTGTTCCGTAAACTTGGGATGGTGCCCAGTAAGTACAAAGGCGAAGAGGAAGACTGCGAGCCTTCAGCATGGAAGACCCCTAGAGAACCCCAGAAGAGACCCCAGAGGAGACTGCGCATGCTCCAGTAGGAGGGACTGCACCCCGGAAGCTAATTTTAATAATCTATTTTTTTTAGAAGTAGTAATGAATATGTATTAGTCTAGGAGCATAAAAATCAGTTGCTTGATGTAATTGGTGTGCATCCTGGTGGAGCGGAGACTCCCGGTGCACCCAGCGCTGTTTGCTTACCTCTATTCCTTTATATCCTTTAATAAATCCTATTTTTCATTTAATTCTAATTTGAATCCTGAGCCATTTATAACATACCCAACTAGTGGAAAATGGCACTGGAAAATTCCTTGCTAATATATCACAAACAGACTGTAAATGTTTTTCTGCCTTTCTGTATTTTTTCTTAAAATGTTTAAATACTTGACAAGTTACATTTTATACATGGGATTTGAAACATCACTGTCCAGTATTTCTATGCCCGATATTTTCTATGACTATGTTTAGTTACCTAAAGCTTGTGTTCTAAGTATTTGATCTGGAACATTCCATACCAGGTATTTGCTTCATCATACATGTATTTTTTATTATTATTTTTAAATATTTAGATTGAAACTGTCTAACATTTCCCATGATATGGGTAAAACATATCATTTTTCTCCTAATAAGGTATTGTAAGGTATTACTTAGGAGGAAACGTGATATTCAGAATTATGTGTTTTGATGGTGAACCTGAAGAGGAAACCTTGGTGTTAGGCAAAAGGAGAAAAGAAAGGTAAAATGTGGGCTAGGTAAGGAAAGAGAATGAGATAAAGACAAAGGCATAAGGCAAAGCCCATCTAGGCAAGAAGTTTTCATGGAGGTATAGAAGGGATTTCAACAGAGTGCCCAGAGCCTGGAAAGTGTGCCATTATACTCTTTGGGTGACGCTAAGTAAGTTGTTCACAGCATGCTTTTCACTCCTCTACCATTAGCTGCCTGATCTAGAACTGAGTGCCTGTATAGGGAGAACTGCAAATTCAACTTGTACATGTCCTATAACCTATGCGCTTACACTTATATTTTTTCCTGATGTTCTACAATACACAAGTTTGCTTGAGAAACCATACTATTAGGTGTACAAGTGCAAAGTAGGACTGGTAATTCAAACTGAAGTTAATTTCAAACATAGTTGCATGACATACCTAGCCCTGAAGAAATGGAGTTCTCTTAGGGCTGAAATACTGTGTTATTGTTTATTGTACCAACAATAAAAGATTATTAATTTTACCAACCTATTTTGTGATGCAAAAGAGGGAAGGCAGCCTTACTGAACACATTTTTTCTTTGTTCACTTTCTCTTTTTTTTTTTTTATTTATTTTTTTCCTTTTCTTCTTCTCTTCTGAGAAGGCTACAGGGCTCTTCAAAATAAAGATTACAGTTATATGGACTCCTTAGGAACAATGGAAGAAGTGGATGAGGTGGGCTCTGTGGCTGAGAGGAGGGAAGGAATCACAAAATTGTAGGGGTTGCAAGGGACCTCAAGAGATCATTGGGTCTAACCCCCCTGTCAAAGCAGGTTCCCTAGAGCAAGTTAATCATGTGAAAAATTCATGTGGTTGAGGGATATCTTTGGGTATTTGTGTGTGAATACAAATAAGTAAGCACTGGAGGGTGCCAAGCAATAAGAGGCAACTTTCACATATAAAAATCTTCAAAAATAATTTTAATTGGCTTAAATAGTAAGGGTAAAATGAGGCATAAATGACAGTGGGGAAAGGTTGGAAGGTGGAAGTTTTAGGGGTTGGAAGATGGAGTAAGAGAGATGCATCAATTTTCTCTCATGTTGTTATAATTACAGTAGCCATCCTGCAGTTAAATTATCATGATCTGGGGATATATGGTTTGTTTGTTTGTTTGTTTGCTTTTTTTTGTTTTGTTTTGTTTTGTTTTGTTTTTTCCTCCAGGCTTTCTAGAAATTGTACATTTCATGAATTTGAACACAGAACTCTACCTCCAGCAAAGCAGTTAGGAGAGAGATGGAGTTATTGGAAGTCATACATAATTATTCCGTAATTTGTTAAAAATTAAAAAAGCCAAGGAAATTTGACAATCACATATCTTTAGTAAAGCAGAGGCAGAAGTATTCTGTGGCTTATCAAAAGTATGACTTTATGCACTTTCAGATTAGAAAATTCATCAAATCCAAAACTAGTGAACTTAAATGTATATCTGCACACCTTATCCAAATGTGAGGTTACTACTCACATGACATTAAGGAACTGGGCTGATTTTCTTATCTTGGTTTAAAAGAAGAAAGTGAGTCTCTCAGAAAACAAACATTGGGTAAATCAGGAATGCACTTGTGTTTCTTTTTCTCTCTCCCTTCTTCTGTAGAAGGTGGTATACATTGTATGGATAACCAAGCAGCAAAGACATGGACTTCAGTTTCCCTCATCCCATGTGGTATGTTAAGCAGAGGCCTATACAATCACTCTTTTCCACTGACCTAATGGATACTTAATTTTGAAGGAAAAATCCTTCCCAGCTGGGAAGCTTGGAAGTAATTCATGGAAAATCACAGAATCACAGAATCACAGAATCACAGAATTTCTAGGTTGGAAGAGACCTCAAGATCATCGAGTCCAACCTCTGACCTAACGCTAACAGTCCTCCACTAAACCATATCCCTAAGCTCCACATCTAAACGTCTTTTAAAGACTGTTATAAATGAGGTCTCAACTCAATCTGAATTTTGTAATATTTATAAAACAAATACTTCTAAAAGGTATAAAAGGCAAGTAAACAGCGCTGGGTGTGCGGGGAGTCTACGCTCCACCAACACGCACACACAAACATCAAACATTCTAAATATAGAGAACATTGCTTTACATACTAAACACAAGTATGCCTATACATACGTACAATCAGGAAAGGTAACAAACAATCCTTTAAGTTCCATAACTTACTAAAATCGAGTACACCTATACATATTCACGATCAGAAAAAGTAACAAACAATCCTTTAAGTTCCATGACTTAACAGTCTCCATTTTCTGTTCCTTTTCTTGATTACTAACAAGTCTCCATTTTCCATTCCTTTTTGTGTTGATGTATTTATAAAAAGATTTTTTGTTGTCTTTAACGGCAGTAGCCAGATTGAGCTCCAGATGAGCTTTGGCCTTTCAAATTTTGTCCCTGCACAGCCTCGTAACATCCTTATAGTCCTCCCGAGTGGCCCGCCCTTTTTTCCAAAGATTATAAACCCTCTTTTTTCTCCTAAGCTCAAGCTGCAACTCTCTGTTGAGCCAGGCCGGTCTTCTTCCACGCCGGCTCGTCTTTGGGCACGTGGGGACAGATCGCTCCTGTGCCATTAAGATTTCCTTCCTGAAGAGCGCCCAGCCTTCCTGGACTCCTCTGCCCTTCAGAACCGCCTCCTGAGGGACTCTACCAACCAGTGTCCTGAGCAGCTCAAAGTCAGCCCTCCGGAAGTCCAATGAAGTCTTTCAGGGTGTTCTGGTTTCAGTTAGGACAGAGTTAATTTTCTTCCTAGTAGCTGGTAGAATGCTGTGTTTTGGCTTAGGATGAGAAGAGTGCTGATAACACCCCGATGTTTTAATTGTTGCAGAGCAGTGCTTGCAGCAAGCCAAGGACGTCTCAGCTCCTGGCTCTGTCCTGCCAACAGGCAGGCTGGGGGTGCAGCAAGAGCTGGGAGGGGACAGACCAAGACAGGTGACCCAAACTAGCCAAAGGGGTATTCCACACCATCTGACATCATGCTAAACAGTATTTAGGGGTGGCTAGGCTGGGGAGGGGGGCCGGGACTGCTCGGGGTTAGGCTGGGCATTGGTCAACAGGTGGTGAGCAATTGCATTGTGCATCCCTTGTTTGTACACATTAGTAGTAGTAGTAGTACTATTATCATCATTGTTGTTGTTATTATTATTATTGTTATTATTATCTTTCTGTCTTAATAAACTGTCTTCATCTCAACTCACGGGCTTCACTTTCCCGTTTCTCTTGCCCATCCCAGAGAGGGAGGGGGGAGGGTGAGCGAACGGCTGTGTGGTGTTTAGCTGCCGGCCGGGTTAAACCACGACACAGGGTTAAAAAAACCACATAAACTGTAAGTCTTTGTGACAGTAAGAATTGCTCAGCAAGAATATTTTATGGCCTTTTCACTTGAAAGAGAGAGGATCTTCTGATTGCTCTTCACCAGGGATACTGAGGCAACCTGGCCCAGGCTGGGGCCCCAACCTGTTGGGTTCTTGCTGTACAGGTGCAGAATGAAAGCAGCTCTTGAGAGCACAACATTCCCAATACAAAAGAGTAAGGTTAACATTTGCCCTCTTTACAAATTGCTCCCAGCTCTCCTAAAGGGCTCCACACATTTTCTTTCTAGGTGCAAAGTGCCTCCCTGCCCTGCTTGTGGGGATCACAGAATGAATCCCAGAACTGTAGGGGTTGGAAGGGACCTGGAAAGATCATCGGGTCCAACCCCCCTGCCAAAGCAGATTCCTCAGAGGGCAGGCAGCACAGCCCCAGCCAGACCCCAGCACGCTCGCACAGCTGCCTGGCACGGCCCCACAGCCCTGCCCAAACACCTGGGCACCTTTTCCACCGCCCGGCCTGGGCCTGGGCTCCGCATCACCTGCTGCCACCCCCCGCGGGTGGGGATGGGGATGCAGCGCCCATGGCACAGTGGGCAGGGGGTGCCCCATGTCACAAAGGGGTGGGGACAGCCTTGGCCCCAGAACGCTGGCCCCAGCGGCCATGCAGCCCTGCCATGGCTGCCCATGCTGATGGGGAGGCTGCTCAGCTGCCTGCTCCTGCTTCAGCCTCAGCTCTGGACACAAACTCCACCAGAGGAACTCAGCTCCTCTCTCCTCTCTCTTCAGGCCCTCACCTCCAATGGCTCTCAGCGCCCTACAGCACACGGACCCAACTAAACCGTGGCATGCTCCTGGCCGCTCCTTGCCAGCACTGGGCCACACAATTCTCCACGCCCTACAGGACAGGTGAGATCGCCCCAACGCACACCCACCAGGCTCCAACAGCAAGCAGGAAGGTGACAGAATCGGGCCAGGACGGGAGTCAACCATTGCATCAGGATGATGGGGCATGGACAGCCTTGGTGAGTCGCTAGAGACTCTTGGGCACAGAGGCAGGGGCTGCCCGTGGTCACAGGGGGATGCTGCTCCCTTTGGTGCTTCCTCTCTTTCAGCTGGAATCACACGGCGATGGGACCAGACTACAACACAATCCTGGTCTCTCTCTCCTTAAGAACTCAGCTGGAAGGAAGAGCTGCCAACGCTCTCCAGGACAGGTCAGATCACCCCAACCCACACCCACCATGGTCCACAGCAAGCAGGAACGTGACAGAATCGAGCCAGGACAGAAGTGACCTCTCCATCAGGACGACGGGACACAGACAGCCTCAGTGAGTAGCTGGAGACCCTCGGGCACACAGGCAGGGGCTGCCCGTGGTCACAGGGGATGCTGCTCTGTTTGGTGTTTCTTTTCTTTCAGCCACAAACACAGTGACGAGACCACACCACAGCACACTCCTGGTCACTCTCCCATTGGGAACTCAGACAGAAGAGCTGCCAACGCTCTCCAGGACAGATAAGATCGCCCCAACCCTTTCCCCACCACAGTCTCACTGCCTGCGGGAAGGTGATGGGCCTGGCCCAACACGGCTGACTCTTGGCCATGAGGGAGACCCGGGATGGACAGCCTTGCTGTCAGGCTCACAGAGCCTCTCCCGGGGATCCAGGGGCTGACCCTGGCAACAGGCTGGGGCTGCTCTTTTGGATCATTTTCCTTTCGCACCCCACCACAGAGCCCCGAGCACAACAACGTCTGCCACTGTCCTCTTCCTCCGCGGCCGCTGACCTGAAGGCTGGGGCAGCGTTCTACAACCGCAGCCACCAAAGGAGCAGGAAGCACACAAGGATCCCGTCCCTACCCGGCCACGGGCCTACAAGCACACCAACGGGCCCCGCAGCTATGGACCAAGAGAGCTCAGCACGCCTCCGCGCCACCCCATGTCTCTCAAACCTTGCTCAAATAAAGCTTCTGATTCACAACCTCATCGGCTGCTTTTTCCTGCCCTTCTTGGGGAAACCTCGGGGGGCTCTGCCTTTTGCACAAGGAGCGAGTGCACCAGCCTCCGCTTCTTCAGCTGCTGGCACCAAGAGAATTTCAAAGGAGATTAAGTGTCCTAATCTGAGAGCAGAGTCTGCAGGCGTGGCTCTGGAAACCACTTTGCTCCCTCTTTCAGCAATTTGTTCCTTCTTTGACCACAAAACACTCTGACAGGGGCTCTACAGTGCTTAGACTGAATTTCTTTCTGTCCCACCGTGCTGCTGGGACTGCTGCTGTCAGACGAGCAGCAGCACCGCTCATTCCTCCAGCGAAAGGAGCTTGCTTACAAGGCACGCTTGCTTCCTTGCAGCTCAGTCCTTGTGTTGCTGCAATCTCCTGCGGTGGCTGTCGGCATAGAGCACCAGCTTGCCTGGCTCATGTTTGGTACCTGCGCTCTCAGGCACAAAGCACCGTCCTTGTGGGGCTGTCGAGGCACTTCAGAGACATCCTGATGGAAAGTGTGACCCCTAGCCACTGGAGACAACAAACGACATCAACTTGAAAGTAAAATTGCCGTGGTTTCCTAGATCACATCTCCCTCCCGCTGCCCAGACACAGCCCTCCGTTGCAAAGGAGGGGAAGCCACTTACTCTCTTTAAGAATTGCTCCCAGCTCGCCTAAAGGGCTCCACACATTTGCTTTCTAGGTGCAAAGTGCCTCCCTGCCCTGCTTGTGGGGACACGCTGGCCTTGGGCAGGGTACAGACAGAGCTGCCTCTGCTCACTCTGGACCCGCTGAAGTGTGTGCCACTGGCACAGGGCGTTAGGCTGTCCCTGCGTATTCTGCTCATATTTTAGGAGCTCTTTGCAGGGATGCTATCGTATAGCTCAAGGTCATGGTGCAAAGCACTGAGACTTGGGGTAGAATTACAAGGGCGCTCAGTGGGACTGACTGTGTGGTGTGCCAGAGGGCCTGTTATGGAGTTACACCTGATGGTTAATATTTGCCACCCGCTATCACTGCTCAACGGGAAATGCAGTGTATTTTTTATATGCTTCAAGAGAAGAGGTGAATGAAGTGTCCTGATTACCATAATCCGGTGGCTGCCGGGCAAGGTTACCTTTATTTTCTACACAGTTATTGATTGGGAGGGACTGCAGGCTGACCTGGCTCGGGGAAGGACCTCCTGCAGTAAGGCTTTATTACCAGCCTGGAGTACTTCACACAGAATCACAGAATTTCTAGGTTGGACGAGACCTCAAGATCATCGAGTCCAACCTCTGACCTAACGCTAGCAGTCCCCACTAAACCATATCCCTAAGCTCTACGTCTAAACGTCTTTAGAAGACTTCCAGGGATGGTGACTCCACCACTTCCCTGGGCAGCCTGTTCCAGTGTCTAACAACCCTTTCGTTAAAGAAGTTCTTCCTAAGATCCAACCTAAAACTCCCCTGTTGCAACTTAAGCCCATTCCCCCTCGTCCTGTCCCCAGGCACGTGGGAGAATAGGCCAACCCCCACCTCGCTACAGCCTCCCTTGAGGTACCTATAGAGAGCGATAAGGTCGCCCCTGAGCCTCCTCTTCTCCAGGCTGAACAAGCCCAGCTCCCTCAGCCGCTCCTCGTAGGACTTGTTCTCCAGGCCCCTCACCAGCTTCGTCGCCCTTCTCTGCACCCACTCGAGCACCTCCATGTCCTTCTTGTAGCGAGGGGCCCGAAACTGAACACAGCACTCGAGGTGCGGCCTCACCAGAGCCAAGCACAGGGGGACGATCACCTCCCTCTTCCTGCTGGTCACACTGTTCCTGATACAAGCCAGGATGCCATTGGCCTTCTTGGCCACCTGAGCACAGTGCTGGCTCATATTCAGACGACTATCCACCATCACTCCCAGGTCCTTTTCTGCCTGGCAGCTCTCCAACCACTCATCTCCCAGCCTGTAGCTCTGCTTGGCGTTGTTGTGCCCCAGGTGCAGAACCCGGCACTTGGCCTTGTTGAACTTAATGCAGTTGACCTCAGCCCATCGGTGCAGCCTATCCAGATCCTCCTGCAGAGCCTTCCTACCCTCAAGCAGATCGACACACGCACCTAACTTGGTGTCATCTGCGAACTTACTGAGGGTGCACTCAATGCCCTCATCCAGATCATTGATGAGGGCATTAAAGAGGACCGGCCCCAGCACTAAGCCCTGGGGAACGCCACTAGTGACTGGCCTCCAACTGGACTTGACTCCGTTCACCACGACTCTTTGGGCCCGGCTATCCAGCCAGTTTCTAACCCAACGAAGCGTGCGCCAGTCCAAGCCAAGAGCAGCCAGTTTCTTGAGGAGAATGCTGTGGGATACAGTGTCAAAAGCCTTGCTGAAGTCAAGGTAGACCACATCCACAGCCTTTCCCTCATCCAACAAGTGCATCACTTGGTCATAGAAGGAGATCAGGTTCGTCAAGCAGGACCTGCCTTTCATAAACCCATGCTGACCGGGCCTGATCGCCTGCTTGCCCTGCATGTACCGCGTGATGACTCTCAAGGTAATCTGCTCCATGAGCTTCCCTGGCACTGAGGTCAAACTGACAGGCCTGTAGTTTCCCGCGTCAGTCCTCTGGCCCTTCTTGTAGATGGGCGTCACTTTTGCTAGCCGCCAGTCAACTGGGACCTCCCCCGATAGCCAGGACTGCTGATAAATGATGGAAAGTGGCTTGGCCAGCTCCTCTGCCAGTTCTCTCAGTACCCTCAGGTGGATCCCATCCGGCCCCATCGACTTGCGCACATCCAAGTGCCGTAGCAGGTCGCCAACCATTTCTTCGTGGATAGTGAGGGCCACATTCTGCTCTCCACCCCCTTCCACCAGCTCAGGGTACTGGGTGTCCATAGAACAACTGGCATTGCCGCTAAAGACTGAGGTGAAGAAGGCATTGAGCACCTCCGCCTTTTCCTCATCTTTTATAACAAGGTTTCCCCCTGCATCCAGTAAAGGATGGAGATTCTCCTTAGTCCTCCATTTTGCGTTGATGTATTTGTAAAAAGATTTTTTGTTGTCTTTAACGGCAGTAGCCAGATTGAGCTCCAGATGAGCTTTGGCCTTTCAAATTTTGTCCCTGCACAGCCTCGTAACATCCTTATAGTCCTCCTCAGTGGCCCGCCCTTTTTTCCAAAGATTATAAACCCTCTTTTTTCTCCTAAGCTCAAGCTGCAACTCTCTGTTGAGCCAGGCCGGTCTTCTTCCACGCCGGCTCGTCTTTGGGCACGTGGGGACAGACCATTCCTGCGCCATTAAGATTTCCCTCTTGAAGAGCGCCCAGCCTTCCTGGACCCCTCTGCCCTTCAGAACCGCCTCCCAAGGGACTCCACCAACCAGTGTCCTGAGCAGCTCAAAGTCAGCCTTCCCGAAGTCCAAGACAGCGGTTTTACTGGTCCCCTTCCTGGCCTCACCAAGAATAGAGAACTCCACCATTTCGTGGTCACTCTGCCCAAGACAGCTTCCGACCACCACACCTCCCACCAGTCCTTCTCTGTTTGTGAAGAGAAGATCTAGCGGGGCACCACCCCGGTAGGTTCACTAACCAGCTGCGTCAGGAAGCTATCTTCCACGCTCTCCAGAAACCTCCTAGACTGCTCTCTCTGGGCTGTGTTGTGCTTCCAGGATATGTCAGGGAAGTTGAAGTCCCCCACGAGAACAAGCGCCGATGATTTTGCAACTTCTGTCAGCTGCCTGTAGAACTCCTCATCCGTCTCCTCATCCTGGTTCGGCGGTCTATAACAGACCCCGACCAGGACGCTAGCCTTGTTGTCCCTGCCGATCCTAACCCAAAGGGACTCAACCTTGTCATTCCCAGCCTCAAGTTCCACAACATCAAAAGACTCTCTAATATAGAGAGACACACCACCACCCCTTCTGTGCTGCCTGTCCCTTCTGAAGAGCTTATAGCTAGTCATTGCAGCACTCCAGTCATGAGACTGGTCCCACCACGTCTCCGTGATGGCAACCAAGTCATAGCCTGCCTGCTGCACAATGGCTTCCAGCTCCTCCTGTTTGTCACCCATGCTGTGTGCATTGGTGTAGATGCACTTCAGCTGGGCCATTACCTTATCCCCCGGCCTTGCTATTTCTCCCCCTGTCACAGCCCCAACAATCCTTGCTTCAGCCCCATCCCCCTTCTCACCTAGTTTAAAGCCCTCTCAATGAGCCCTGCCAGCTCCTGGCCCAGGATCCTTTTTCCCCTAAAAGACAGGGACCCGTCTGCAGCCATCAGGCCGGGTGCTGAGTAAAGTGTCCCATGGTCGAAAAAAACAAGATTTCTGCGTTGGCACCAGCCCCTGAGCCATGTGTTTAACAGGTGGGCTTTCCGTGTCCTCTCTGTATCCCTCCCTGCAACCGTAGGGATGGACGAAAACACCACCTGCACTCCCGCTCCATCCACTAACCGTCCCAGCCCCCTAAAGTCTAGTTTGATAGCCTTCAGGCTTCTCTCTTCAATGTTGTCAATACCTGCCTGGACTATCAAAAGAGGATAATAGTCTGAGGGGCGAACCAGGTTGGGAAGCTTCCTGGCAACGTCCCTGACCCTGGCCCCAGGGAGGCAGCAGACTTCCCTACGGGTAGGGTCAGGCCGACAAATAGGGCCCTCTGTTCCCCTAAGAATCGAGTCTCCAACAACAATAACCCTTCTGTCTTTCTTGGTGGAGGCAGTCCTGAGGCATGGAGTCGACCTCCTCGCCCCAGGCATCCTCCTGGGAACACTTGCTACCTCTTCCTCACGCACCGGTCTCTCGAGCTCCAGGGCCTCAAACCTGTTGTGTAAGGGCACCTGGGAATGTGGGGCCGGAAGGGGAGGGCATCGCCTGCGATGTCGAGCAGGGACCTGTTTCCATTCCTCCTCAACTCCCAGATCCCCTCCCTCTGCCCGACGGTGACAGGGCAGGAGGTCCACTCCCATTTGGTGTGTCTCACCCTGGTACCTCTCCTTGAGGCCCTGCAGGGAGTAGCTCCACCAGTCTACCTCCCACTCACACTCCCTGATATCCCTCAACCTCTCCACCTCCTCCTTGAGCTCCGCCACCATGCGGACCAGGTCATGCACCTGCTCCGCACCTCACGCACGCCGTATCTCTGCCTCCCGCCGATGGCAGCAACAGGCTCAGACACTCCTTGCATCCAGTGACCTGAACTGCGGCATTTTTTAACGGGCAGTCGGTCTGCGTGTGTACCGACTTCCTGGAGAGCGCACCATGCCTGGTGGAGACCATTATCACCTAGCTAATGGCTGTCGTTAAGGAGGTGTTCGTATTAGCCCTGCCTGGCCCGATCCCCCGCTCCGCTGCAGAACGCGTCTGCCCCGGAGCCGATCATCGGGTCCACCCCCCCTGCCAAAGCAGGTTCCTCAGAGGGCAGGCAGCACAGCCCCAGCCAGACCCTAGCACGCTCGCACAGCTGCCTGGCACGGCCCCACAGCCCTGCCCAAACACCTGGGCACCTTTTCCACCGCCCGGCCTGGGCCTGGGCTCCGCATCACCTGCTGCCACCCCCCGCGGGTGGGGATGGGGATGCAGCGCCCATGGCACAGTGGGCAGGGGGTGCCCCATGTCACAAAGGGGTGGGGACAGCCTTGGCCCCAGAACGCTGGCCCCAGCGGCCATGCAGCCCTGCCATGGCTGCCCATGCTGATGGGGAGGCTGCTCAGCTGCCTGCTCCTGCTTCAGCCTCAGCTCTGGACACAAACTCCACCAGAGGAACTCAGCTCCTCTCTCCTCTCTCTTCAGGCCCTCACCTCCAATGGCTCTCAGCGCCCTACAGCACACGGACCCAACTAAACCGTGGCATGCTCCTGGCCGCTCCTTGCCAGCACTGGGCCAGACAATTCTCCACGCCCTACAGGACAGGTGAGATCGCCCCAACGCACACCCACCAGGCTCCAACAGCAAGCAGGAAGGTGACAGAATCGGGCCAGGACGGGAGTCAACCATTGCATCAGGATGATGGGGCATGGACAGCCTTGGTGAGTCACTAGAGACTCTTGGGCACAGAGGCAGGGGCTGCCTGTGGTCACAGGGGGATGCTGGTCTGTTGTTCCTTCTCTTCTTAAAGCCAGAAACAGACAACGATGGGACCAGACCATGGCACACTCCTGGCCTCTCTCCCCTTGACACCTCAGCTGGAAAATGTGTCAATGCTCTACAAGACAGATAAGCTACCCCCAACCTATTCCCCACCATGGTCTCAGCACCTGTGGAGTTGGTAAAACATGGGTAATTCTTGGCCAACATAGAGCAGCTGGATGAACGGCACTGTTGTGAGGCTGGGAGAGTCTTAGGCTGGGAGGCAGGGGCCCTCATTGTTCCCCCGGCACAGCTCCAACAAGCCTTGAACGAACGAACGGCTGTGCGAACGGTTGTGTGGTGCTTAGCTGCTGGCTGGGGGAAACCACGACGACAGCAATGTAGTCATGTAACCAAATTAAAGCCAAAACTTTCAGCCCGGTCCTTGACCTGAATAGGGAGTGAGGATCCGGATCCTGGCATTTATACGTGATAGTTTATATGCAGCCAAAGTAAATACTGCAGTCGGAGGTCATGGCGCTAGATTTTGAAAAGTCCTGCATAAAGAAGCGATCTCAGAAAAGCAAATTTAAACAACATTAATGTCAAGTAAAGTCTTTCTGATTGCTATATTCTTTATCTGTTGTGACTAGACAGATGAAAATCTATGACACCAATTTTGCCTTTTAGGTCATTTACTTTTTTCTTTTATTTATTTCTTTTATTTATATTTATTTGTCTTATTTTAACAGGCTCTGTACTACTTTTCCTCACAGAATGACTAGCAAAAATATGACCCTTACATGCCTTTTGTATTTAATTCATTAGGTCAACTCTAACCACTAAGCTCCTTGTCAGGTTCTTTCTGTTAGCAATAAGGAGCAATTGAACCTTAAACATTGAAACGAGGTTGATGAGCCTATTCCACAAGGTCTCATGACTCCACACATGTGAAGTGAAATCTGCCAGGTGGGGATCATTTGACCTTTGCTATATAGGAAGCATGAGGAGTTATGGGAAGAATTGCCACTCCAGGGGAGTTTGAGGTTCAGGTTACTGAGAGTGCTTTTCCATCCACTGTCCTGGTGAAATTGACTTGGTGTTCCGAAGTAGGCTATTTTTTCTTTGTGTTTTCTACCATCTCTGTGAAATTGTTCTGAAGATGCTATAAGATATTACCACGGTGGTGAAAAATCAGAACAGGAAAAAACTGGTGGTGTTGCTTCCCTGTGAAATTGTTCGGCAGCTGGTCAAATTCAGAAGATGGCAGGTGAGTGTTCCTGGGTTAAAACTTGATTTGGGTTGGAAAGCTTAAGGACCCAGTCCTGGTCCCCAGTCCTGGTCCCCAGTCCTGGTCCCCAGTCCTGGTCCCCAGTCCTGGTCCCCAGTCGCATCCCAAGCAAGCTGCTCCAATACCTTTCAATGGAAAGAGCTGAGGCTTACTTGTAGTATCCTGGATCTTTCTTCCTGTGCTTCTTCAAGGCAGGGGTGATATTGGCTATTCTCCTGTTGTATTGTCTTTATTCTCCTTATTTGGTGAGTTATAGTCGACCCCCACCACCGTGTCTCCTGTAGCAGCCCACCTTTTTATTTTTACTAACAATCTCTCCACCTGTCCTTCACCCTCCCCCAGCTGCGTCTGGGTAGACTCTAATTGCTCCCTCACATAAAGGGCAATCCCACCCCCTTGCTTCCCCAGCCTGTCTTTCCTAAAGAGGACTCAGCCCTCAGTGATGGCATTCCAGTCATGTGAGCTGTCCCACTACGTCTCAATTCTGATTGCTATATTCTCTATCTGTCATGACTAGACAGATGAAAATCTATGATAGCAATTTACTTTTAAGGTCTTTTTCTTATTTCTTTTATTTATTTATTTTAACAGGTCTTATAGACAAGTCTTTCTAGCCCCACCACGTCATCCTCTTCTCCTCTTTCCAAAACAAACACAAAACAAAACATGGAAAGTCACAGTTTTTTGACAATATTGAATGTTTTTAGAACAGCTGATAGAAAACCCATAATTTTTTCTTCTGGTCCTTTGTCACATTCAAGATGAAGAGAAACATTACCACGAGCAGAGCTAGATGCACATTTTTTTTTTCCAAAACTATCTGAGTCTAGACAGAAATTACTTCTGGGGTCTATTTACTCAGTTTCCTTGCTGCCACTGCAAAGAAGTTTAATAAAGCTCTGAATATAGGGAGACCAGAGAAGCAAATGTGAATGCACCTCAGCAAAGACTTGAAGCTAAACATGGAACAAAAGTGGCCTTACTGTTCGTTAAAAAACATATCTTTAATCAGTCTCAGTCCATGGTCCTCTTATGCCCCTCTAGATGTTCTGTACGTGCTCATGTGTGCTTTATTTTATGTGCTTTGCTATTTTGAAATTCTGTGTGTCATATCTCTGTCCCAACACCTGCCATCTTAGTTTTACCGAGACACAAATTAAGCATGTGGAGCAGCATTCAACTCTTGTAGTGCTCAACATCTACACGACAGACAGCTGCACTGAAAACGGTCACCCTCTGCTCCCCTGACAGCCATTGGGCACAAGTGACAGTGGAGATTAACTACAATGAGAAGCCCAGCTATAGATGTCTACATTGCTAACATTTACATTTGTCCAGAGAAATCCTATCCCCAGGGTCTCACTTAAAAAGCCTCCTTTGATTCTGTTCTTGTTCTTCTTCATTTCCAACCCCATTTCTGTCCCCCTAGCTGTCAACAGAGGCTGTCTTCTCCAGCTACCTGCCCTGTACTTTCATACCTTCACAGAATCACAGAATTTCTAGGTTGGAAGAGACCTCAAGATCATCGAGTCCAACCTCTGACCTAACACTAACAGTCCCCACTAAACCATATCCCTAAGCTCTACATCTAAACGTCTTTAGAAGACCTCCAGGGATGGTGACTCCACCACTTCCCTGGGCAGCCTGTTCCAATGCCTAACAACCCTTTCAGTGAAGAAGTTCTTCCTAACATCTAACCTAAAACTCCCCTGTTGCAACTTTAGCCCATTCCCCCTCGTACTGTCACCAGGCACGTGGGAGAACAGACCAACCCCCACCTCGCTACAGCCTCCCTTGAGGTACCTATAGAGAGCGATAAGGTCGCCCCTGAGCCTCCTCTTCTCCAGGCTGAACAAGCCCAGCTCCCTCAGCCGCTCCTCGTAGGACTTGTTCTCCAGGCCCCTCACCAGCTTCGTCGCCCTTCTCTGCACCCGCTCAAGCACCTCCATGTCCTTCTTGTAGCGAGGGGCCCGAAACTGAACACAGCACTCGAGGTGCGGCCTCAGCAGAGCTGAGTACAGGGAGACGATCACCTCCCTCTTCCTGCTGGTCACACTGTTCCTGATACAAGCCAGGATGCCGTTGGCCTTCTTGGCCACCTGAGCACACTGCTGGCTCATATTCAGACGACTATCCACCATCACTCCCAGGTCCTTCTCTGCCTGGCAGCTCTCCAACCATTCCTCTCCTAGCCTGTAGCTCTGCTTGCGGTTATTGCGCCCCAGGTGCAGAACCCGGCACTTGGCCTTGTTGAACTTCATGCAGTTGACCTCAGCCCATCGGTGCAGCCTATCCAGATCCTCCTGCAGAGCCTTCCTACCCTCCAGCAGATCGACACATGCGCATAGCTTGGTGTCATCTGCAAACTTACTGAGGGTGCACTCAATGCCCTCATCCAGATCATCAATGAAGATATTAAAGAGGACCGGCACCGGTACCGAGCCCTGGGGAACGCCACTAGTGACTGGCCTCCAACTGGACTTGGCTCCATTCACCACGACTCTTTGGGCCCGGCTATCCAGCCAGTTTCTAACCCAACGAAGCGTGCACCAGTCCAAGCCAAGAGCAGCCAGTTTCTTGAGGAGAATGCTGTGGGAGATGGTGTCAAAAGCCTTGCTGAAGTCAAGGTAGACCACATCCACAGCCTTTCCCTCATCCAACAAGCGCATCACTTGGTCATAGAAGGAGATCAGGTTCGTCAAGCAGGACCTGCCTTTCATAAACCCATGCTGACTGGGCCTGATCGCCTGCTTGCCCTGCAAGTGCTGCATGATGACTCTCAGGAGGATCTGCTCCATGAGCTTCCCTGGCACTGAGGTCAAACTGACAGGCCTGTAGTTTCCCGGGTCTGCCCTCCAGCCCTTCCTGTAGAAGGGCGTCACGTTTGCTAGCTGCCAGTCAACTGGGACCTCCCCCGATAGCCAGGACTGCTGATAAATGATGGACAGTGGCTTGGCCAGCTCCTCTGCCAGTTCTCTCAGTACCCTCAGGTGGATCCCATCTGGCCCCATCGACTTGTGCACATCCAAGTGCCGTAGCAGGTCACCAACCAGTTCTTCATGGATAGTGAGGGCCACATCCTGCTCCCCATCCCCTTCCACCAGCTCAGGGTACTGAGTATCCAGAGAACAACCGGTATTGCTGCTAAAGACTGAGGCAAAGAAGGCATTGAGCACCTCCGCCTTTTCCTCATCTCTTGTAACTAAGTTTCCCCCCGCATCCAGTAAAGGATGGAGATTCTCCTTAGTCCTCCTTTTTGTGTTGATGTATTTATAAAAACGTTTTTTGTTATCTTTAATGGCAGTAGCCGGATTGAGTTCCAGATGAGCTTTGGCCTTCCTAATTTTGTCCCTGCACAGCCTCGCTACATACTTAAAGTCCTCCCTAGTGGCCTGCCCACTTTTCCAAAGATTATAAACCCTCTTTTTTCTCCTAAGATCAAGCCACAATTCTCTGTTGAGCCAGGCTGATCTTCTTCCCCACCAGCTTGTCTTTGGGCACGTGGGGACAGACCGTTCCTGTGCCATTAAGATTTCCCTCTTGAAGAGTGCCCAGCCTCCCTGGACCCCTCTGCCCTTCAGAACCGCCTCCCAAGGGACTCCACCAACTAGTGTCCTGAGCAGCTCAATGTCAGCCCTCTGGAAGTCCAATACAGCGGTTTTACTCGTCCCCTTCCTGGCCTCACCAAGAATAGTGAACTCCACCATTTCGTGGTCACTCTGCCCAAGACAGCTCCCGACAATCACATCCTCCACCAGTCCTTCTCTGTTTGTGAAGAGAAGGTCTAGCGGAGCACCACCCCGGTAGGTTCACTAACCAGCTGCGTCAGGAAGCTATCTTCCACGCTCTCCAGAAACCTCCTAGACTGCTTTCTATGGGCTGTGTTGTGCTTCCAGGATATGTCAGGGAAGTTGAAGTCCCCCACGAGAACAAGCGCTGAAGATTTTGCAACTTCTGTCAGCTGCCTGTAGAATTCCTCATCCGTCTCCTCATCCTGGTTCGGCGGTCTATAGCAGACCCCGACCAGGACACTAGCCTTGTTGTCCCTGCCGATCCTAACCCAAAGGGACTTGACCTTGTCGTTCCCAGCCTCGAGTTCTACAACCTCGAAAGACTCTCTAATATAGAGAGCCACACCACCACCCCTGCTGTGCTGCCTGTCCCTTCTAAAGAGCTTATAGCCAGGCATTGCAGCACTCCAGTCATGAGACTGGTCCCACCACGTCTCCGTGATGGCAACCAAGTCGTAGCCTGCCTGCTGCACAATGGCTTCCAGCTCCTCCTGTTTGTTACCCATGCTGTGTGCATTGGTGTAGACGCACTTCAGCTGGGCCATTGCCTTATCCCCTGGCCTTGCCATTTTTCCCCCTGTCACAGCCCCAACAATCCTAGCTTCAGCCCCATCCCCCTTCCTACCTAGTTTAAAGCCCTCTCAATGAGCCGTGCCAGCTCCTGGCCCAGGATCCTTTTTCCCCTAAAAGATAGGGACCCGTCTGCGGCCATCAGGCCAGATGCTGAGTAAAGTGCCCCATGATCTAAAAACCCAAGATTTCTGCGTTGGCACCAGCCCCGGAGCCATGTGTTTAACAGGTGGGCTTTCCGTGTCCTCTCTGTACCCCTCCCTGCCACCGTAGGGATGGATGAAAACACCACCCGCACTCCCGCTCCATCCACTAACTGACCCAGCCCCCTAAAGTCTCATTTGATAGCCTTCAGGCTTCTCTCTTCAATGTCGTCACTGCCCGCCTGAAATAGTGTACTACGTTGGTGTGTAGTCCACTTTCCTTGCCTGAGGAAGACCAGCCCTTTCTTGTGCTGAACCAAGCAGAGCAGCAATATAAATACAAGCTCTCTGTTCTCTAATTCTCTTCTCTTAAGTGAGAACATTTCATTTTCCAGAGTATTATGGTGTATGTTTCTCTCTCCTTTTTACTTTTCTTTTTAAGAAATGAAGAGAAGGCTTATTCATCTAATGTCAGTATAAGGACTGAAACAGTTACTAAAGTTCAGAGAATACTGTCTTGCCAGAGAACCCATACATGATCAGGTCATTATTTATATACATACTTCCAACTTCTTTTTCATGCATTTCTTTCCTGGTTTCCTTCGCAACAGCATTTAGAGAATCTTCTAAAGAGCCATTTCATAGTGGTTATGTGTGGGGACCCTCTTGTCTGCAACAGCCACATCCCCCACTGATAAGCCCTTGTTATGCTTTGCACTGTAATGCATGAAACACCTCAAAGCATATAGTCATAAACTGCTGGTTCAAGATTACAAAGTTTACAGTAGTGTGGAAACCCCTTTAAACCTAATCATTAGCTTAATATTCTTTTCTTGTTACATCAATAAAATAATTTTATTGTTAGACTCCTTTCTAAAATATTCAGTACACATTACATTTTATTTTCAAGGAGCAAAATACATACTCTTTTGTTACAGAAAGCAAATACATATCAGTAATTTTTTCTTGCAAGAAAGAGTTCTGTCTGTTCCAGTCTGTTCCCAATCAGTAACCTGATCTGCATCTACCGGAACAAATGACAATGCTTTGATTTGAGGTCAGCAGTTCAAGACTGTTCCACAAAAGCTATATTCTGCCTTGAGTGTTAGGCTGAGGAATAACAAATCTCCCTTTGTTTCTTCCTCACTGAAGAAATCCATTTCTCCAGAGCAAGACTCTATGTGTGTAAGTCTGTGGGCCTGATAATTCACCCCAGGGTACTCAGCAGGCTGATGTCATCACAAGACTTCTCTCAATTACTTTTCAACAGTCTTCAGAATCTAGAGAGGTCCCAGTTGACTGGAAGCTGGCAAATGTTGTTCCAATTTTCAAGAAGGGCAAACAAGAAGACCCTGGTAATTACAGGCCTGTCAGTCTCACTTCAGTGACTGGTAAAATTATGGAGAAAATTATTCTGGGAGTTATTGAAAAACACCTGAAGGACAATATGGTCATTGGTCATAGCCAACACAGGCTCATGAGAGGAAGATCCTGCTTAACAAAATTTACTTTTATGACAAGGTCACCCATCTAGTTGACCAAAGGAAGACAGTTGATGTAAACATTTTGGATATCAGTAAAACTTTCAATACTGTTTCTCACAGAATCTTTTTCAACAGAATGTCCAGCACACAGCTACCTAAAGAAATAATACAATAGGTGAACGATTGTCTGACGGGTTTTGCTCAGAGTATTCTAGTAAATGGGGTTACATTAGGTTGGCAGCCAGTCACTATTGGGGTTCCCCAGGGCTTCATTTTAGGGCCAGTTCTCTTTAATGCTTTCATAAATAACTTGGATGCAAAACTTCATAGAATCATAGAATGGCTTGTGTTGGAAGAGACATTAAATGCCATCTAGTTCCAATCCCCCTGCCATGGGCACGGATGTCTTTCACTAGATGAGGTCGCCCAGGGCCTCGTCCAACCTGGTCTTGAACACCTCCAAGGATGGGGCATCCACAGCTTCTCTGGGCAACCTGTTCCAATGCCTCACCACCTTCTGAGTGAAGAATTTCTTCCTAATATCTAATCTAAATCTCCCTTCTTTTAGTTTGGGAGTTGAAGGTATACAGAGCAAGATTGTGGATGGTGTTAAATTGGGAGAAGCAACTGACTCCATTAAGGGTAGAGAGGCCTTGCAGAGAGATCTTGACAAATTAGAGGGCTAGGCAATCACCAACCATGTGAAACTGAACAAGAACACGCATCAGATTCTGGACCTGGGAAAGGACAACCTTAGCTATAAATACAGACTGGGGGATGAGAGTCTGGAGAGCAGCCCTGCATAAAAGGATCATGGGGGTTTTGGTCGATGGCAAGTTGAATATGAGTCAGAAGTGTGCCCTGGCAGCCAAAAGGGCCAACTGTACCGTGAGGTGCATCAGGCACAGCATTGCTAGCCAGTTGAGGGAAGGGATTTTCCTGCTCTGCTCTGTGTTGGTGTGCCTCACCTCAAGTGCTGTGTGCAGTTTTGGGTGCCACAATATAAGAGGAACATTAAACTATGAGAATGTCCAAAGGATGACTACAAAATTGGTGAAGAGTTCAGCCCAGAGAAAAGGAGACTTGAGGGGAGGCTTCATGGCAGCCTGCAGCTTCTTCACAAGAGGCATGGAGGGGCAGGTGCTGAGCTCTGTCTCTGGGGATAGTGACAGGACCCGAAGGAACAGTATGGAGCTGGGACAGGGAAGGGTCAGGCTGGGTGTTAGGGAAAGGTTCTTCACTGAGAGGGCGGTTTGGCACTGGAATAGGCTCCCCAGGGCAGTGGTCATGGTACTAAGCCTTCTGGAGTTCAAGAAGCATTTGGACAATGCTCTCAGACATGTGGTTTGATTTTTGTATGGCCCTGTGTGGAGCTAGGAATTGGACCCTTGTGGTTTCCTTCCAACTCAGGATATTCTATGATTCTGTGATTCTATGAAGAATCATTCCTCTTGATTGGCTGCCATGGTGCTCTTTCCTCGGCAAAGCTGATGGTTATTTATAAAGCAGAAACAGAGGGATGAACTACTTATTTTTCCTACCTCTTGGCCATTGATAGGTCAGATGCTACCCACTCAGGTATTGACTGAAACTCTTACTAATAGGTGGCGCTCTGATGGGAGCATGTATCGTGTGATCACTCATTACTGTACTGTACTGTACTAGGGTTTGGATCTGCTGTTTATTTAATTTAAAGCATCTGAACTGAATTTTTGGACTCTTTGCTATGAGTATGCTAGAGATATGCAGTATTTGTGTATAAGGAATACATGAAAAAAATTCTTTAGCATGTTTTACAGAAAAGGCACTGCAGAAGTGGGAACTTGGAGGTTTTCAGAGTTCTCAAAACCAGACTTAAAATACTCTCATGCAGGGATGCAATAGTTTAAACAGGCTTTATGGCAGTGTTTTCAAGAATTCATTTGGCACTTTACATGTGCAGTAAACATAATGTATAATGACATAAAGTCTTGTATGTAAAATAACAAGTTCAAGTCTGTGATTAACTGCTCAGACACTTTATTTCTTTAAATCTGTTAACAGATGCTGAACTGCATGGTGAAATATGGCCAACATAAATGTGACTTTTACAAATAAACTGAATATAATCAATGCTTTTCCAAGGGCTAAGAAATTCATTTAAATTGGCTAGGCTTTAAAAAGTAGGATCTTTGATTTTTTTTTTCAGTAAAATTGAAACACTGAGTTATTTTATGATCCCTACTCCAGTTATATGAGGTTTGCTCAATTCAAATTTCAGTGGGATTCTTTTGGAATTATAGATGACATCCGTATTAATACTGGAAGAGTTCATCATGATTAATGTCATTACAACAAGTGCTCAAGGGATTAATAGGGATTTGCTACTTGTTGCAAAGTGTTGAAGCCCTAGGGGCGCTGTCATCCAAGAACACTGGGGTGGTCTCATCTTGTCAGATCTTTTGGATTAGAGATATTAAATAAAAACATCTGTAAACTGCTACATTTACATTTTTCCTTTCTGTTATAAATGACATTGCTAACTCTACTGCACTTCTGGGGCCCATTTAATTTAGCAGTTGCCTCAGAAAGCACTTCATTAAAAACATTTATTGAATTAATTGTGATATTTCTAACACACCATGCATTATAAGATCGTCACCAGCTGTAAACTCTTCTCCCAGTTGCCTTGTACAGGCAAAACTGGAACATTTTATGTATCATTAAAGAGAAAATTCCAGTAGTTTTAATGCTCTGGTCTTGTCATGTAACACTCTGCAGACATGTGAAGAGTAAAGTTACTGCCATTTGATTTGTGCCTTCCTTCCAGTTAGCCTCTTATAAATAGGGATAAAATATCCAAGAACCAAATCACTCTTAATATTGCCTGGTTTTGACATTACAGCTGTGAGATAAGGGCTACTGAATTATGAAACTCACCGAAAAAAATGCATATGGCTGAGGTTTACAGGTAGCCACAACCATTATTTTGGCAAGCATTCAAAGTTATTTCCTTATGGGATAGGCAACTGTTTGAAAAGTGCCTAAACAAGAGAGACAAAATTCTGAGAAGAAATGTATAATTTATTTATTTATTTTAAACAGAAAAATGTACTCATTGTTATCTATGAATGAGGAACAGGGAATTAAGCTGTAGTTTTAAATCATTCCTACGTGATTTGGGAGGATTCCTCTTTGGAAAAGTACTGTCTTATTCTACCAGTTCCTTTTGTACAATTGTGAATGTAACATGGCTGCAAAGGATTTATTTTAATTTTATTTTTTATTTTTATTTTATTTTTATTTTTATTTTTATTTTTATTTTTATTTTTATTTTTATTTTTATTTTTATTTTTATTTTTATTTTTATTTTTATTTATCTTTATCTTTATCTTTATCTTTACCTTTTTTTTTTTTAATTATTTTATTTATTTATTTATTTTTAACCAGGACAATCCAGGTAAAAATGATTCCTTCATCTTTCTCTGTTTTGTATAGTCACACATAAATGAGTACCAAATGCCTAAATCTCTGAGTCTCGTCCAAGATTGTTTTGCTATCTAGTCTCTCTCTCTCTGTCCTTTTTTTTTTTTTTTTTTTTAAATATGAATCTCTCTGACACTTGAACAAATAAGTACCTGCAGAGAACAGTAAATGTTACAGGTGTTAACTTCAATGGAATTAATAATTGCTTGGACACTTTTCTCTGTTGTCACTGAAGAGAGAGAGAATCTAGAAAACTTTCTTAAGTTACAGACTTAGAGGTGGAATTCAGCTACCTAAGAATAGGTAATTCTGGACACTTCAGAAGCACTAGGATATACGACATGCGCAGCTGGAGATCACACAGGATTTTCTAAGACATTTAGCTGTCCATTCTTTACCACTTTAAATTTTAGACACCTACACTGTGATGGCATGAATCCTGCCCTGTCATAATATAAACTGTATGATATATATATATATATATTATCACTAGAAGAACTTTTAAACAGTTCTCTCATTGCAAACCTTTGTTTATGTCCTACTTCAAGAATTGCTTCAATGACTAATTCAGCTCAAGAATATTTCCCAAGTCCTGTGTTTATTCATGAGCAACCTTGTTAAGACTTTGAAATAGTGCTATTCCATTAAAAAAAAAAAAAAAAAAAAAAAAAAAAAAGCTTGGTATTAAAAATGAACACAAAGATCTTCAAGGGATAAAATTCTTAAGTCTGAATGGGATAACATGAATATGAATACCTAACCATATGAAAATGGCCTTTCTTCACTCAGAGGGTGGTGAGACACAAGAACAGGTTGCCCAGAGGAATGTGAATGCACCATCCCTGGAGGTGTTCAGTGCCAGGATGGATGGGGACTTAGCCAACCTGATCTAGTGGGTGGCATCCCTGTTTATGGCAGGGGGATTAGAACTAAATGATCTTTAAGGTCCCTTCTAACCCAAGCCATTCTATGATTCTGAACAGTCTGGGTCAAAATATAGCCTTTTGAATTGTTCTGCACTACCAGGAAAAAGGACTTAATTAAAATTAATGTGGCTTTCCTGTGCTTTCTTTTTATTAATATTATTTTTTTTTCCCCTCTGTTTGTCTAGGTGTAGCCATTCCATGATCTTTCTCAAGTTTTACATTTCTAAGTGTAAAGCTGTAGTAAAAGGCACTGGTGCCACTTCTAGCGTATGAAAATATGGAAATAGCATCCAATTTTATTGTCCAATAGATCCTAATGTAATATTATTGTTTATATAGCAGCCCCGTGCAGGACAGATGCGTTGAATGGTAAATCTAGGTGCCTGAACTGATCATTCTTCTTATGAAACTACACTTGAGATGACACAATAAATCTTCTCTCAGCCCTGGGAGCCAAGAAATGAGAATTATGACATATGAAGAACAAATATGGCCTTTACAAAGTAGTAAATGCACCATAAATTATATGGCTTTTAGTAAGAAGTTGTATAAGGCTATAAACAGTACTTTATCCTACAGGTATGAGTGATGCCTGGCATTTTCTGATGCCTGGCATTTTCTGATGCCTTCACTATCTGTGTGTAAATAAAAAAAGTTATTTGCAAAATCAGATTTTCAATCTGTGTTGCTGGATTCTAAACAGCACAAGAGCACTTGCAATGAATTCAATTTAAGAATAAAGAAACATGCACCAAACCAACCCATCTTATTCATGGCCTGATCAGTGCAGGGATTTAATTAGTGTATGAGTTAACATATGAGTTGGAAGGGTGCATCAAATCACACATTTGGATAAGAGAGGTCTTACAGTTCATGGAAGGAAGGGGGAGAAACTTCTAGCTTTGAAACATAAGAAGAGCTATTTTGGGGAACTGAAGAAGAGAGTTCAGAATCAATCCAGGAAAATATTCAGGGTCTCAGATTAATTCAGTTTTCAGGGGATAAACTGCATCCAGTTCTGGAGCCCTCAGCTCCAGGAGGATGTCGTCCTCTTAGAGTAGGTCCAGAAGAAGGCCACAAAGATGAACAGAGGGCTGGAGCACCTCTCCTATGAAGAAAGAAGACTAAGAGACCTGGGGCTGTTAAGCATAAAGGAGGGAAGGCACAAGGGAGACCTCATTCCAACCTTTCAGTACTTAAAAGAGGCTTATAAAAATGGGGAACAACTTTT